>NW_024070205.1:74409461-74572486 GCF_014754425.2 Oryx dammah | reverse complement strand
TCGTCGTGGCGGTGCCGGCGCGCTCCCCGGACCCGCGTCCGGGCGGCCGAGCAGTGGCCGCTGCCGGGCCGCCCTCTCCGCCCCGCGCGCCCCGCGTGCCCCGCGTGTGCCCCGCGGCGGGGGCTGCGGGCGCTGCGGGAGGGTCGTGGCCGCGCGGGCCGGGTTTCCGGTCACCTGTGGGGACTCTTGAGGACTCGGGCGTTTGGGGTCTGAGCGCCTTCCGGCCGAGTCGCTGCGGTTGGCTTCGGGGACCACTTGGGCTCGTCTCCCTGTCTCAGGAAGCGGTTTTCGGGGGGCTTGTGGTTCACGGTCCTCTCCTCCCGCCTCTCTTCTTTGCGCGGGCACAAAAGGCCCATTACTCATTGAGCTGGTTGGTGGGTTGGTTTGGAGAAGTCGCATCTCGAGAGGTTTATTTAGCCTCGCTCCTTATTTGGGAGCCGGAATGTGTGATTTCACTTCCCTGGGCCTCGTGAGTGCGGCTGTGCCGCCTCGGGGCGCGCGCCGGCCCGGGAGGTGCAAGGCTGGAGATTCCGGGCGCGGCGGCAGGGATTGTTTTGATCCGGGAGCTGGCCCCTTCCTACCTTCGGTGCCCGCGAGGCTCCAGATGGGAGGCCAGCAGGCTCCAGAGCGGTGTCTGCTGTTTCCTTAGTTCCACTGATCATTGTAAACTGGGTCTGGAAAACCACGGCTTGGACCCGGGCTGATTCCACAAATCGGAGATGGCCACTTGAGTCTTGGACTTGGGCGATTGGTGGACAGTAGGAGGGAGCGTTTTCCTGGAGCTGGGAAAAGCCAACCTCTTTTTATTATTTTTTTTAAGGAGCCTGGTGTGAGGAGAAAGGGGATTTCAGTGGGAATATCTACTTAGAAGTTAAAAATAATGAACTTGGAGGTCTGATGAGCCCCCAGTGCAGTGTGAGCAAGTGTCTAGGGTCACTAAAAAGGTTTTCCCCTAAGAGGGATTTCAGATCAAACCACATCTCTAAAGGTGACACATAATGCCTGTTTCCCTTGAGGTGTCTTTAATGATTGGAGGAGGAGAAAAATACTTCCTGTGTTATATTTTCTCTTCCCCCTCAACCCCTATGGCTAGCTGTATTTCAGCTATTCATATACAACTCAGATATGTGTCATGGGTGGGACTGTTGGAATATATAATTAGATATAATAAAACCCTGGTACTTGGGATTGTAGAAGGCAGACATGTTTGATTTACAGATTTTAGGGCCTCTAAGATTGTTTTCTTGCTGCTTTCAATTCTTCCTTTCCGGAGAGAACTTCAGCTAGCCTCAGTACTGTCAGATTTCTTTGGTTTTACTACAAGCTATTGCTTTGGACTTTTGAAGAAGGAGTGCATCAGTATCCTGAACCCTTTAGTATTTGTGCCTTAGACTGTTCTTCCCATACTCAAAACTGGGGCAGGGAAGGAGAGTGGTTGTTTGACCGTGGCTCTGACCTTGGGGAGTGGAGTTGAGTGAACACCGTTGGACCACAGTTAACCCGCACTGTTGAAGAAGTGACAGATGTTCTTTCCAGGAGAGTTTTCTGTCCCCTCTGAGATGCCATCTGCCTTCATCCACCAGCAGTTTGGGGACACTGGCTGCTCATTTTCTTGGATAGTTGGAATATGGTATAAAGACTCAGAACAAAGCTCTCAACTTCTGCTCCTTACTCTATTTGATAGACACACAAAACTACCCCCTTTTGGGTGGCAATTCAGATTTCTATTGTAATTAATAGGAGAGAGATTTCGATTTTTTTCCCCTTTAAATAATTTTGAAAGGGAAGAGCCGGCAGTATTTTAAATAACACTCGTAGTTTACCCTTCTCAGGTTAGAAGCAGGTGACGATTGCAGTCGGAGTGTGTTTTGACAGGCAGCCTGCTCCCAGATCTCACAAGTTGACTCAACTGTTAAATTGTCGATTTCCCACACATCTTTGTATAAAAACTTAATAATAGAGGAAGAAAGAAGGGATGAGGCATCCAGAGACTGACAGCAGTATCAACAGTGCTTCCACGTCCAAATGCTGGTAAGACATAATTACAGCTGTGGGGGAAGCCTGCTTCAAACAGTTCTGTTCCAGAGACACACCAAAGAGATTTCCAGATCTTGAATCTTGACTAACTTAACCGTAGGTGCTGAGTAGTGAAATGATTTTCAAAACCAGGAGTGTTTTGATTATGAAGCAAGGGAGGAAGATGTGGTGGGGATTGCCTCATCGGAAAGGTGCCTGAAGAGAAAGGGAGGAGGCCTTCTGCTCTGTGTAGAGCGTGAGGTCATTCCTGGGGTTTAGGGCAGAGAGCTGCAGGGCCTCTGACGGGGTTCTCTGCTATCTCACAGCCCTGAGACTTGATGAGAGGTGGCAGCTGCCGTGATGGCCTGCTCCTCTGTCTGTGGTCTGGTGACCTCTTAGTCCTATTAAATGTAATCAGTGCTTTTAAAAATAGCCTCAACCCACCCTGCTCTTTCTCTCCATCCACCTGAGAGATGCGGCTTTTTGGTTGGTGCGATGACCTTGCCTCATGGTCTCTCCTGGCTACTTTTGCTAAGGTCTGAGTCATACTCATACTTCACTCAGAGTTGGAAGGACTGTGAGTAGAGGTCATCTCATCTGACTCTCTCATTTTGCAGATGAGAAAACCAAGGCCCAGAGCAAAGGCTTTCTTGAGGTGAGACAGCCATGCCCTTGGCAGAATCAGGATCAGAACTCGGGATGTCTGACCTCTTCCCACTTGATAACTGCTGTGACGTCAGCGGGCTTAGTCCCAGGACTGGCTGCTGCTCCAGAGCCCCTCAAGCCCCAGGAACTACTCTCACTTCAGTCCGCTCCTTGACTGTTGGGTCAGGGGTTGCTGGGTGGGGATTTGTCACCTCCCAGCACTGATCCCCAAAGTTGGAGGGGCAGCTTATAAACCAACTCAGCAGCTCCGTAAGTAAGTTTTGATCTGGAGTAACAAACTTTTTTTTTTTAACCACCCCCTCCTCTTTTTAGGAAGTGTTTGCTAGAAATCTTATTTACTACTATTATTTTTTTTGTGCAAGAACATGAGAATTCTATTCACTGTGTCTTTGGTAGGGACACCTAGTCTCAACCCACTCGTGCATTAATTGGCCCTGTTCCCTGCTGCTTCCTGCTTCATTGTGTCATGGTGACTCTTAGGTATTAGCTGAACAAATTTAATTAAAGCCAGCACCCGTTGTCCCCCTCTGCTGTGTGACTCTGATTCGGTGAAGCATGTTACTGCTTTACAGAGTATAGAATGTTGTAACGTACCTCTGTTTGTCTTTCCATTGTGGGAATTAGAGGAAGCAAAGTCCTCTTCCTTCTCCTTCCCTTTCTCCAGCGCTCCCTCCCCAGGTGACTCGTGTCGTGGCCATGTGGGTTCCTTGGTGTCTGCTGATACCAATGGCCGCTGATCAGAACCTCTCAGGGTTGGTCTGGACACTGTTAGAGAGCAGGGCTGCCTCATCCCCGCACGGCAGGCAGCACCCTCTGCTGTGTGCCTGTCAGGGAGCAAGCAGGGTTAGTATAGCTGGGTGAGGGGCAGTGTTCCAGATGGGGGTTTGCTGGATGGAATCACAAGGTGAGGAAAGGGTCCCTGACTGGCCAGCCTCTTTTATCTCCACTGTCATTACAGGTAGTTAACAGTTGTCTGAGCATCCGACCATATGCTTTATATTGTATGGAGGATACAGACACTGCAAGTGGCCGTAAAAATTTGGAGGTCCAGAAACTCTTTTGGAGGAGGGGGAATTATGAAATTAACAAATGCAGCCTAAGGCTGTACTGTCCCTATGGTAGCCAATGCCCATGCAGACCTGTTTAAATTAAAATTAGTTAAAATTGACGAATTAAATTAAGCTAAGTTAAATTTAAAAGCCAGCTGCTAGCCACAGGCCAAGTGTCATTAGCTAGATATGGCTAATGGCTACTGCATTGAACAGTGGAGAGGAACGTTTTCAAGCTATTAGAAAATTCTTCCGGGCTTTGCTGGTCTAGGGGTTAAGTTGTGTGGTTGGAAGTAGAGGAACATGGAAGAGGGCATCTGTGAGGACTGAAGGCGCCAAGGACGGTGTGGCTTGGTCCCTGGGGGACGCACACGGGAGGGGATGGTGGTCGCGGTGGGGGGGGGGTGAGCTGTGAGGATCACGTGGGGCTGGGGGCTCAGCGAGGAGCCTAACGGATCTTTGTGTTAAAAGCGGATGTTAAAGTGTTTGAGGAGCATGAAGTAAACTAACAGGATGTTATAAAGAAAAGTTACAAATCTTTGAGGTTGGGGCCTGTGGTTTTTTTGGGGAAGGTCTGGCTTCTGGGTTCAGAGACCCTGCGCCTTACTTTGGGCCCTGCCTGTTGCAGCAGAGCTCTTGACGCCCACTGAGGCAGGGTCAGAGCTGGGCCAGCGCGTGATTCCTTTACACTTAGGAGTTCTGGGCTCTAACAGAGCTTGAAAATAATCTCCAGCTAAGATGTGGGGTCACCGGCTGACAGCACTGGGGAGAAGGGCAGCCTTAGCACCAAATATTGATGGGTGTCTGGGAATTAAGGGGCTCCCCCCGCCTTTTCTAAAAATCAATTTAATGTCTGGTGGACTAGAATACAACCAGATTCTTATTTTCAGTTTGTGTCCTGATTGTGGCTTTTATGTATTTACTTTTATAGTCTTATTTGTTTACTTTTGGCTGGTTCTTTGTTGCTGAGCAGTTGTGGTGGGTGGGGGGGCTGCTCCCTAGTTGGCGTGCCCAGACTCTCATCGTGGCCTCTCTTGCTGTGGGGCACAGGCTCTAGAGCACAGACTCAGTAGCTGTGGCCCACGGGCTTAGTTGCTTCATGGCATGTGGGATCTTCCCGGACCAGGGATCGAGCCTGTGTCTCCTGTATTAGCAGGTGGATTCTTTACCACTGACTCACCAAGGAAGCCCTTAGGGGCTCCTTTTTAGGGGATGAAGGTATTGGTATTCCTGATTAAGATGTTTTGGTTGCTTGAAATCTGAGCTGGACCATCATCAGTTGATGATTTTATTGGGAGAGGCCTGGAGGAGCACTAAATCCCTTGGATGTCCTGGGGCTGAGGGAGGTCCCCCTCCCCGCCCACAGAGCCTGGGGATATTTGGATTCTGTGCCCGGAGGAAGGTCAGGGGTCAGCATCTGCTGTTCTTCCATGATTCCCAAGTGGCCCTCCTGTGCCCTGGTGCAGGACGCTCCTGGTGGTTTGATGTCTGTGTCCCAGGATCCACATTTGACTGCCTGCCCCTCCTCTGCTTCAGGCCTTCTCCAGGGTCCTGTGGAGTCTTGTCTTTCCCCTCTTCCCTGTGCTGCACCTTTCTCGTAGCTGCCGTGACCTGTGCAGAGCTGTTCTTCGTGTCTGAAGAGGCTTCAGCTACTCTTGGTCGTGATGAAAGGCTCAGGGACCCATCTTGAAGGGACCCACAATTCATAGCTTAGAGCTCACTTTCCTCACACTCCCTGCTCCTCTTTCTTGACCTTTTCCACCTCACCAAGGAAGAGGCTGGGCCATTCTGGAAAGGTTCAGCCACACATCCGAGATCTCACCTGGTGTCAGCATCAGAGCCATGTCTTGGGACCCGGTTCTCTGGAACCTTCTCTGGGTCTGGGTTCCTTTGGTGTTTTGGTTGCTGGAGGGAGTGTGGGGACTGTGGGCCTGGCAGTGCCAACCTCAGTGTCCACTAACCAGTCACTGGGCTCTTTCCTCATCAGTCGGTTTCGAAATGGGGATGCTGGTAAGGAGATAAGGTTGTGCCGCTGAGCATCTTGATGTGTACCAGATACGAAACCAAGACCAGATTTTGTACCTTTTCTAGTCTTTCAGGAAATACTGATATGTTATGTTTTAAGATATGTATGGATACAAATACCTAGGGATGACTGTATTACCATGGGCTATGTGCTAGATTAGAAAGAAAAGAAAGAAAGATCGATCTAGTATTGGTGCCCTGCTAACGAGTTGTGTGATGTTGAATAGGTTAGTTAAGCTTCCCAGGCATCAGTGTACATGTCGAAGGGTCAGGCTACTGGTGGCCCCTGGGCACAGTGGTGTGGGGTAGGCGGGCGGTGCTGGAGGCGAGAGGCAGGAGAGCTGGCTGCCTTGCTCCACGTCTGACCTTCAGCAGTACCATCCAGCATGGATACCCTTTTGACAGGCTCCTTGCAGGGTTCCAGGGCAGCTTCCACCACGTTAATTAATACCATCACGGGCCAGCTGTTTCTTCTCTCATGTGAAGACTTGGTCCGTGTTCCAGCAAGAACCTCAGCGAAGAGGATGGGCTTTGTAACTCAGTGGGCTGTGAATCCTCTCCTTCCTTAGAAATCGGAAGAACCAGTGTTGTGTGGCTCAGGATAGAGCCGGGACCTCTCCACCTGACCCCCCTTCCCATTCGAAGCTGTGGGGCCAGATGCGGCCGCTGAGGTCGGCTGTGTCCTGCAGTTGTCAGGCTTTGCCTTGGTGTATGTCTGCGTCCATCCAAGTGGTGCCGCCTTCTGATTCACCTGAAGTGATAGTATGGGTGCCGGGCTGTTCTGAGGTGAGACTTGGGAACTGATTCCCAGAGCTTATGGGAAGTTAGGATACATACCAGGTACACCTGGGCACCCTTTCTTACCCGTGGGACTGGGTGCTAGGGAATGTGACAGGACTGAGGAGGCAACAGGAGAGGGGGTTCCTGGTGATACGCGTTTTCTCTTCTCTTCCTCCAGCCCGTTTAGGGATACCGCAGCGGCTTCAGTCCTGAACTAGGGTCCTGGATGCCAGGCCAGGAGATTTGGTTGAAGGAAGAGAAGACTCAGCGGAAAGGGGCTATGGTTGTGCTCAGCCTCTGGCAGTGTAGAGTTCTCGAGGGTCTCTCCTCTCTGACCTGGTAAACACTTTTGCGTGCCATCTGGCAGGGAGTGGAGGCTGGGACGTGGCCCCAAGGTCACCCTTTATCGGAAGCAATGTTCCCTTCTAGGACCAGCCGAGCTGTGTGTGTGTTCCGCCTGGAACCTGAGCTGTCCAGAAGGGTCACATGGAAGGACACCTTCCTCTTGAGGGAGTTTGCAGGTCCCTCTGTGATCAGCGGCCTTCCAGCACTCTCCTGGGAGGTGAGGGGAGGTGACCAACGGCAGAACGAAGCCTTTCCTGTCTCAGAGAAGAGGACGGCAGCATCTCTGTGTGGCTTATCTCTGGGATGGTTCTTTTGAACGTGAAACAAAAGCAAAATCTCTCTAGTCCCAGGTACGGGGACCTGGGAAGGGACCTCTTGATGCACCCCCACCAGCTCCTACACCTTCATGTTCCTGAGGGGCTCCTCCCCGCTTCCCCCAACATCCCGCGCCCCCCACCCCACCTAGGCAGGTCATCGAGTTGACTGCTTTGCTCTCATTTTCATTTTAATTCTTCATGTTGTCATGAGGCTCCCAGCCCTCACTGGATGTTTGTCACCTGGCGTCCTGTCCAGGGCCCAGAACTGTCACTCAGCCCCTCTTGTCTCAGCTGCTAAAAATAAACCTGCCCTGCTGCCGCCTCCGTCAGGGGTTGGCCCGACAGCGGCCCAGGCCTTCCTGCCGTGCCGCCACGCTGGTCCTCACACTCAGGGGTCCCCCGTTCACCCCTTCTTCCAGCCCAAGCTTGGTGGGTGGCCCGGCCGGCTGTGCTGAGAGCGAGCTGCGGGTGCTGGCCTCCAGGTGTTGAGATGTGTGTCCGGAGGCTCCATGGACTCCTGGAAGGGTCGGTCAGCCAGGGAGGGGCGTGAGGCACTCTGTGCTGGCCTCCAGCTCCGCCTTCCTCCAGGCCCTGCCTGCAGGGGGACGTCCCTGGGTGGGTGGGGGGCGTGGGGCTGAGTGGGGAGCCCAGGGCGGCTGCCAGGCCCTCACCCCAGCTGCCTGGGGACTGAGTGGCTACTTGGCCCTGCGCAGGGCTCGGCAGCCTGGGGCTTCGGGTTACCGCATCCACAGTGTGACCTCATCCCCTCGGCTTCCAAGAACATCCTCTGTCATGAGTCAGGCTCGGCCCCCCAGCCTCCCCCTGGGCCACCTGCAGGATGTCACTGGGAGCTGGGTTTCCTCTCCCTCCTGACTGGGGGGGCAGGATCTTGGTGATCTGCATCCCTTGACGCCCACTGAGGTGGCCTCTTCTCTTGCTGCCCATGGGTCCTTGTATCCCAGGTGCTCCTGGTACCCTGGTACCATAGAACCACATGAGGACATGGGCTTAGGTAGCTGGCATTCCTGGCTGCTGGATGCACACTGGGCAGAGTGCTCCCTTTATGGTTTTGACATTCTCCTCTTGTTCCTAATCCTCGGAGGGTGTCGGTGCTGACCCCGTCAGACAGAGGGCTTCTGTGTCTGTTTTCTGGTGTGGGGGCTTATTTGGGAGAAGGGGTGCCTTGGGGGACCCTCCGCCTGCAGCTAGAGTCCCATCCCGAGCCCGGCTCCGTGACCGCCTGCTCCCGGCTGTCCTCTGGGGCCTGGTTTGCTCCGCAGGGAGGGATTTCTCTGCCAAGGCCCACGGGCCTCTGGAGGGGAGGAGCTGGGTGTAGATTGCTAATGGTTTATTTTTAACTCTGACAGGAGTCCCTGTCCTTGGGGGAGCCGTGCCTTCCCTCTCCTCCCCGTCCCCCCGCCCCCCCCCCGCCCCCTACCCCCCATCCTGGGCCTCCGGGCCTGGCTTCTGTAATTCTTAGAGGAAGATGAGGGAGAATTTTAAAGGCAGGGTTCCAGGAGCCTTAGGTGAGGGCAGTCTTTCTGAGTGAAGAATCTGTAGATTGCTTGTCTGGTCTGATTTCTGCAGAGTTCAAAGGGTCGGGCGGAGGTGGGGGTGTGTGGGGGTGGGGAGGAAGACCCGGAGCTCAGGGCGCTTAAAGCCAAGTGTGTGGAACTCGGAGCATCCGAGGAATGCAGGTGGACAGGGGAAGAGCTCACGTGCCCTGGAGCTTGCTGCAGTCCGGCTGCAAGGTCATCTTGTACGTTTTCTGTGCTTGGCTTCATACAGGCACCCAGGTCTGAGGAAGGCTGGAGGCCACAGTGGACTGAATAGCGTCACCTCTCACGCTTACAGAAGCATCGTTCTGTTCCTCCCCTTGGCTGCCAGTCCCCAGCTTGGTATCCCTCCCACTGGACCCCAGTGGGACCCTCAGGACTTCCTGCCTCTGTGTCCCCCGCCCAGCCGTGGCCCTCAGTCACCTGTGCTCTCAGGGGGGAGCAGGGGCCGCGAGCGCCCCTTCACCTGTGCTCAGCTCTGGTGCTCTCAAGGGCACTTTTGGTTTCCTTGCTTTAGATATTTAAAAGGAAAATAAAACTGAGTTTGAGGCGGTGGAATGAAGTCTTGCCCCCGGGTTCTTCAGCCAGCTTGGGGATTAGTTTGCCTGAAGCACAGCTCTGATCATGTCGCTTCCCAGCTTGAACGGTGGGTTCGTTTTGACTGCAGAGCTCAGGAGGCTTCCACGTCCTTCTCAGATCTGACCTCAGTCTGTTTTTTTCTGAACATATGCTGCGCTTCAGCCTCAGTGACGTATGTCTACTGTTTGCTTACGGGACCTTGCTTTCTAACCCCTGCTCTTCTACCCAGCGTCTGTCTCCCGTTGGTCCTGGGTCGTCCGGGCCCCCGCCTCACCCCAGCCCTTGTCTGGGCCTGCCTCTTTTGCCCTATCCCTTCGCTGCTCTTTCCTTCGTGACCCCTTTCAGGCCAGAAGCGGGTCTTCCCATCCCTCCCTGTCACACTCGCCAAGACAGTTTTACCTTCTTTTCCTGGTTTTAAGTGTAATTCTCCATGTGCGAAGTGCAGACGTCGGATGGCAAATTCCGTGAAGACCTACATCGCCGTTATTTTCGTATCCTCTTATTTCTGTGTAGTGACTATATCCATCATTAAAAAAATTCCAGAGTATTTTGGCCTTGTGCATTACACCCAGCTGCCTCACGAAGATGTGATTACTGAGCAATAGTGGATGCTGCCTACGCAAGTGTAACATACTAGTGGTGATCCTCAGGGTTTCAGGGGGTGACTGGGTGAGGGACAGGGTTGGCCTGGATTCTGAGAATGAGTTGGGGCTATAGTGAGGGTCTCCCTAAGGGTCTCTCCCTGCTCTCCCTCCTGTCTGCTAAAAGGCCATTCAGGACAGTCTTCTGGGAGGTCTTCCCCTCACCCACTGGGGTCTGCTGACTCAAGCTGGCACCTGGCGTTTCTGCTAACAGAGTTCTCTTTCTTGTAAGGACCCTGACCACAGTTTCCCATTGATGCCTCTCTTCCCTGTTTCAGAGCTCCTCTGTCTCGTGTTGCGCTGTGGAGATGACCCTCCTGCCCTTTGGAGAACTTTAACTGAGGGAGGGACAGGTGTGGAGCTTGCCAGCTCTCCCAAAGTTCTTGGCGTCTTCGAGTCAGCCCCAGACACGCAGAGACACCTGGGTGCAGTCCGAGGTGGTCTTCCTGTCTCCTGGCCTCGTCCTGTGTGTTGCAAAAGGGCCAGCATTGAGCAGCATGATGCTGGGACTGGGGTTAGAGGTTTGAACCTTGGGGAACCCTTGAGTTCCAGGCAGGGGGAAAAGAACCCGCCTGGCCTCTGAAGCACCCACCCGGCTGTGTGGGTCTCAGCAAGTTCTTGAACCTGTCGGGGCCTCACTCAGCTTTTTCATCTTAAATCCAGGGCTCTCCTGTGCTGAAGGGCGCTCTTCATCACTGCTGCTGCTGCCCCTCTGCTGGGAAAGAGGTGGTTGCCTGGGCTCCAGGGCTCCAGGGATTGGGAGCCACCCTCTCTGCCCTCACTTTCTGCAGGCCAGTGTTCTTTTATCCCTCCCTGGCTGTAGTATTTTTATTCATTCAGCCGTTCAATTAATGTTTGTAAATGTGAATCCTCTCTGTGCCTGCCTCCTGTCTTCCCTGCTGAGTGGCCATTAGGAGGCCCAGATGGCAGGATTAGCCTGGAGGGGTAACCACTCTGGGTCTTCCTCTTGGGTTTAGAGTCCTTTAATACCTCTGCTATGTGAGAAGAGAGGGGTTTAGAACAAGGAGGGTTGATTCTTTTCTAGCAGCTTAGACTGGACCCCTTCCTTTCTAAGTGGAATTTGCCCCAGGGTACCTTCTAGCTCTCGGAGATCCAAAGCAACTTACTACTCAAGAAAATTAGCACTGCCAAGGATGACTTTTGCCATCTCCCTGAGGAAGATCAGAACAGCAGAATGAGTGATACATACAACAATATTCTGTCCTCTGTCTCCTTCAGATCACTGTCCAAAGCTTAGCAACACTGTGAAGGGTTTCCAGGTTACTAATAGCAAGTCTTTACTGAGCAGATACTGTGTATCAAGCATTGTATTAAGTGTTTCACTTACATTCTTGTTAATCCTTAATATTGCAAAGTAAAAGTCCCTGTTTTACTGAAGAGGAAATATGTTCAGAATCATTCAGTCCCTAGCAGTTATTTATTGAGCACTTACTAAGGGCTAAGTGTTATTTCAAGCTCTAGGGATACCTCAGTGTACCAAGAAGATCAAAAAAAAAAAAAAAAAAAAAAAGAGAAAGAGAAAGAAAATCCTGCTTGTGTGGAGCTTGCATTCTAGCATGGGGAGACAGACAAAATACAATCAGATAAATGATACAGCTTGTCAGATGGCTGTAGATACAGGGGAGGAGACCCTGGAATGCTGGGAACGTTTGTGTGGTGTGGAAATTTCAAATAGGGGCTCAGAGAAGGCTTCACTGCAAAAGTGACATTTGAGTGAGCCCTAGAAATATTTGGGGGAGAGGCAGGCAGAAGGAATACAAGTGTAGAGCCCTGAGGCTACTAATGCTGGGCGCGTCTGGCTTTCATACCTGGCTCCATGGAGCTTCCAGTCCGGCCTCTCCTGTAGTTCTTCCCTGACTCCACTGTGATTCAGTACTTAGTTGATTCAGCTCTTTGTTTTTTCATCAAATATTTATGGATGCTTATTGTGTGCAAATTGCTACAGTGATCAGATGGGAGCTCTGCCTTTGGGAATTTAGAGTTTGGAGGAGGAGCGGACAGCTTTGTGTGTATAAAGGAGTGCAAACAGCCTGACCGCACAGTCTGTGCTGTGCCGGTTCACAGGTATTCCCTCTTAATGCTCTCCAGCAGAAGCAGTGCCTCCGGGTGGCTTGATCCAGGTTTTACCCATAAAGAGGTTCAGGTGGCCGACACGGAGGAAAGTGGTAGAATCAGAGTCTCAGAGGATACAGAGACTCGGGTGGGCTCCTCCACGACAGACGGGTCGGTGGTGTGGTCCCTTTTGCCTGGTGTGAACTCGCACCTGTGACGCTCCCAGGGACCACTGCACACAGACGGCTGGGCAGCAGGAGGGCGAGAGCGAGGCTGCGGGACTCCCCAGGGGCTCCCATCTTCTGTTGGCTGAGGTCTCCCAGGGCTGTTTCTGTAACCGGAAGCGCTTGGGATTGCGCTGACCGGCCATCCATGGAGCGGGGAGGACGGAGTGATGAGAACGGTTTGCAGCCGAGGCCGTGGGTCCTCCTCTGGGCCTTCACGGGGGCTCCTCCCTTCCCTGCGGAGTCGCGTCCTTCCTGTGGGGGCCTCCAGGTGGACCGGGGTGCCGGGAGGCTCTCTGAGCCCTCGGTCTGGCCGCCTTGCCTCCTGCCTCTCGGGCGCTGGGTGAGCGGAAGTCCGGGCCCAGGATGGAACCGGCCGTTAGTGCGGATGGGAAAGTGAAGCAATGGCTTCGGTCGCTTCTTCCTGAGCATGTGCTGTGGCAAAGGAAGTTGCAACATTTTCCCCCCCTTTCTTTCGTTCTTTTTATAGAGCAAGAAAGGGAAAAAAACCCCAGTCTTCCAGTAAACTTTAGAAAAAGATCTAGCCTTTGCTGGATGGCTCTCCCCTCCCCCACAGTGCTTTTAGTATGTGGTCTTTCTCCCATCCTGCTTCCTCCGTCCATCCCTGCCGCGCGCCTCTTCGCTGAGGGCCTGTGTCCCTGAAGCAGGATAAGAACCTCTCCCAAGAGGAGACAGTAAGTTGGTCGGCGGGAGCCTTGAGGGAGCGTCATGTCCGTTGTCCTCTCCACATACTGCTGCTGCTAAGTCGCTTCAGTCGTGTCCGACTCTGTGCGACCCCATAGACGGCAGCCCACCAGGCTGCCCCATCCCTGGGATTCTCCAGGCAAGAACACTGGAGTGGGTTGCCATTTCCTTCTCCAGTGCATGAAAGTGAAAAGTGAAAGAGAAGCCGCTCAGTTGTGTCTGACTCTTCGAGGCCCCATGGACTGCAGCCTACCAGGCTCCTCCATCCATGGGATTTTCCAGGCAAGAGTCCTGGAGTGGGGTGCCATTGCCTTCTCCCTCCACATACTGAGAATTATTTAATTACGACGGGTGATTGCAGATACCCACCTGGCCTCTTTCACTGAAGCTTTGGTCTGTGCTCACTTGGTGCCCCAGAATGTTGAGGTGGTACCTGTTTCTTGGCTCAGATAACCACCCCCTTTGATAGAGTGTATGTCCAGTTAGATGGTGGGGAAAGAGGCCCAAATGTGGGAGCAAGAGTCAAGCTGAAAGACTACACATGTGAAACTGGAGTCCTTGGTCAGGTTGAATCTGGCCTTTGTGCTGCTGGACCTGGATGGGGCTTTCCAGGTTGCTCAGTTTTAAAGAATCCTCCCGCCAATGCCAAAGTTGCAGGTTCTACCTCTGGGTCGGGAAGATCCCCTGGAGAAGGTAATGGCAACCCATTCCAGTGTTCTTCCCTGGGAAATCCTATGGACAGAGGAGCCTGGCAGACTACAAACCATGGGGTCACAAGGAGTTGGACTCAATTTAGTGATTAAACAGCAGCAGCAGCAGCTGTACTTGGGCAGGAATCCAGTTATCTTTTTTAGTGTGCAGATGATACATTTTCCTGATGAAGACTATTGAGGTTTGGAAAAGTAGTGCAACTTTTTTTTGGTGAGGTTTATTTCTTCTCCCTTGGATATCTGTGGGGCTTCCTTGATCACTCAGATGGGAAAGAATCTCCCTGCAATGCAGGTTCAGTTCCTGGGTCAGGAAGATCTGCTGGAGAACCGATAGACTTCCCACTGCAGTATTCTTGGGCTTTCCTTGTGGCTCAGCTGGTAAAGAATCCGCCTGCAAAGTGGGAGACCTGGGTTTGATCCCTGGGTTGGGAAGATCCCCTGGAGAAGGGAAAGGCTACCCACTCCAGTATTCTGACCTGGAGAATTCCACAGTCCATGGGTTCGCAAAGAGTTGGACGTGACTGAGCATGTATTGGGTATAGATACCCAATATCTATACTCCAGATATACTATCCTGTCTCCCTGTAGTGTACTCCAGATATACTACAGGATATCTATACTCCAGAACAGCCCAAAAGTTCCAGTACAAATCAGCTTTGAGACTCCAGCTTCAGACAGCTGAGGGCTGTTCCAGGTCATCCTTGAGACTGAGATCCTCTTGCTCTAGGGGAGCTGGGACCTTGCACCGGGCGATAGGCTTCGATGTCCTGGATGGGGTGATGGCTGCTAGTGTTAATTGCTCTCTTGGGCAGAGGAGGGCACAGCCCTGTGGGGTGAGGATTGCTGCTAAGGCTTTTTGTTCTTTGTCCCTGTTGTTTGCGGTGCAGCTGACACAGAGCTCCTCCTTTCCTGCCGTTTTCTCTGAGTTGTATCTCCCCGTCACAGGCCGGTCTCTTCAGGCTGGAGCTGACCTCCAAGAGGTGGTGGTGGAAGGAGCAGTCAGAATTTGCTGATCTGTGTGGATCTCAGAGTGAATGCATAAACCCTTTTCCACAGCTAGTTGTACTGCTGGTCCAGTAGCCACTAGCCACATGTGACTGTTTAAATTTAAATACTTGACTAAAGTTAAAAATTAGTTTCTCCATACTGTAGCAGCAGCCATATGGCAACTGCTCAAGAGTCGCGTAGAGCTCGTGGCTGCCGTGTTGGGCAGTGCAGGCAGAGAGCCTTCCATCGCTTCAGAATGCTCTCACACAGCGCCAGACTCTGGGGCCATTGTTCTGCACCCTGGCGGGTTTAGCAGAGCTGGGAGGGAATTTGTGGAAGAACATGAGGAGAGGTTTTGCGGTCCTGGGGCGAGAGTACAGAGAAGATGGTCTTTAGAAAGGCAACTTTTGTTTGTCTTGTTTAGGACTGCCTCCCCACAAATGGTCGTCCAGCTCAGTGGCTCCCAACCAAGTCGATTGTCAAAATCACCTGTGTGGGTAACACTTGAAAATACAGATTCCTGGGCCCCACTCTGTGTATTTTACTGAGTCCAAGATTGTGGGGTGGTGTTCAGGAATGTGTGTTTTTGTCTATGATCAATATCTCTGTTTGGCATCCTATGGAACCTCTTCTTAAATTCCTCCAGTGATGGGGAGCTTACCTCTTTTGAAGAAAACCTTACTCTTAAAAACTTTTTCTGTTTTTATGTTTTTTTAAAGTTTTATGTTAATCGAGTCAAAGTTTGGTTCCCTGAAGGTGCATTATTCCTTGGTGCTAGTGGCATTTTCCAGAGCCTCACGGAACTCATCAGCCCATCCCCACCTCATCAGCCCATCCCCACCGGGCCTTCTGCAGACACCTGTGCACGGCTGTGTCTGCTACCCCCTTGCCACGGTGGGGTTTCAGAGTACCCAACCTGCGAGGGCCCCGAGAGATGCAGGCCGCGACATCATTCCCGGGATCCTGCCGATCGTCAGGCCTCGCTGAGAGATGGTGGAGAGGTGTGCGTCTCGGGGGACCCTGACGGTGGAGGGTCCCAAGGGCCATCAAGCCGGTCACCCCTCAGTGTCCATCTTGCTCCATGTTCCTCTGCATGGTTCACACCTGCTTTTTGAGGCCACTGATCTGGTTTTCTTCAGAGGCGTTCAGGGACAGCCGTCTAGCCAGATATGACCACAGTTATGTCTGTTTAGAGACCTCCTGTGGCCTCCCCTTGCCTGCAGTGTGACACTTAAACTCCTAACTATGGTGTTCAGGCAAGCTGGCTTTGACCTTTCTTTCTTCCCCTACTCCTACCCCCAACACATCTTTGTGAACACACGCGCACACTCACGCATGCACACACACGCACACACTCTTTCCCTTCCTGGAGAGGACTCCATCCCACCCTGTAGTGTGTTTCTTCTGCTTCCTGATCTTCTGTGTCTTTCTCATGTTCATCCTTTTACTCCTGGTAGAAGTTTGTTTCTACTTGGAAGCTTCGATTTCACTGCCCCCCTCCCCCGCCCCTCTTCCCCAGTTCCCGGAAGAATAACTTTCTGCCCTATATTAGTGGTAGTTCACACTAGCTACTGCTCTGAATTTAAATGATAGCCACTCCCATGTCCTAGCCTCTGAGTGCCTTAGGGACAAGATACGAGAAGGCAGTGGGCACCTCACTCCAGTACTCTTGCCTGGAAAATCCCATGGACAGAGGAGCCTGGTAGGCTGCAGTCCATGGGGTTGCTAGGAGTCGGACACGACTGAGCAACTTCACTTTCACTTTTCACTTTCATGCATTGGAGAAGGAAATGGCAACCCACTCCAGTATTCTTGCCTGGAGAATCCCAGGGATGGGGGAGCCTAGTGGGCTGCTGTCTATGGGGTCGCACAGAGTCGGACACGACTGAAGCGACTTAGCAACAGCCCCAGGGTAAGCACAGTGCTAGGCACTTAGCTGAGCTGCATCAGACCCAGGGAATGGCTGAGCCTCTTGCCTGTTTGTCTTCATTTTGATTCTAACGAGACGGCCACGAGGGAGTTGGCCCCCTTTCCTAATACCAGCTTTTTACCCCTGGTGTCCTCCGGCCACGTCAGCTTCGGTGAAGAAAAGACTGCTCAGCAGCTGATAATTAACAGGCTGAGCGGAGCCTTGGCTGCTTTAGAGGCAAAACTGGTATTTAAACAATAAAGTTGTTAAAATCAAGAATTAAAATGTTAGCTTCAGAAGAGCTACATCCAAACACAAGCCCACCCAGTTAGAAAAGATAAATGGAATAATGGAACCAAGAAATTCTCTGTAGCCTTGAGGAGTCCAGGGACAGGAAGCCCTGTGGGGAGGCTGAGGGGCTGGCAGGAGCTGGGGAAGGCGCTTTTCCGTCTCTGTTCTCGAGGAACAGGGGTCTGGGGTCTGGGGTTGCTTGGGAAGATTGGGGGGTGCTTCACTGGAAAGGGCTGTCAGTGTTCCCTTCACTCCCGCTGTCTAGAGGTCGAACTAGTTTTGCTGGGTGGGCAAGAAGAGAAATTTGGGGAAATAGGGTAGAAATAAGGTGTGAACTTTTTTCTAAGGTGAAAAAACATGCACTTTTGTGTTTGGTTATGAATGGAGACTGTTCAGCATTACCTCGTGGAATCTCACCTTATTTTCTTCTGATGTTTCCAGGGTTGGGAGGGGAGAGCTGACATAGGGCCCTCCCCCCTTCTTAGGTCAGAACCAGAGTCCTTGGAGTTCCCCGATCTCTTGGTGGTGCCCAGAGAAGAACCACAATCTCCATCTCCACCGAAGCTGTTCTCAGAAATGTGCACGCCGGGAATAGTCTGTGGCTTCAGAACAAGGGCAGAGGCTGCAAGAGGCAGAGGTTTCCTGGGTGCGGGGCAGTGGGGGAGCTGAGGGCACCGCCTGGGGCTCAGCTGCGGAGGTCAGTGGGAGGCGCCCCTCCAGGGTGCGCTTTACTGTGATGAAGCAGGAAGCCTGCACCAGGGTACCAGAGGGGCTCCTGAAGGGGCTTTTCTACAAAGTTACGCCAACACACACAGCCTCTATTGTTTCCAAGCCGAAGGAAGGGTCTGTCTGACAAACAAGTTTTTTTTTTAGTAGGGGCACTACTTCCAGATCCAAGAGACAACCGGAAATACATAGCTTGAATATAAAGATACTGGACTTTCTGGGAGATGTTGACGGTTCATGTCATTTCTGAGTGTCTGTCACGCCCATGATGGGAGGAAGGTTGGGTGAGAACCCTTTCTGGTCCAGCTTGGTTAGCCCGCTGTTCCTTTCGGGCTTCTCTGTTGGACTTGGTGGTGTCAGTGGCTGAGGCTCCCCTGACCACGTGCGGTACTTCCAGTGGTGGCCTCTCACTGGCCACAGGCATGCACGTTCAGTGCAGTCACCCAGTTACTTTTATGGGCAAATGCAGAACAGCTGAGGAAGTCTAGGTCAGGGAATAAAACCAGCTGGTTCATCCGCATTTGAACCCTGGTCCTTGGTGGCATAAGCACAGGTGATTCAGAGCCAGGGTTGGCTTGAGCGTATGCAGGGGTTCAGTGTTTTGGATGAAGTTCTAGTGGTCTTTGTGGAAACGTCATCACTGGTTGAACTGAACTGTGGAGTTACCACAGCACGCTCGTGAATCTGTTCATCTGTTCACTGGAAGCTTATTGAGAAGGAAGCACGTAAGCAAAATGTTTCTCATGCATTTCAAATAGTAGAAGAGGTATATAAGGGGATGAGCATGGAACAGAGTCACCCATTTCTCCAAACACCAGACAGTCTTGGATTGTGTTGATGGAACATCAGTCCTAGGACACCCTGTGATCAAATAATCTGGGAAACATTCTTCAGCACACATTAACATTCTAAAGGTGCCAAGAAGTCCTTTAGTAGAAAAATCTGTCCGGCTTTGTATAAGCTGGTGCTTCTGACATATGTCGGGCCCCTTTTTCTTGATACCTGTCACTTATTAACATCCTGCAGAATACTATTTGAGAAATGGTGGTGAAGTCTCCCTGCTCTGGGAGAACTGTCCAGTGATTCAGAGAAAAATTCACCTGACTGTATGTTAACACAGGTTTGAGAGGCTTAAAAAATTGTGTGTGCGCACGCTGGGGGTGTGGCAGAAAAGGGCCCCCTGGCAGGTGGCTTCCATTGACATTGGCCTGTCTGCATTTCTGCTGGCTTTGTGCTTTTGGAGAAGGCTTTTGTCCTGTCTTGAACACACTGAATAGCAGTTACATCTGTCATGCCTGGGAAGCGGCAGTGTGCAGCGTTGAGGGGGATGGTGGGGGGAGCAAGCAGTGGGCGGTCACCCCCGCTTGAGCCCCAGGCTACTGAGAGTTCCTCGCCCTTGGAGAAAGGGCCTGGTGATTCAGGGGCGGCTGCTTGCCAGGTCTGAAAGTGCAGGGGCGCAAGAGTTAGCTCCCTTGCCTCTGCGTGGCCTCCTGGTCTGATCCCCATCTCTGCACCTTGAGGTGGCCATGGGACAGGCAGATAGACTGTGTCTTTTCTCCCCTCCCCACTGGCCAGGGCGGAAAGGCACTGGGGAACCGAGACGAAGGCTTTTTGGCTTCAATTTAAGTAAGGATTCAGAATTGGGAAGTGGACTTGGTAAAGTCTGGAATTTTAAAATTCAGGCTAGAGTTGTTTTCAGACCATCGGTGACCGGAGGTGGATGTGAAGGTTGGTCCCCTTGACAGCGGCTCCTGAGGAAGGGTTCGGTGGCTCTGCTGGGCTGTTCACTTGCAGAAGAGCCTCACTTCAACCCCGAACCCGCTGCGCACCTCTACACTCTGCCGGGCAGCTTGCGAGGGGGTCATGGTTGTTTACAAGGAAGTTAGCAGCTGAGGGACAGAGGGAGTGTTGGGAGTCGCTAAAGCTTCTGGAGGTCGTGCACTGCCAATGTAGGTAGAGCTCTGTGCCATGAGGGCAGGCCCCGGACTTCCTCGCTGTGTGTGTGTGTATTTGTAGTTTTGTGTCGTGTCTCCTCTTCTGACTTCCAGAGGGAAGGGACGAAGTGTGTCCTCAGGAAGGAGGGTGCCTGTCTCCCTGGCGTCTCCCTGCCTTTCCACCCCCGGCATCGCTCAGGTGGGGAGGGGCAGCCCAGCCCCCCGGCTGTGTGAGCCGAGGAGGGGAAGGGCAGCTGCCCTGCCAGCCCCGGGAAGCCGGCAGTATTAGCTCTGCTACCAGCCGGGACTGTGTTTGCAGACTTCCAGGCTCCAGTGTCCCAGAGGGACCAGTAACTCTGGGCCCCCAGGACTGGTGGCCCCCAGGGAGGGAACCCTTGCCAGAAAGCTCTGAGCTTACTCGAGGTGGGCCTCTGTAACGGCAGCAGAGAGCTGGGCGGCTGCCGGGAGAAGGAAGGGGCGGCTCCTCCCTCCGCCCCTCGTCAGCTGGAATGCATCACTGCCACTGCTGGGAATGCTCTCAGGCCACTTGTAGGCAAATCGGTCATTATGGAAATTCTTTCTGACCCCGGGGTGGAGCTTTCCTTATTTAGAAGAACCTTCATCTGTGTTCTTTCCAGGTCCTGGCACTGAGGGACAGAGCTGTTGCCCTGTTGACCCCTCAAGGCTAGAAGGCAGAACGTGGTCTGAGCCCCACCCTGTGGTCTCTCTCTCTCTGGTTCCCCTTCCCCTACCCCATGGTTGCCTGCCCCCGCCGTCCCCTGCCCCGCCGTCCCCCCTCCCCCGCCATCCCCCCTCCCCCGCCGGCCCCTGCCCGGTCTTGCCCTGATGCTGGCCTGGCAGAGTAGGCAGGGGTTGGGGACGAGTGGCTCCGCACCCCTGTGTCATCTTTCCCACAGGCCTTGTTGGGTCTTCCTCTCCTGCACGGCCCTCTTTGCAGCTGGGGCACATTGGGACCTCGACAGGGTGTCCTGTGGACCGGCCTGATGAGGATTCCAGATTTCCCCTAGGTACTGGCCCAAGAGGGTAGTGGGATTTCCCCACCCGCAGGTAGTCTGCCTCCAGGAGAATCTTGACCCCTAAGTGGCCTGCCCTCACGTCCTCCCCCAGGAGAATGGCAGGAGGGAAGTCTTGCCTGAAGTTGTCTTTTGGTTTGTGAGGTAACCTTGGTTTGAGAAGCATGGAATGTATACCCCTCCCCTTGAAGATCTGAGTCCAGAAGCTCTAGCTTCTCTGGTTTCCAGGGAAACCAGATGGCTCAGGCAGGGAAAGAAGGGACTCGTTATGGGGACTGAAAGTCCTGAGAGGTTCCCGGGCTCTCCTGTACTTCTCTGGGAATGTGAGTGGTTTCCTAGGGGCCTGGGCGCAGCCCTCACTCGGTCAGCAGCTGGCTGTGCTCAGCTCTCTGCACCCGAGTTTCCACGCATTTGAAATGAAGATCGTGTCGGCTATACATGGTTTATGACTTTAAAGGGCTATGGAATATATAGAAATTAAACACGCTTTCTGGAGAAGGCAACGGCACCCCACTCCAGTACCCTTGCCTGGAAAATCCCATGGATGGAGGAGCCTGGTAGGCTGTAGTCCACGGGGTCCGCAAAGAGTCAGACAAGACTGAGCGACTTTACTTTCACTTTTCACTTTCATGCATTGGAGAAGGAAATGGCAACCCATTCCAGTGTTCTTGCCTGGCGAATCCCAGGGATGGCGGAGCCTGGTGGGCTCTTGTTTATGGGGTCGCACAGAGTCGGACACGACTGAAACGACTTAGCAGCAGCAGCAGCAAACACGCTTTCGGGTTGTATTTCCTAACCTAGAAGAGAGAGTCATGTTAAAGAATTTAGCATCAGAAGAAACCTTGACCTCAGGTAGTCTAGGCCTATCCTAGAGAGGAGGCGGCTGAGCGCAGGTGCCTTGAGTTCAGGTTCTTAGCAAGGTGACCGCAGAGCTGGGCCGAGGACCAGGCCGCTCAGCTTTCCAGTCTCCTTTTTCTAGGCCAGCTCCAGGATGTGTGTCCTCGGGGTGGAGAGCCAACAGTAGGTAAAACGTACCACAGAAAAAGGTTTACATGGTCTGTGCTGTTGCAGACAGGGAAATAGGGATAGTCAAGTAGATAATTTTCAGATTATTGAAATTCAACTTCTCAAAGTATCAGTGATTTTTTTTTTTTTTTTTTTGGTCCAGCAAATCTATCTTCTTGATTCTCTTGAATTTCCATAATATTCTGTGTCCCAGAAACCTGCCGTGTGCTGTGGGGCAGGGTTCAGTGTTGGCTGTGGACCGTCTACAAAGTGGATAACTCACATGCAGACAGAGCTAGTTAGTTGCACCAGTCCCTCTTTTGCGGACACGCTGCTTTGATAGCCAACTCCTTGCTGTAGGAAACTGGCTGGAGCTCACTGCAGCTGCAGTTGCGTCTCTGCATTCCTCGGCTCCTGTCTGGAAACACGGTTTGCACAGATGTGGTGAATAGTTGGCTGTCAGAACCGCTTCCTTCACTGTCCAGGGGAAAGGAACGCAGCCAGAGAGGGGCGGGGCTGGGGCCAGAGAGTGATGGAGCCGGTCCCATGGGAACAAGAACTTAAGCCAGCACGCTTACGTGTGCTCCATCTTGGCTAAGATTTCCTGCCCCCAGGTTGGCCGGGCCTTTTGCAGTTCTGCCCTTGAGAGGCCCCTGTGTTGACTGAAGCAGTCCCTGTCCTTCCCCTTGCTGCTGTCCTGCCATGACCTCCTGACCACTCTTCTTTCCCCTGTGCCCCTTACTGGCTGTTATTTCCTACGTTCCCCTCTCTCCATTAGGAAACACTAATAGGCAGTGAGCTTAGAGAACGGTACAGTGAGCACCCATAGACCCAACGGCCTAGATTCTACCCCTAACATCCGACTCCACTCGCTTTCTTGTGTCTCTTCTTTGTTTCTCCGTCTCTCTACTCATTTATCAGCCTGTCTTATTTTGAGAATGCATTTTATAGGAAGTGGCAGACATTAGTACCCTTTGCCCTTAAACATTTCAGCATATGTAAGCACTGGAGTTCAGTATTTGTCCGCGCATTTAATTAATTATTCTGTGGTAACATTTATGTGGCAGTGAGATGCTCGGGTTTTAAGTGTATCATTTGGTGACTTTTGTCCGTGCAATCCAAACCTCTGTCAAGAGAGAGGATAAAAATTTTTATTCCCTGAAAGTTCCCTCATGGTCCTTCCCCGGCCATCACAATTCTGGTGTGTTTTTTTGCACTAGGGGTTTGTTTTGCCTGTTCCAGAATGTCTTGTAAAAGGAAATCGATCACGATGACCTCTCTCATGTAAAGTTCATGCACCTGGTTACCTGTATTGGTAGCTCATTCCTTTTTATACGGCGCAGTTTTCCATTGTATGGATGGGATACAGTTTGCTTATCCGTTCTCCTTTGGAGCATTTCCAGGTTTTGGCTATGATGGGTAAAGCTCCTATGAATATTCTTGCACAAGTCTTTTTGTGGACATAATGTTTTCATTTTTCTTGGGTCAGTACACAGGAGTGGGATTGCTGGATCAAAGGAGGCAGCTACTTGTTCTCAAAATGACGTGCTGTGTTCTGTTGATGTGAGTATTAGAAAACACCTTATTGCTCATCTGGATGATTCTTTCACTCAGTGCAGGATTCCTCCAAGAGCCTCTGCCTGAGTGTTTCCAGGGGCAAGGAGGTTAGTACCTTACAAGCCCCTACTGTTAGAGGACAGCTCCTTGTAATTTCTGCCGTGGGGAGTCACATAGCCCTCTTCTCTGTGACAACCCTACAGAATTTTGGGAGTGTTACCACATCCAGTCTCTCAACTGCTCAGAATAATTGTCCCAGTTTACCGATCCATTTGTCCTGTGAGTTTCTTCTCAGACCTTTTATGCCTTGGTCATTATTTTTTGGAAGTTTAATAGTTTCCTTTTGCTTAGACGTGACAGTGGGTTCGTGTGATATGAGAAGTGCCGAGTGTGGCTGGGTCTGGATGCCTGTCTTGATCTAGGATCTTGATCTGCCAGGGAGCTAAAGGTGATGCTCACTTCTTGGCAGCTGCATCATGACCATATCATGGCATTGGATCAGATATTTGTAAAACAAAATACCACAAATCTAAGGTGATATTAAGGTACTCCTGCAGCTCGAAGTCGTTTAGAACCTCTGATATTAACAGCATCTTGTGTACCTTCTGCTTGCCATCTTCTCGGTTTATTTTTGCCACCACTTTATGAGAAAGGTACTATTAAAACGAACTTAATAAAAACTGTTTGGTTTAAAACAGTGTTTGTCAGCTTGAGTACTATTCACATTTTGGATCAGATAAGTCTGTTGTGGAAATTGTCCAGTGCTTCTTAGGAATTAGCATCCTGGTCCTCTACCTACCAGATCCCAGATGCAGCCCTCTCTGTGCCGCTCCAGGTTGCAACAATCAGAAATATCTCCAGACATTTTCAGATGTCTCATGGGGAAAATCATGTCAGGCTGAGAACCATTCCCACAGTGTAGAACTTAGTAATTGAAAAAAATTTAAATAATGGAGCTCTTCCTGAAAGGTAACCACTGTTACTATTTACATGTATACTTCCCTCTTATGTTCATTCATTGTGTAGGCAGTCCTTGCTTTTCACAGTTAAGCATACATGAATTTCGTTTACTACAGCTTAGTTAAATAGCACCAGTCCCAGAACGGCATAGTTCCAGTTCGAGTTGTTATGCTCTGTGAACTATGAGTAATTGTACAGAGTACAAACTTTGCAACTAGCTCTTCAGTTCACACATCCGTGTGTGCCTAACAGATGTGTGTTAGGCTCAGTGGCCAGTCACGGCCCTTCTGTGTGTCTGTTGGTGGAGGTCACTCCCGTCTGCTGTTGAGTTCACACGGGCAAGTGTGCAGCTGTTGCATTGCTTCCTTGTCTCCTAGCAATAAACTCATGTGGTGTTTTACAAAAATGGATAATCAAAAGAGGAAATTGCCCAACACTGATGAAATTTCAGCAAAGAAATGAAAAATGGTAATGCTGAAAGTGAAATTCCATAACTGAACATAAGTGGAATTACAGCTGACTGCAGAAATGTCGACATTGCCGCTGTTTGAGACTCTGCGTATGCGGCCAGAAGAATTAAGTGAAGGCAGATTCCCTGACCCAGCAGTTGTGACGCAGAGGACAAAGAAGTGCCAGGGGAAGTGACACTGGGGAACAGTTTCACACGGAAGGGACTCTTGAAGGTATTTTGCAACATTGAAAACCCAAAGGATAAAATGTTGGAAACGGATTCAGATTTACAAAGAGTGTGGCAATTTATAAAGGCGTGGAAAAGATGTTTGCTCTGTCTTGTGTGTTAAACCTTGATAAGGCAAGCCCTGTTCAGCCTGCTCTGCATGAATTTTTACAAAGAAACAAAACACTCATTCTCAGTGTCTCTAATTTTTAGTTAGTGTGCTAAATCAATATTAGTTTTATACTAGTTTCTTACTTCTTTATTCATTTATAACTGACAGTAAAAGAGTTTTTAATGTTTTGATAAAAATTTCTAAAGATCATGGAACAATCAGTTTTCCCCGTTGATGATTAAGACTATTTTGTATGGTCATTTGTGTGGTTGCATGCTGCTTCCCAGGTGGCCCTAGTGGTAAATAATCTGCCTGCCAGTTCAGGAGACACAGAGATGCAGGTACAATCCCTGCGTCCGTAAGATCCCCTGGAGGAGGGCATGTCAACCCACTCTAGTATTCTTGCCTGGAAAATCCCATAGACAGAGGAGCCTGGGAGGCTACCGTCCATGGGGTGGCAGAGTCGGACATGACTGAGTGTACACACACACACACACACACACCCTAAGCAAGGCTGTATTTACAAGAAAGTGGGTAAATACGTATGTACACATACCTGCCTTTTCTTTTTCAAAATATTTTGCAAAACTGGGACCAGACTGTATGTATCAATCTGCAGCTTGCCTTTTTCATGGAAGAATATCTTTTTAGGAGAAATTTTGATCTCAGTTTATCTAGATCTACCTCCTGTTTTATAATTGCATGTTATTTAATGTACCTTTATGGGTATACCGTAATTTATTTGACCAGTTTCTATTAGTGGGCATTTAGTTTGTATCATTTTTTTAACCCACTTGAAATACACTAATACACTTGACTCTTGAACAGCGTGAGGGTTAGGGGCACTGACCCACATGTAGTCAAATACCCACGTGTAAGTTTGCAGTCGGTCCTCTGCACCTGCAGTTCCGTATCCTTGGAATCAGCCAACTGGGGATGCTGTTGTCCTGTAGTATGTATTTATTAATAAAACCCCGCATGTAAGTGTTCAGTTCAAACTCTTGTGGTTCAAGGGTTAACTGTAATTCTAAAGTGAATATCTCTAACAGATACTACCATTAGCCCCATTTAATGGATGGAAACGTTGGAGATTAGAAAGTAAGGGAATTCCCGGGCAGTCCAGTGGTTAGGACTCTGCACTTCCACTACTGGGGACCTAGGTTCTATCCTTGGTCAGGGAGCTCATTAAAAAAAATAAAGGAAGTGAGATAACTGCCTAAGGTCAGGCAGCTATTAATACTAAGCTTAGAGCTGGCTTGAATTTAGGGCAGTCTAATTGTAAGGCCCTTGCTTTTAACAATAATGCTCTATAGTTTCTCTTAGAAGTAACTTTTAACAACAGTAACAGCAGCATCATCAAGAAACGATAGTAGAGTTGATTGAATTGCCCTATGAAGTAGGTACTGTTATTATCCCTACATTCAATGAAAGAAACTGGAGGTGTAAGTTAGGAAGCTTCCAGAATCTCATGGCTAGTTAGTGGAAGGACTGAGACTCATACAGGCAGCCTGCCTTCAGAGCTCACTCATCGAGTTGTGTGGATCTGACTTCAGAAAGGTCTCTCTCATCACATGCTATTATTTTTAGTAGATGTTTTTTGAGCCCCAACATATGATATTTTTAGGGAGTTACTTTGGCCCGTATTTTCACTTACTGTGATCTTTAAAAAAATCTGTTACCTACACGCGCCCACTGTGTGAGTCACCTGCAAGTTTGATGCACTTCTGTCTACTACATCTTTAGCCAGCGTATTTATTGGTAAAATTGTAGGCAAAGCCAGTGATGGCATTCCGTGGTTTGTCACTGGAGGTGTTCTCTGGGTTTAGTCAACAAGCAAATATTTACTGAGTATGTCCATGAATCCATGTATTAGGCCCAGGACTAGGAATCAAAAAGTGAGTAAGACACGGTCCTAGTCTCCAAAAGGCACGTGGCCTGTATAGCAGAAGGAGGACCAGTCTTGTAAATAGCACCAATGTGTGTGTGTTGAAGTAGGAACTTAGCAAGAGTCTTGTGGGAGCAGAGAGGAAGGAGGGACTGACTACCTGCAAGTCACTGGGAGGCTTCACAGAGGAGGCGACATTGCGCTGGCGCTGGAAGGATGCGAAGACTGGCGTCCTGACACGGCGGGCGTGTCGGAGGACAGAGGGGCTCAGTGCAGCTTAGATAGGATGAGGGCAGAGGCATTACGGGCAGGAGCTAGGAAAGACCAAGCTACGGAATTGGGATTCTATCCTCTTAGCCAGTGGTAATGTTTAAGGAAGAAAATGTGTCTTCTCAGAATTGCCTTTTAGAGGTTGATGTGGGATGTGTTGGAGAGCAGACCAAGTCTAGCAGCTAGTTAGAGAGCACGGAAGGGCCAAGGGGACCAAGCAAGTGGCAGCCAGACTGGAAAAGAGAAGATTAATTGGGGAGATCTTTGCATAGACAGAGGTGGATTGGCTCTGTTGGGGACGGGTGGAGAGAGGCTGCAGATGACTGCTTGGAGATTTATATCCGGGAGTCTGGCTACATGTGATGTCATTGTCATTTACCGAGACCGGGCAATAAGTCAGAGTGAGTACCGAGTTCAGTTCGGTGCACGTTCAGCCTGTCCCCAGTGGCTCAGCAGTAAAGAATCTGCCTGCTAATGCAGGGAGGACGGGTTCGATCCCTGGTCGGCAAGATCCCCTGGAGAAGGAAATGGTTACCCACTCCAGTATTCTTGCCTGGGAAATCCCATGGACAGTGGAGCCTGGCGGGCTACTGTAGTCCATGGGGTCACCGAGTCGGACACAACTTAGCGACTAAACAACAACACTCAGCCTGTCCTAGATCCATGAAATCACACTTTAGTGTTGGCCATTGATAGCAGTTACAAATAAAGTACTTTGTCACCTCACCACCTCTTTCTCTATCATCCCAGAGGTCTGGCAGGAGACTTTGTCCATGTCTTTTGTAGAAGTCAAGGACCTATGCGTTAATATCTGTTGTTTGTTTGGCCTGTAGCTTAGTAAGCCTGCTGGAAAAGGTGGCATGACTAGCGCACCTTGGCTTCTCAGGGAGCTAGCCCAGGCTGTGCCGGTCTAGTTCACGACCTGCTCCAGAGGTTTGCGAGAGACAGATGTGAAGTCGCATGGGTGTGGTCCTTCTTATTAGCAGTTCTGTGTGCACATTGTTTGTTTTTCCTTGGCTGTTTCCCTCACTAGGCTGAACTCCTTGACACCCCCCGAAACCCCCGCCCCCCACCCCCGTTCCGGTGCCTGGGGCAGGGTAGGAACTGGGGGAGTGCTCGCTGCCAGAAAGCCGGGCACTGCCCACTCTCCCCACGGCTCCTCGGTGCTGACCAGTGGTGGTTTGGGCATCACACCTGCTGCAGGTGTGCAACCCCATAGACGGCGGCCCGCCAGGCTCCGCCGACCAGGCTTCTGGTCGTGGGGTGTGATTCTTCTGAGACTGGGGTGTGTCTTTCAGCTCAGTCATCTTTGGGTGCTTATCAGTTGGTTCTTCGGAGAAGGCAATGGCACCCCGCTCCAGTACTCTTGCCTGGAAAATCCCATGGACGGAGGAGCCTGGCGGGCTCCAGTCCATGGGGTTGCTAAGAGTCAGACATGACTGAGCGACTTCACTTTCACTTTTCACTTTTCGTGCATTGAAGAAGGAAATGGCAACCCACTCCAGTGTTCTTGCCTGGAGAATCCCAGGGACAGGGGAGCCTGGTGGGTTGCTGTCTATGGGGTCGCACAGAGTCAGACACGACTGAAGCGACTTAGCAGCAGCAGCAGTCGGTTCTTGGGCGAGCTTGGATTTGAAGTCTGCCTTAAGTATGGTCCAGTTTGAAGAGCTTTCTCCTTGATAGAAATGATAGCACAGTCGCTATCACTTTGGTAGATGAGAGCCTCTGTCCCTCCCCACGAGGGGCGCACTTCCTCCCTGGGTTTTCTTCCAGCTTCACGTGTAGGTTTAAGACTTATTTCAAGTAGCTCTTGCATTCCCATCAGCTCTGCTTACCTGTTCTTTGGGCTCACCCCACTCTCGTTGGGACTGTCCAGGGTTCGGGCAGTTGCTTCTGTCTTTGGACACCTCCTCAGCCTCCTGTGCTGTGACCTTGCCTTTGGCAGCTGGGGATTATCGTGCTTTAGATGCTCAGAACCCACTTGTTGGAGACCAGGCCTTGCCTTTCCGAGTGCATTCCTTTTTGGGATCTCTGCTTATACTGTTCCTTTGTCTCAGATTTCTCAGGAAGTCTAGGCGAAGCAATTGTTTTGTCTCCAGGCTTTTTCTTTCCTCCTTGGAACTCCAGACTGACGAGGTTTTCCCCCAATGTGGTGTTCTTGCTGTTTTTATTGTTTTTGCTAATCGAGGTTTCTTTCTTTTTTTTTTTTAATGTAATTTGCTAGCTTTTGCTTTCTGGTTAGAATCGAGTTCTAGGTAACACTTCCCTTCTTGCATTTTCAGCTGTTTGAGAGGTGAACTCCTTCATGAGGCAAGATAGGGATGTGTCAGGGACCCTGCTCTTAGCAGAAAAGGACTTCGTCTCCCTCTCCGATGTCCAGGTGCTCGTGGCGGGTGGTTGGAGCTCTGTCTTGCATCTGGTCCATTTTCGTCAATTGTGTAGGAAAGAGCAGTTCCCATCTCTTACCCCATAGCCCCCCACGTGTTACCACAGTACCCACTTCTTGTTCTTTTTCGTTCTGCCTTCACCCAGCTGTCTTACAAGACCCTCCTCTTCTACTTTCTCTCTCAATTCCCTCCACATCTCCCCAGATCCGTTGGTTAGGGCACACATTCCTTAAATCTCATTCCACTGAACTAGCACGATGAAGATGAGCGGCATTTATCGCTTCCAACTGAAGGTTTATATTTGCTTTGTTAGCTGCGTAGGATTAGATGGATGGGGGCCACGTGTGGACCAGAAGCGTTGTTCACGACCTCCTTTCGTCTTATTTTCTCTCGATGGTTTGCCCATCTCTGGGTTTCGTAAAATCATACCTACATACTACAAAGAACAGGGCGTTTCTATCCCCGCCACTCGGACTTTAGCTTCCAGCACACTCGGCTAGTCCTGTGTGTTTCCTCCCTGCCCACGTCCACCTGTGTCCGGGGAAATATGCCATGTCTCGGGCAGTGAGCCACAGCCTGTGGCGCAATCCGGATCCGCAACCCTCGTTTGGTCAGTGAGTGTTGCAGCTCCGTGGCGTCAAGCTCTGAGCAGGGCCTGGTGGACACAGAGATGGCTGGGGCTGACCTCAGATGGGCCAAGAAGGGAGGCCTTTGGGGACAGGCGCTCGTGTCTGCAGCCCGGGGTTGGTTTGTCAAAGCCTCGAGTGTCGTGAAAATAGGGACCTGGAGGTTGGGGTCTAAATGGGGTTGGATCCTGGCTGTCATCACTGGCTGTGTGACCTGGGGCAAGTTGCCTCACCAGCCCGTCGCCACACCTGCAAATGGAATCAGCAATGGAGGCTTTCCAGAGGCCTGTAGGAGGCTTAAATATAGTGTATTTTCTATATATAAAGTACACCTGATGCCTGGTCGGTGCGGCACACATGAAGATTCTTCTTTCTCTTTCTGTCTGCTGGAAGAAACAGAAATCTCTGTGTCCTGTGGCTTTTGGGTTCCTTCCTAAGACTCCTTCATGGTGACATCCACGCTGAGTGCAGGGCTTTTTCCCCAGATAAGTCAGAAGTGCTCAGCAGTGGTGGTTTGGGGCCGCAGCCTGCTCTGTCATATTCGGGTTATTGTTGTTGTTTAGTCACTAAGTCATGTTCGACTTTCTGCAACCCCGTGGACTGTAGCCCGCCAAGCTCCTCTGTCCGCGGGTTTGCCCAGGCAAGAATACTGGAGTGGTTTGCCATTTCCTCTTCCAGGGGATTTTCCAAATCCAGGGATTGAACCCACGTCTCCTGTATCGGCAAGCGAATTCTTTACCGCTGAGCCCCCAGGGGGAGCCATACTCGGGTTATATACTCCCCAGGAAGATGGCAGGTCTTCTCATCATTTGGGCTCCCCTCGTACTCTGAGTACCAGCAGCCGCCCCCCCGCCCCGTCCCCTGTGGTCCACGAGGGGTCCCCATCTCCGCTCCTCCTGCTCTAACAAGAAGGTGGACTTGCTTCTGGGGGGCTCAGGCTGATGGTCAAATGGAGGACCAAGGCATACTGCACCTGTTGAGAATTACTAGACTTAATTTTTAAGAAGAAATACATGCAGATGATAGAGACCCAAACAGTACACGAAAATGTAAAATGAAAAAGGGGAAGGATGAGAAAATATAGATGTTTTGGGGGGAAGTAATTGAGCCTCCAGAAAGATGCTAAACATCCACGAGTCTGTGTGTCGTCTTGCTCTGCCTTAATCAAAACAAAACAACCACCCAAGTGGTGTATTTTACGTTCTGTTTAGTACTTGTTTTATTTTTGGAAATTTTAAAAAGGCAGAAAAGAAAATGTTACCTGTAGTACTACCATTTATGTTTAGTGGCTTGCAGGATCTTAGTTCCCTGACCAGGGATGGATCCTGTGCCCTCCACTAATGAACCTTTTGGTGTGTTTGCTCCTTGTTTTTGTGAACATACTTTAAAAGTTACCTAAGTAATGTGAATTCAGCTCCACTAAAAAAAAATTAGAACATAAACAAAAAAGCCAAAGAATCCTCCTGTTCTTTTCTGCGTCCCCGTTTATTAACACCCAGTCCCCTCTTAGTGGTGAATGCAGCCCTGGCTCTCCCTTGCAGCAGGCTATGCCCTCCTCTGTCCTGCGTGGCACCTATCTGATCAGTTCCTTAGTGGTAGACGTTTAGGTTATGACCAATTTTTTGCCATTAAGATACTTTAGGAACATACTTGTAGAATGATTTCCTAGCTAAGTAGTTACTGGGCCTAAGGTTTGAACATTAGGGTTTTGATAGACATAGCCAAAAATATACTGGTTTATATCCCTGTTGTGTGTATGAGAAGGTGCCTCTTCCTCAAGTCTCTTTGCATAAGCTTAGGAGTTTGTTTTTTTGGTTGGATGGCTTGCAGGGTCTTAGTTCCCTGACCAGCAATGGATCCTACGTCCTCTGCAGTGGGAGCTCAGAGTCCTAACCACTGGATTGCCAGAGAATTCCTTCTTTTGTTGTTTTTTTTTTTTTTTTTTTTTTGGTCAAACATTAAAAAAAGAAAATTTGCCATTCTGATGAAATTATTGTTATGTTTTATAAACATTTCTCTTTTAATGAGTGGCAGCAACCTTCTTTCGTTTGATTTTCTTTCTTTGAGCTGTCTCTCCTTTTCTTTGGCCAGTTTTACATCGGATTGTTAATCTTATAGTTGATTTGCCAGAGTTAAGTTAACCTTTGGCTAGCACGTGTTGCAAATATTTTAAAAAATGTGTCATTTATAAGCATAACTTGTAAGCCTCTTGCCTTTTGGTTGAGGCTGGTCCTTCCTGTCTGCCCAGGAGAGTGAGAGCGAGGCTGAGTCGGGAACCGCAGGGAAGGTCACGCTCTCCTGGGCAGAGTGGCTCAGGGCTGTAAAGGCTTTGAGTACTGGGTTCCCCGCTGTAAGTTTTAGCTTTGCTTTGGGTTGGGATTTTCTCCTGTCACGTTAATGAAAATCAGTAAACAATATGGAAAATCGCTTTTACCTCCCAACCAAATGTTTGGGAATGTGTGTGCCAACATGTGGGACGCTGATGACGTACTTCTGTGTGCCTACTTTCTCACCTTCAAAGACTGAAAAAAAACGTGCTGTTAGATTTCTGTTTCGATCACTTCCTAGGCGAGGTCCATCAGTTGCTCCTCTCTGAGCTGGGCAGAGGTTCTAGAAGGGGATCCTACTCTTTCTGCCCCTGAAGATGTAGAGGAAAACCATCGTTTCACCCAAGACTTGCCCGTGTCTCCTGTCTCATGTCCTGAGCTGAGCTGGATGAAGAGAGATAAGAGACACCCCTGCAGCCTTTCATCTCTCTGAAATCTGGGGAAAAAGAGAGATTCTTGCTCAGCAGCACTGCTGCTTCAGTGACAGCACATAACTTATGTCCTTTAATAGCACAAATCATGATGTGTAATTTAAAAATACACATAAAATGTGTTCGCCGCGTGCTTCCTGCACCAAAGTGTGAGTCCCACGGGGCAGGCTTGCATTGGCGTGTTCTCCGTTGTGTTCCAGCAGCTTCCACGCCAGCACGTGATGCGTGCCCGGCGATGACCGTCGGGGCAGATGAGGTCAGGGGCTGCGAGGGCCGCGTGTCTCTCACCCCCTTGATGGCTGCAGACCCAGGGCGGGGGGCTTGGGGGGGACCCCGCTCTTCAGGGAGGTCGCACATGGTACCGGGGCAGTGTGCGGCCTCCTGACTCCGCACGCCTCCTTGTTGGCCGTCCAGGGCTGCAGGGGCCCCGTGTCCCAGGTTTCAGGCTGGGTGAGAGAAGAGGTCCCGTGATCTTTCTGCCAGACACGGATGCCCCACTGCCAGCCGGGGCGCTGGGGAGGCGAGGGTCGGGGCTGGGTGAGCTGGAGCCGGCGGAGCGTGGTTGTGTGGCTCGCACTGCAGGTCTGTTCGTCCCTTCTCCGTGGGGGCCTGTGCGGCAGCGGGCACCCGCTGGGCACGGGCCACTGCCCTGCTCAGGACTCCAGAGCACAGCCCCTGGCAGAGCCGCCTGGGCGCCCACAGCTGCTGTTCCCTGGCCACCGGGCCCGGGGCTTTGAGGGACAGCCTCCGAGTTAGATGCAGAGAGCTGAGCTTTTCTGGCTCTTCAAAAAGTATACATGGTAATTATGAGCCACTTAGAGAATAAAGCAGTGAAGAACATTAAGGCGCCTGTCACCGTATCTTTCAGATGTATCGTTATTAACGTTTTACCGAGTGTGACTGCTGTTCCATATATATGTGTATATATACACACATATACAGGCTGATTTATACATCTGTGTACATATACATACAAATATAAATAAATATACATATAGGACTGTACTTACTTAAGTATACATATAGGACTATACTTACAAGGTTTTTTAGAAGATCATTTTAAGGCTTTTAGTTGGAGGAGCATTGCTCCACAGTGTGGTGTTGATTTCTGTGTATAGCACAGTGAATCAGCTCTGAGCACACAGATGGCCCCCTCCCTCTGAGCTCCGCCCCCAGCTCACCACGGAGCCCCAGGCTGAGGCCCTGTGCTGTCTGACAGCGCCCCGCCAGTGCTGCCTCACCTGTGGAGCTCACTGCAGAGCCCAGGCTGAGGCCCTGTGCTGCCTGGCAGCGCCCCGCCAGCACTGTCTCACCCGTGGCTGTGTGCCTCTGTGAGTGCCCACAAGTCTCCTCTCTTCCCGCCCTCTCCTTCCCGCTGCAGCCACAGGCCCGCTCTCCTGTCTGCGACTCCATTCCTGTCCTTCAGATAGGTTAATCGGTACCGTTTTCTAGATTTCATATATATGCATTAATATACAGTGTTTGTTTTTCTCTTTCTGACTTAACTTCACTCTGTATAACAGGCTATAGGTTCATCCACCTCACTGTTACTTGCTTTTTCACTTATAATCAGGCAGACTTAAGGAAACTTCAGATGGAGATTTGTGCTGCAAAAGACAAAATAAAGTGCTACTGTTGATAGTGTTGAGGTGACTGAAACCCTTAGAAGTCCATTTCCCCTTAAATATTCTTCTGAAACCTTATTTTAATGATTGAAGATCATATAGATAAACTCCTGAAAAAGCATCTCTGTTGCCTGTTGCTGGGCGTTCAGTTTGTTACTCATTTCTAGTTAAAGTAAGCCAGGCTTAGAATATATATAGTGCTAAAGCTCCTATGATTAGTGCCAAAAGGTAAAACTCTAAAATTCTGGGATTTCAGGGTCAAAGAGCTGCTTTGCACTTTCAGGCTTGTGTACGTTTTCAGCCCCTGATGGTGGCTGCTGGAACCATGGATACCCTCAGGCAGATGTTCTGCCCTTTGCCCTTCCTCGGGGTGGTGGGAAAGGGGCTCTGGGCGCAGTGGGAGTGGGGTTCAGACCCCAGCGCTGCTGGGAGCAGCCAGCTCAGGGGCCTCGAGCTGGAGCTCAGTGGCTCTGCTCCTGTGTTCTCCCTCTCGGAGAGCAGCATGCATGCTGCTGGGCTGTGCGGGCTCCTGCTGGTGCGGACGGCTCCCGTTTCCCGGCTCCTCGGGGCCCTCCGAGCCTGCTGCTTGCTGGGACTCGGCCCACAGCAGCAGCCCTCCTCCCCAAGTCCTCCTGCTTTCTTCTGGCCTGCTCAGCGCCCAGGTAGCCTCCTTCCGTGTGGGTGAGCCTGCCCACGGCAGAGGTGCCGCCCTTCTGCTGGGAGGGCAGAGGTCTCACTCACCAGGGTGCCCCACATGCGGGCACTGCATTCTGTGCCTGAGCCAGGCTTTTGCACCCCTCTCTCTGGGCACTCAGTCAGTCGTGGGGAGGATGGACGGCTTCCTTCTCTCTGGGCACGTGCGCCCTGCCCCCAGCTGTCTGGGTGGTGTGAAGGGGGAGGGAGACCCGGGGCCAACATGCCAAAGCCCACTTCTCCCTGGTGTTCTGGGCGCCCTGTCCTAGCGCCTGGAGCCGCCAACAGCTCCGTGAATGAGACGCGTGTGAGCGAGGTGCCTGCTGCCCGACCCAGTGGGGCTCATGCGGGGGTTTGGGGCAGAGCAGTAACAGCAGCGCCGGTGCACACGCTGGTTCACTTGGCGCAGGTGGGCACCGTCACCATCTTGTTCAGGAGGTAAGCCGAGGCAGCGAATTAGAATGCAGAGACATCACTTGGCCACAAAGGTCCGTCTGGTCAAGGCTGTGGTTTTTCCAGTAGTCATGTGTGGATGTGAGAGTTGGACTATAAGGAAAGCTGAGCACTGAAGAATTGATGCTTTTGAACTGTGGTGTGGAGAAGACTCTTGAGGGTCCCTTGGACTGCAAGGAGATCCAACCAGTCCCTCCTAAAGGGAATCAGTCCTGGGTGTTCCTTGGAAGGACTGATGTTGAAGCTGAAACTCCAATACTTTGACCACCTGACGTGAAGAGCTGACTTATTGGAAAAGACCCTGATGCTGGGAAAGATTGAGGGCGGGAGGAGAAGGGGACGACAGAGGATGAGATGGCTGGATGGCATCATCGACTCAGTGGACATGAGTTTGGGTGAACTCTGGGAGTTGATGATGGACAGGGAGGCCTGGCGTGCTGCGGTTCATGGGGTCGCAAAGAGTCAGACACGACTGAACGACTGAACTAGTAGATCAGGAAACTGAGGCACAAAGGGATTCCCCAACTTTGCACGCTTGGTGAGTGCTGGAGCCTGTGAGGGATGGTCCCCGGGCGCCTGGGGCTTGTTCTTCCTGTCTTCCTCAGATCGGCCTCGCTGGTGAGCAGTGCTCAGACCCCGGCCTCTGTTTCTCTCCGCTTCTCTGGCTCACCTAGGCGTAGAATGCTGACCCCTCCCCACCCCGGGTCGTCATGTGGTCCCATGATGGAAGATTCATTTGGTGAGGGATATGAGGCAGACTGTCCTTTTTTGCCTCCAGATTCCAGCGAAGACAGAGGCATGGAACAGTGTTTTGTTTTGGATTTAAAAATTTTTTGTATTGGAGTATAGTTGATTTACAGTGTTGTGTGAGTTTCAGGTGTACAGAACAGGGATTCAGTTATGTGTATGTATATTCACTCCTTTCTAGATTCTTTTCTCACATAGTTTATCACAGAATACTGAGTAGAGCTCCCCGTGCTATGCAGTAGGTCCTTGTTGACTGTCTGCTCTATATATAGTAGTGTATATCTGTTAATCCCAAATTCCTAATTCATCCGTCCCCTTCCCCTTTCCCTATTGGTGACCATAAATTTGTTTTCTATGACTCTTTTTCTCTTTTGTAAATAAGTTCATTTGTATCATTTTTTTAAGATTCCACATATGAATGATGTCATATGATATTTCTCTTTGCTTCGCTTAGTGTGATAATCTCTCTGTCTGTCCATGTTGCTGCGGATGGCATTATCATCGTATTTATGTACCACATCTTCCCTGTCTTGGCTGTCATAAATAGTGCTGCTGTTGGGATGCATGTATCTTTTGGAACTGGAGTTTTTCTGGCACAGCCAGAAGTAGGACCGCTGGATCGTGTGGTAATGGAACAGTATTTGGGAGAGTTCCCTCATTGCCACCATCACCCTAGAGGTTCCTCCCCAGGCAGCGGGCACTGGTCTGGTCCTGCCTCCTGGCACACCTGTAGGCAGGTGGCCTTACCTGTTGCATTGCAGTTTAGCACATGTGACAGTTAAGCTTCTCCACTGGGGAAGGGAATTTCAGAGGCAAACCCTGGGGGGCCCAGGCAAGTCACAGTATCCATTGCAGGCTTAGCATGGGCTTAAAATGTTTTATAATCCCCTCAGGCATTCCTTGTCTCCGGGCCTCTGGCTTTTTGGTGGGAAGACCCTTCCTCCCCTCAGCTGTGGGCCCTCAGGACTGCGGTCTTGGGCCTTTTGGCCTCTCCTGTCCTTGTCCAGGCCGAAGAGGTGGAAGCCTTTCCGTGTGACTCTCTTGGTTCCTGGTCAAGCCTATTGCGTTCCTCTGCTGGGGGCCCCTGGCGGCGCGCCAGAATCCTGCTTTCTCTCCCTGCCGCTCCTCTGGCTAGAGCTCAGCACCTCCCCTGTCGGTCTCTGCTCAGCCCAGTCCTCCAGATTAGCACGTTCCTGCCAGCCTCTCGGCGCGTCGGTGCCCCACAGCTGTCCACATAGCCTCTTTGGCTCTTCACGGCTCTGCCCCATGACATCAGCCAGCCTGGAAGCCTCACCGGGTCGAAGGTCTTGCTTTCACTGTGGGCTGATTTTTATATCCATTCAAGGATGTCGGACACAACCCTGGCTGTCAGTTACTGGTGTTCATGGGGATTCTTACTCTGCTTCTCTTAGAATTTGAAAGTACTCCTCAGTCCTGTTTTCTTGTTTTGACAAGCTGAGAAGTGCAGAACTGGGATGCAAATTGTGTGTGATTCGCAAAGCCAGGTTTGTTGTACTATGTCACTCCACCTCCTTTGCCAGCTACGGAGTGAACTCTGTGCACATCTGAAGACGGAATGTGAACCCAGGCTTCCTGGCTGCACGTTCTCTTTTGCCTGATGCCCCACAGGTTGCTGTGTCTGAGGTAAAGAGAGCAGGCAGAACCTGCAATGTGTACTCTGAGTTTAGGAGGGGCTGAGGGGCGTGCACGTGAGTTTGGGCCTTGGTGTGTGCTCACTTAGAGAAGAAAATGACAACCCACTCCAGTGTTCTCGCCTAGAGAGTCCTGTGGATGGAGGAGCCTGGTGGGCTGCTGTCTCTGGGGTCGCACAGAGTCGGACACGACTGAAGCGACTTAGCAGCAGCAGCAGCAGCAGTAGCAGCGTGCTCACTTAGCACAGCTGTGGGAAGTTTGAGCAGAGCTGGTTTCTAGGCGGTGGTCATGGGGCTGCAGACACAAACCCAGCCTACGGTCTTGCTGGTGACTTGTAACATCAGGGTTTGTCGGTTATATCAGGGTGTTCCAGCCTCACTCAGAGGTGACTGAGAGGGCCCCTGTGCTGTGGCAGTTACACTGACGGCTTGCAGAGGTGAGCGCCTTTCTGATAACAAAGTGTGCTCAGAGGTTCTTTCATTAGAAGCTTGCCGTGGCTCTGTGAGGGAGGGAGGCAGATATTCTAACCCCTGACTTGCAGATGTGGAGCAGGCTCAAAAGGTGACGGTCTCTCCAAGGCTGTGCAACCAGAAATGGACAGATTTCAGACCCAGGCCCAAGTGTCTCCTAACCGCAGATCCTTGACCTCCTGTTGCCTCTGAGTGACTGACAGCTTGGGCTTCAGCACTGTGTGCCTGTAGAGGGCGATAGAGGTCTTTCTTTTGGGGCTGCCCGGAGAACTCTTTCTCTTGAACTCTGAATTTAGCAGTCTCACAGCAGCTTCTCACTGGGTTATAAGCATTTTCTGTGTGGCAACCTTCGCTCACGCCCCTTCCCCCAGTTTGAGTTCTTTCAGGTTGTTCAGTTGCTCAGTCGTGTCTGACTCTTTGCGACCTCATGGACTGCAGCCCATCAGGCTTCCCTGTCCTCCACCATCTCCCGGAAGTTACTCAAACTTATGTCCAATGATGCCATCCAACCGTCTCTTTCAGACTGGGACTCTTTGGTTTTCACATCTAGCACAATGTCCATAGTAGGAGCTCTGTAAATGCTTGTTGAATTGAAGTACTTTCAAATGAGATTGGCCAGAGTCTCTTCCTGCTTTTCATAGGGTGTGAGAAGGGAAAATAACCTTTTTGAATGAATGAAGTTGAAGGGAGCAAAACTCAGGATCTGTGCAGTGTCCCTAGACTGCCACCAGGTGGCAGTGTGACCTCATGGTGACTGCTCCCTAGGAGACTGAATTATCTGGGCATCTGTTGGGGGTTGTGTCTCTGAAACCAGTTTGCATTTGGTGATCTGAGACTAACAAGTCTTGGCTTCCACCCCTCCTCTAAAAGTTGCATGGTATTGTGGAAAAGGTTTCAGAATCCACATGGCCTGGATTCCAGCCCTGGCTTCCCCCAGGAGATGAGCCTGGGACACGTTGCTTCTGTGAGCCTCAATTTCCTCAGCCTGTAAAATGGGCAGCTTTTGTACAGTTAGGCAAAGCCCAGCATGTTATAGACCACAGCATAACTGAATGTTAGCTTTATTGTTGGAAGTACCTGTTTGCCTTTCCCCTTCCTGTGTAATCTGGCTCCTCTCTGGCCATCTGATCTTCTTCACCAAGACTCATGCGCTTCCCAGCAGGTGTCTTAGTGCTCCGCTGTGTCACCCCCCACCTCAAGGTAGCCCCTGGTACCAGAGTGACTGTCCTGGCACCAGGTGCCATGCGCAGGAGACATGCTGCTTTCTCTGCTCCTTTCAAGAGGCCTCTCTGCAGATTTCCTGCAGAGTGCTACCTGACCAGTGTTGGGTCTTAGTAAAAGGCTTGGGATTAATGAAACCGGCTTAGACTAGTCAAATCTCGGCCTTGGACGCAGGTAAGGGAGCCAGGCTCCTTTAATGCCTTGGCCATCTGGTCCCTGAAAGAAGAGGGGTTGGAAACAAGGCTCATGTTAAGTGACTTGCTCCAGGTTGGGGACCTATTAAGAACCAGGAGTTAGATCACGCTGGCTGGCTCCTGAGGCTGTTTGCTGTGGAAAGGATATGGCTGTGGACTTGGTGTGCTGGCTTTAGGGATTTTAGAGCTTCCTTTCCCAGCAGATCTGGAGGCTCCCCTCTCTAGGCCCCTTTCCACGGTTATCTGGATTTCCGTCAGTCTTTCTTCCCACCCAGGCATCCTGTACTCTGCGTCCCAGTGCTCAGCCCTGCCTGCCTTTTGGAGTAGACTTCACACCCTTAGCTGGGGAGAGGCCCAACCGTCTTTCCCTGCGTGGTCAAGGGTGGTCTCCGGTCAGCTGTGGAGACCTCACAAGGGGTCATCCTGAAGTTTCTTTTAGAGCAGATAAGAGAGCTGCAGAGCCCCAAGTCAGGCTTGGGAGGGGGTGCGGGGCTGTGACAAGAGGGCTGATGCTGGGGTGGGGGGGTGGATGGGCCGGGGCAGAGGACTTGATGGGCCGGGGCGGGGGGTGGATGGGGCGGGGGTTGGGTGGACCGGGATTGGGAGGTAGGTGGACCAGGGTGGGGCGTCGATGGGCTCGGGCGGGCGGGGTGCAGATGGGGGGGGGCAGAGTTCGGTGGCATGCCGGTGGGGGCTGGTGGGCACACGGGCCGGGTCAGGGGAGGTACAGGCGGGGCAGCTCCCGCGCTCCCTCAGGAGGTCTGGCTTGCAGATGCTGCAGGACTGCCCCAAGGCCCGCCGCGAGGTGGAGCTGCACTGGCGCGCCTCGCAGTGCCCGCACATCGTGCGCATTGTGGACGTCTATGAGAACCTGTACGCGGGGCGGAAGTGCCTGCTGATCGTCATGGAGTGGTGAGCAGCCCGACCCCGCTCCCCGCCCGGTCCCCTTTCCTTCCCAGGACTGCCGGCTGGGGGCGCTGAAACTCAACACGCAAGTGCCTCGCTCCTCTTGGAGGGCAGTGGCGAGCGCGCTAGTGCGATGTTGCGGCCTCGGTCTAACTGTGGCTTTGTTTCAGTTTGGATGGCGGAGAACTGTTCAGTCGAATCCAGGACCGAGGAGACCAAGCCTTCACGGAAAGAGGTAGAAAGGGTCTGTCGCGGGCCCAGCCGGGCGGCGGGGCAGCGGGACTCCAGGGGCCTGCTCCCGGGGAGGTGCTCAGGCCCGCCGCCCACCTGCTGCTGGGGCTCTGCCCGCTCCTGCACCTCACCTTCTGGGGCGGGTGGGGGCGTCAGGGGCCTTAGGCTTCCCGGAAGGGCTCTCACCTCAGCTTTTCAAACCTAAGAACGCATCTTGTGACTTGGCTTCTGTCTCCCTTCTCCCGTCTCCTCTGCAGAGGCTTCAGAGATCATGAAGAGCATCGGGGAGGCCATCCAGTATTTGCACTCAATCAACATCGCCCATCGGGACGTCAAGGTACCAGCTGTTTGTACTGCCCGCCCAGCCCCCAACCCAGGGGGCCCAGAGGCTGTAGGAGTCAGGGCCACGGTTGCCCTCGAAAGGGTCCCCAGGGTTGTCCTGCGTCCCTGCAGCCTGGCTCCTGCAGCAGAGTGGGCAGAGCGTCTCTCTGCCCCGCAGGCCCTGTCCTCTGGGCAAATCCCCCTCCCGGCCGAGAAGCCTTCTGAGGCCATGCTCCTCAGTTACCCCCCACAACCCCACCTTTGGTCTGTGTCCTTGTGGTGCTCACTCTGTCTCTGCGTCAGTGTCTTACTCCCACGCCTGCTGTGATATCTGGGGAGGCAGGGGCTGAGGGTCCCGATGGTGTACGGATCATAGGGGCCGGACAGCCGGTTGCTGAATGAGGGCGGGAAGGAAGGGAGGAATCGTTCCCCTGCGGGTTTCTGATGGCCGCTCACAGGTTCAGCAGAGATGCTCCTTGTCTCTCTCTCTCTCTCTAGCCTGAGAACCTCTTATACACCTCCAAAAGGCCCAATGCCATTCTCAAACTCACTGATTTTGGCTTTGCCAAGGAAACCACCAGTCACAACTCTCTGACCACTCCTTGTTACACACCATACTACGTGGGTAAGTCTGGAGAAACCCTGGGAGCCTGTCTTTGCCCAGAGCTTCTCCCAGAGCCTCCTCTTGCTGGTTTCAGGGCCCCAGGGCCCAGGAGAATTGTGTCTGCCGGCCCTTTATAGCCTGGTTCTGACGTGACCTGACCTGAAGTAGGCTTAGCAGGTCTCGCTGGGCCTGAAGTCGTATGGGAAGTTATGTGTGTGGGGTTACGGGTGGAAGTTTGTGCACGTGTGCGCTTTCACTGAGAAGAGCTCTTGTTCCCGTCAGACCCCCAGAGCGGTCAGGGATGTGCCTCTGGTCCAGGACCCCCAGCCAACTGCACAGAGAAAACTCTCAAAATGGGTTTGTCAAACTAAAATGCAGTCTAAAAGGCTCTTGCAGTTCAAGACTTGCTTTATCTTGAAATTCTGATCCTCGGGCTCCCTCCTGAGGAGGGTCTTCGGGTCTCCTTTACTCAGCCCTGGGCCTGGGCTACGACTGCCCCCTTCCGGGCCTAGCTGCAGTCCCGTCGTGATGGGCTGAAGGGTCGGGTGGGCACACCACCCATAGAGGGCCTGGGTGGATCCTGGTGTTCCGAGGCCCAGGCCCACTGCCTTCGTCTTTGTTTGCAGCTCCAGAGGTGCTGGGCCCAGAGAAGTACGACAAGTCCTGTGACATGTGGTCCTTGGGCGTCATCATGTACATCCTGTGAGTGTGAGGCGGGGCTTGGGGGGCGCGGGCTGGGCACGCGCGGACCGAAGCCTCTACCTCGGGTGAGAGGAAGAGGCCATGGTTAGTGTCTCCTTCTGGATGGGGGTGCCCTGGGGGTCCTGCGTGTCCCTTCTCAGTGTTGAGTGGACTCTGACAGCTCATTGCTACAAATTGGCTAATGGGCAGGAAGATGTGTGGTTTAGATACTCGGTATGTTGGATTCCTGGGCCCTGTCCCTGACTTTGTACCTGAATCAGTGAGTCTCAGTTTCTCTGTGAACTTTGCAAGAAGTCCTGGTGTGGGACCTAAATAACATCAGCTCGGTTCCTCTCTTCCTGCTTCCTCTTGGCTCAGGCTGTGTGGGTACCCCCCCTTCTATTCCAACCATGGCCTTGCCATCTCTCCGGGCATGAAGAGTCGCATCCGAATGGGCCAGTATGAATTCCCCAACCCAGAATGGTCAGAAGTATCAGAGGAAGGTAAAGAGTGCGTGTGCGTGTGTGTGTCTGTGTGTGTGTGTGTCTGTCTGTGTGATCACCCATCAGTGACGTGGCTGTGGGTCTTCACCCAGCACCTGCTGGATACGTCCTGTCTGTGTGTCTATGTCTGGGGTGTGTGTGTGTGTCTGTCTGTGTGATCACCCATCAGTGACGTGGCTGTGGGTCTTCACCCAGCACCTGCTGGATACGTCCTGCCTGTGTGTCTATGTCGGGGGTGGGGTGGGGTGTGTGTGTGTGTGTGTGTGTGTGTGCAGCCCACACCTGCTCTGTGTGAAGGGCCCAGTAGGGCCAGGGCTTGGGATGTGCGGAGCCATCCGGTGGTGGAAGCTGTCTGTAATGGTCCTCAGGGCCAGGCATCTTGAGTGGTCTGTGTCCATGCCCCCTGTAAGTCTGGCTTCTCCCTGAAAACTGGGAAGGAGCAGGAGGGGCGGGTAGCCCCTGAGCTGTCTCTGGGCCCTGTGGGCACCCTGCTTTCCCCCCGCAGTGAAGATGCTCATCCGGAACCTGCTGAAGACCGAGCCCACCCAGCGGATGGCCATCACCGAGTTCATGAACCACCCCTGGATCATGGTGAGCCCGGCGGGCTGGAGGTGCCTGGGTCCATGGGGCCGGTCCCTGCGGGCCCCGCCCCGCTCCAGGTCTTCACCCGGACCCTTTTCTCTGCCCCCAGCAATCGACGAAGGTCCCTCAAACCCCACTGCACACTAGCCGGGTCCTGAAGGAGGACAAGGAGAGGTGGGAGGACGTCAAGGTGAGGGGGGCGCCTGGCCGGGGGGCTCAGTGGTGCTCAGGGAGGCGGCTGGTTCTGCATCCTCTCGCCCCTTGTCATCTGGTACCACAGCGATTCTGAGCCGCTTCCCCAACCTGGCTGTGGGCAGAGGCTTCTGCGTCAGTCTAAAGTTGGCTGTGGCTGTTTCCTGCCAGCTGTTACACTCTGCCTCTGAAAGGTCCTTTGCAGTCTCCTCACTTTGCAGAGAAGGAAACTGAGGCCTGGGCGGGCGCGGGAGTCGGGGGCATGCCCTGTTCACAGTCGCCCAGCTAATGACTGGCTGGAGCAGACGTGAGACCAGGTCTCCTGGCTCCTAGTCGGTCCTCTTTGCTCCCCCAGGCTCGCTGGGGGGCTCTGGGCCCTAGGGGGGCTCTGCTGAGCCGGCCCTGGGCTCTCCGGCCAGCTTGCCCTCTGTCTCCACTCCCGCACATCACCCCATCCTCGCCTTGCTCCGTCTGTGGTCTCTGATGTCTCTCCCGGTCGCCATCCCCAGGAGGAGATGACCAGTGCCTTGGCCACGATGCGGGTCGACTACGAGCAGATCAAGATAAAAAAGATTGAAGATGCGTCCAACCCTCTGCTTCTGAAGAGGCGGAAGAAAGCGCGGGCCCTGGAAGCCGCGGCCCTCGCTCACTGAGCTGGGCTGGCCACTCCACTGGAGGACAAGCAATAACTATCGACCTGGCTGGATTTTTTAAACAGAGAGACCCAGAGCCGCCTCCTCCCACTTCCCCTCCTCCTCGGCCGCGAGGGGCCAGGACCTCTTCAGAGGCTGCATTCTGCCTTTGGTTCCGGCCACCTGCCTGAGAGGGGGCGCCCGGGAGGCTGGGGCCCTGGAGAGAGGGAGCACCGTGCCCTCGACCCTGTGCTCATTTGGCAATTTTATCAGTAATTTGACTTAGAATTTTTACGAACCTTCTTTTATTGTTCTTGCCCTCACTCCCGCCCTTGTCCCCCAAGCCCCGTCCTGTCTGGAGACTGCAAGGGTTTGGGGTGTGTCCTAGGGTGTCTGTGGAACCCTCTTGAGGGGCGTCCCTGCGTTGCGCCGCTGGCCCCCTGACCTCCCCACTACAGCCCCAGGTCCCCACTGCTGAGGCCTGCCAGGAGCTGCACTGGCCCAGAGGCTCTGCTGAGCCCTCGGATGTCCCCAGCGTGCCAGACGGATAGGAGTGTGTGTGTGTGTGTGTGTGTGTGTGTGTGTGTGTGTGCGCGCGTGTGCGTGTGCGTGTGCGTGCGTGCATGTGCCCGCGCCCGGCTCAGTGCCTGTGCGTGTGAGGGGCCCCTGCCGCGCTCGGAACCGTCTCCCCTGCCCGGGCCCACCCTGCCCGTGCTGGGCCTGCCCAAGTGCCTGGGAGCCTGTCTGGCCCTGCGCCAGGCCGCCTGCCCCGCCTGTGTGGGCCGCTCCCCCCCCCCCCCCCCGCCCGGCAGTCAAGGGCGCGCGGAGCATTGGCGCAGCGCCAGGAAGACCGCAGCGCCAGGAAGACCGCAGCGCCGCTTGGAACCTTCCGCCCCGTTCGTGCCGGTCCTAAGCCTCCGCCGAGGTTCCGAGCTGTCGAGTCAGGCCTCTGCGCCCCCTTCCTGCCGTTCTTAACCTGCTGGTGTTTGTTCTCTCATGTCTGCAGCCGTTTTGCTGCAGGCCCGCCCTCAGCCCACGTGGGTGAGCCTGGCTTTCGAGTGCCTCCTGGGCTCCGGGTTGTCGGTCCGCAGTCCCTTGGGGGCGAGCATGGCACCCCCCGTGGCCTCTGCAAGTGTCCATGGCGCGGCCCAGCGGGCGGGTGGGGGAGGCTTTGCACCAAAGATGTCCCTACTCTGCCCCTCTCCCACCAGCCGCTCCCTCGCCCCCCGCCCCAAACAACTCAGCGACGTGTCCAGGCCAGTGTGGGGTGGGGAGGCCCCGTGTTAACCTGAGCACTGTGGGGAGGGCCCCCGCACAGCGGTCCCTGGGGCAGGGGGCAGTGATGCTTCAGCTCTCATCTCCCTCGGGCAGGGCTGGGGGTGCCTGGGGCCTTCTCGGGGTGCGAGGGCAGGGCTCCGATGCCCACAGCGCCTCCCCGCTTCTGACGGCGCCCAGCTCTCAGACTGTTGTGAACTCTTGTCGTTTTGTATGAGCAAAATTGTCTTTACTAAACAGATTTAATAGTTGAAAGTCTTTCTCTCTTCCTTCCTGAGGTTCAGCCCCTTGACGCCCTCCACCTCTCGTCTTCCCACGCATGGGGAGGGGAGGGCAGAGTCGGGGTATCCTGGGGGAGAGAGGCGAGCCCCCGGCCCAAGGGAGCCAGCGCCCGCCCTGTCGGGGGCCTGGGGGATGTCTCTGGCCTGGGCACTGGCCCTGCAGCGGGGGAGCCCGCGCGCTTTGCCAGTTACTGAATCAGGAGCCCAGCTGCTTCCCAGCCTGGTCTTAGACTTGTTTAGCCACGGCCAGACGCTGACATTCTCAGCCGGGGGTTGGGGTCGGGGTCAGGGTCAGGGTTAGGGTTGGGGTCAGGGTCGGGGTTAGGGTTGGGGCTGGCTTGGAGACTCCTGGGGGAGTGTCGAGGAGCAGGTGTTCCTGAGAGCTCCAGTAGGGGGTGCCAGCGGCCAGACAAACCAAACCATCTGCTGGAAGAGGCCTCAGCGCTCCTGTGAGCATTCAGTCTGCAGATGTGAAGGCCGAGGCCCGGGATATTTGAGATCGCACGGTGAATTGACTTGTGGGAGCGCCTAAGGAAGAAATTGGTTTATTGACCTCACTGCTCTCCCGCCCAGTCAGATGGCAAAGGAGCTGTTGATGAGTTTACCTGCGTTTTCTCACATGATCCTCAGAGCTGTCAGGGAGATAGGCAGGCCAAGATCGTTATCCCCATTTTATGAGTGAGAAAAGTGAGGAGAGTGAAGGGATGCACTCGGGGTCCTCCTGCTAGTGGGTTTGGACTAGAACTCAGGGTGCAAGGCCTAGGGTGTTCTTGTCCCAAGACCTCCTCCTGCCTGGAGGAGAGAGGCCTGCTCACCCTGTCATCAGTGGGGTCCCGTCTCCCCTGCCCAGCCTCGTGGCAGAGACAAGGCCCCCACAACCTACCCCTCACAAATCGTGAGTGTGGTTGGCTCCTGCCTTGAAGCTCAACCCATGTCTCTAGAAACCGCTGCTCAAATGAGCCAGCGGGAAGTTTTCCTGTCAGAGAAGTCCAGTCATGTCTGCGCTTAATGTGGGTATCAGAGGTGATAAGAACCCGGAGAAAGAGGGAATAAGGGGTGCAGGGGCGGGATTTGGGGTGCAGGGGGCCATTTCCCAGTGCTCTGCTCTCTGGAGGCCGTGTTAGTTTCCTGTGGCCCCTCTAATACGTTCTGTGGCTTAAAATAGCACACGTTTAATTGTTAGACTTCTGAAGTCAGGAGTCCGATGGTCCCCCAGTCTGAGATCGACACAGGGCTGGTCGGGTTGCGTTTCTCCCTGAAGCCTTTGCAGCTTCCAGAGATGCCTCCGTTTCTTGGCTGAGGCCCTCTTCCTCCATCTTCAAGGCTGACAACGTCACGTCGCTCTGACCTCACCAGGAAGGAGCCTCCGCTTTGAAGGACCTGTGTGGTCAGAGGGGGCCTACACAGACACTGCAGTGGCCCTTCGCCTCAGTCCCCCGGCAGGGTCCCTTTGCCATGAAGCAGCGTGTTCCCAGGCCCTGGGGTTGGCTGTGAGCATCATGGGGCCGCTGCCCCGTCCCCGAGGCCCATGTCATGCCACCCGCCCCACACGTTAGCCCTGCATTCTGCTTCCTCCTCCACCCGGGCCAGCCCATTTCACAGACTGGACCTGGCATTCGGGAAGAGTGGCTAGGGTGAAGGGCAGAAGGGGCCTGGCTTGATGAGAATGGTCTTACCACAGGTGTCTACCCTCTCCAAGCCCCTGACGGTCCACGCTGGCATCAGCCCGTAATTCTCTGCCTCTGGGAAGCACTTTACCTCCTTCTGCTAAACTGCCAAGTGGGGTGGCGGGGAAACTTTTGTACCTAAAGGCACATGCTGGCTGGCAGGGTTGGAGGAGGAAGCAACATAGGATGTGATCCTCGAACACTCTCGAGTGGTGTGAGAGGTAGGGAAGGCCTGCGGACACTCGTGGCCACCAGGAAGGCCTGGAGCTACACTGGACGATCCCCCGGGTCTCTTCACCGTCATAAAAGGCTTCCGGGAGAGTCGGTCCTAGCCTCCAGCTGACCTCAGAGAAGTAAAATGAAGAAGAAAACTCAGCCTCAAAGAAGTGAAATGACTCTCTCAAGGCCTCATGACTAAGCAGAGGTCGATCTGATTTGGATCTCCTGCTTCCAAGTTTAGAGCTTTTTTTTTTTTTAAAAAAAAAAAACCCACCAAAGATAAGGAAGGGAAAAGAGGGGTCAGACAGGGAGACAGCAGGCTTCCTCTCCACCAGGCACGTTTCCATTTCTGTGGAATGGCTGTGGCTCTTCTCGGCCTTGGGGGTGTTGAGTGCCGTGAGACGGTGGACCTGGACGTCTCATCGGGCTGAGTGACTTTTCTCACATCTGTGTCCCGCCCTCTGGTGGGCTGCCCTCCCGGGAGGGCTCAGGAAAACCCAGGCTTGAAGCTGGGACTGTGGTCTAGGCTGAAACCACATTCCTGCTCCACTTGAGGCCGCTGGGTTGGTAAACAATAACAGAAAATGTGGGGTTTTCCTTTGAGGGGGTTGGAGACAGGAAACGCAGAGGTCTGTGAGTGACGGGTGGGTAGAGCTGGTGGGCAGAGCAGGTCCTGGGCTGCTCAAGGTGTGAAGGAAACAGCTATTCAAGGGACAAGGGTGGAGCTGGTGAGGCCGGGGAAAGTAGCTATCTCCCCCGCCAGCTGAATGTTCGCAAACCTGCCGGGCCTTCTCCAGGCAGCGGGAGGTGGCTTAGGGGGGGTGGCCTCTGTAACCCTCAGACTTCCCTTAGTGGCTCAGTGGTCAAGAATCCGCCTGTAATGCTGGAGACACAGGTTCGATCCTTAGATCAAGAAGATACCTTGGAGGAAGAAATGGAAACCCACAACTGTATTCTTGCCTGGAAAATCCCATAGACCGCGGAGCCTGGCAGACTAGAGCCCCTAGGGTCACAGAGAGTCTGACATGACTCAGCATGCATGTGCCCTCAGCCCTGTGGATACAGACCCTCCCAGCTTCTGTCTCTTGAAGCCCGCATGCAGCACCCACCCTGCAAGAGGGAGACAGGCCGAGTTGGGGAGTAGTCATTCTTTGGAATGGACCCCAAGCTCCGGTGGGGCCTTTTCAGTGAATTTGTCTTCCTTTCCCTGCACTCAGTCAGACCCAGCATATTAAGTCACCAAATGAATGCCCAGGCATTTCTACCTGTACTATGCTTTAGTGCAAAAACCAAGTGTAAGACCCAATGTCTGCCCGATTGCTAGTCCTTGAGATACAAAATCTGCGTGCGACCCTCAGAGAACTTGTCTTTCCTTTCTCTGCATCTGGAGTCCCGGACACATAAACATTGTGGTCTGAATTGATTCGGTCAAGACTGCCGCAGTGAGGGGGTGCAGTCCCAGCCCAGGTGGTCTCTGTGGGCCCCAGAGGTTTTGACACTGGCGGGATGAGTAAGGTCAGAAGATCCTGGACCGTCATCCTTTGTTGGGTGAAGCTCTTCCTCTCCCCGAGTCCGGGTCCGAGTCGCTCTTCCTCTCCCCGAGTCTGAGTCCGGGTCCGAGTCGCTCTTCCTCTCCCTGAGTCTGAGTCCAGGTCCGAGTCCGCTCTTCCTCTCCCCGAGTCCGGGTCCGAGCCCGTTCTTCCTCTCCCTGAGTCTGAGTCCGGGTCCGAGCCCGCTCTTCCTCTCCCCGAGTCTGAGTCCGGGTCCGAGTCCGCTCTTCCTCTCCGTGAGTCTGAGTCCGGGTCCGAGTCTGCTCTTCCTCTCCGTGAGTCCGGGTCCGAGTCCGTTCTTCCTCTCCCTGAGTCTGAGTCCGAGTCCGGGTCCGAGTCCGCTCTTCCTCTCCGTGAGTCCGGGTCCGAGTCCGCTCTTCCTCTCCCCGAGTCCGAGTCCGGGTCCGAGTCCGCTCTTCCTCTCCGTGAGTCCGGGTCCGAGTCTGCTCTTCCTCTCCCTGAGTCTGAGTCCGGGTCCGAGTCCGCTCTTCCTCTCTGTGAGTCCGGGTCCGAGCCCGCTCTTCCTCTCCCTGAGTCTGAGTCAGGGTCCGAGTCCGGGTCCGAGTCGCTCTTCCTCTCCCCGAGTCTGGGATCACCCCTCTGGCCTTTGGCCTGCTGATCACTGCAGGTGGACCGCTGATGGACCGCTGGCCATCGGAAACCTGACTTAGCCCCTGCAGTGGGGCGTCCTCGGTGTTTTCTGTCTGTTTTCTCAGTCCCTTCAACCTGGATTCCCCTGCTTCACCATGTTTGTTTCCCCCAAACCCAAATTTGGGAACATAGCCTGACAGGGATTTCCCCACATGTTTTTTTAGAAACTGCGATATAGTTGATTTACAGTATCATATGTTTCAGGTGTACAGTGCAGTGATGTACGGTTCTTGTTAAATGTTATACTCCATCCAAGTTACCTACTGTCGGCTGTATTCCCTGTGCTATACAACGTATCGCTGATGTATCTTATACTTAGCAGTTTGTGTCTCTTAGCTTGTGTCATCTTGCCCCCCCCTTCCCTCTCTTCACCCCCATCTTTTATTGTTTGGCTGAACTGCGCCTCAACCCCGTGGGTTGTAGCCCACCAGGCTCCTCTGTCCATGGGATTCTCCAGGCAAGAATACTGGAGTGGGTACCCATTTCCTTCTCCAGGGAATCTTCCTGACCCAGGGATCGAACCCACGTCTCTTATGTCTTCCCCTGCACTGGCATTTGGGTCTTTACCCACTAGCGCCACCTGGGAAGCCCCTCTGAGTATCCCTGAAAATCTAGAGTTCTTTGCAGGTCTTTCTGATCCCTGTTTACCATGCTCCCTACACCATGGGCTTCAGATATGTTAAACCTGAAGCCCTTAGGAGCTTCCTTGTAACAAATACACAGTTTAATGTACCTAAGCTTCCATACTTCTTATTTTGCACACACCAGCATCTCAGGCCTGGGTCTACCTTATGTCCATCCACCCCTTGGAGGGAATAATGATTGCACTCAAGGGAAGTCAGAGCTGGTAATCAGAAAGTCTTGTCTGTCCAGCTTGCAGGATCTCAGGTGGGACTCTGGGGGGAGTGACTGCCCCTGAGAGCAGGGAACCTTCATGTGATAAGTCATTTTTAGGGAGTAGGCTGCCATGCAAATGCATTCATTTGCGTAACTTTCTTGCTCTAAGGGACAGTAAAGTTTCCTACCCTATCCAGCACCCCTGCCAGGATTTGCAAGTGAAATACTGGGACTGGCTTTCCCTCCTCCCTTCATGAGTCCTTTCTCCCCCCCCCCACACCCCCCAACTCACCCTCTGCCCCGAGTTTAGTTTCTGTCCCCCAGGTCCTGTGTGACCAAATACTGGTCTTGACCTCTCTGATCCTAGGGGAGGAGTGTTCCTGGGCCCTGTGATGCAAAGTACTGGAAAGGTCATGCAAATGAGCCTTCAGACGGGTGGCTCTGGCCCAAGCCCAGGCCAAGTTGCTGGCTCAGGCCACTGGTGTCTGGGACCATGTGAAATGTGATCCTGGTCCTTCCTCTGTTTCGGCAGCTACTAGTCTCTTGTTCCTCAAATAGAGCCTCCCGAGGCCTTACAGTTCAGAAAGAGCTGAGTTCTCCCAGCCCTTAGCCTCTGATTTGGAGGCCTGTGGTTCTGAATTCACCAGGCAGAGGTTTACTTTTCAAAGAAATCACAATCTCATCTGATTCTGAGACCAGACCTTGGTTAGTTGTGACTGGAGCCTGTGCTGCAGGAGGTCTGGTTTCTGTAGTAAGACCCAGAGCGGCCGAGGGTTTTCTGGCACTCAGCTGTCTCTTTTTCTGATCAGAAACCTCTTCTACGGAAATGGTCCTCATAGTGAGATTCTAACACGACCTCTCACTCCACCCACCCAGCCACAGCCGGCTGGACGAGGGCAGGCCATTTTCTGACTCTGCAAGGAAGAGGAAGACGAGAAATCCAGTTTCTTTCTCCTATTCCAGGTTCTGAGGATGGCAGCTCACCCAGAGAAAGTGTGTGGTCCTTGCTGGCTGGATGAGTGCATCTGAAGAACAATTTAACATAAGCAAGTCCAGTCATTCAAATAAATTATGTGTGCTAAGTTGCTTTAGTCGTGTCCAACTCTTTGCAACCGTATAGACTGTAACCTGCCAGGCTCCTCTGTCCATGGGATTCTCCAGGCAAGAATACTGGAGTGGGTTGTCATTTCCTCCTCCAGGGGACCTTCCTGACCCAGCAAGATCGAAGCGGCATCTCTTCCAGCTCCTGCATTGGCAGGAGGGTTCTTTATCACCAGTGCCACCTGGGAAGCCCAAAGAAATTATACATACACGTAATTACATACACATACAGAGTGAAATGTGAAAGTTTCCTCTTTATAGTCTCACCCAACTATGCCAACTCCCTCTTCAGAAATAACTACTTTTTCTACTTTTTTTTTTTTTTTTGGCTGCACCACGTGACTTGTAAAGTTTCCCTGACCAGGGATAGAACCACAGAAGTGCGGAGTCTTAACTATAGGACTACCAGGGAAGTCCTGAAGTAAGTACTTTCAATGGCTTGATTTTATTTTGATTTGTCTATTTGTCTACATATATGCTTAGAAACACAGGTGAGAAACTTCTATGAAGCCTATAGCAATTGAAAATGGGATCACTAGGCATATTCTTCAGCAATTTGCCTTAAAAAAAAAAAAATTGCGATGAGGGAATTCCCTGGTGGTCCAGTGGTGAGGATTCAGCACTTTCACTGTGGGGCCCGAGTTTGATCCTTGGTCAGGGAACTAAGATCCCACAAGCCGCACAGTGCAGCCAAAAAAAAAAAAAAAAATTGAGGTGCAATACACTATACATAAGATAAGATGTACTGCCTCCACCATCTTTGGGTGTAGAGCTCAATAGTGTTAAGGATTTCACATTGTTGTGCAACCATCTCCAGAACTTTTTCACACCCGTTAATCATGCAACTTGCTGTTTCAGTTTAGCATCTCTTAGTGGGTGCCTGTGACAGAACTCAGAACAATCATATTCATTTTTAACAGCTGAGATCATTCTGTAGTGTGGATGGATCATAATGTATCTATCTATCTGCTGTTGATGGATGTCTTATTAAAAAAAAAACTTTATTAATGATGCAAGCATCTGGTACAATATCTTTATGCATGTGGTAAGGAGTTCTATAGGCTAGATTCCTAGAAGCGGAATAGTTACATCAGCAGGTATTCACATTTTAGGTTTTGGTGGCGCTGCCAAAAAGACAGTATCAATTTATGAATGAATGCACTTAGCATATTGCTTTCTGAGTGAGAAGTCCATGAAAGAATTAGCTGTCAGCAGTGGAGCAATCTGGGGATAGAGTAAGTCAGCTGATAAGAGGGCGTTTGAAGCACTTCTCCAAAAAACAGATGCATACTACCTTGCATTGTGGGCGACTGGAAAAATCAAATCTGGAAGGGGCAAGGGGATTCCTAAAACCTTGTCCCGCATCAGCAGCTCTGCTCACTCAATTATGGTTATTTGCATAGGTTTTGGATGTGTAGGCAGAATAGCTCAAAGACAATTCTGAGGTTCAGCCTTAGTTCACCTTCTACTGGTATTCGGACAGGTTACCTGACCCACTCCTGAGACTAAGCAAGTGTCCCTGATGGGAACACCAAGTAGATGATACTGTGCAAATGACTTTGATATAAGAAAGACTGGCGGGTGCTGCAAGAGCCCCAGCGGGGGCTGGGTACCGTGTGGGGTTACTGAGGAGGGAGGGTCCCTCCGATTAGGGAAATTGGGGGAAGAAAGGCTCATGACGGGGGAAATGGCTCTAACTCAGGATCCCCAGTATTATGGAGGACTCAGGAGATACGAAAGGATTTTTTCCTTACTATTCAGGAGCTCAGCCTCATTTCCCCTGAAAACCCTTTTGGGGATGCAGTTTGTATGCTCAGCCCTCTGCTGATTACCGAGTCTGAGATCTGGCTTGTGACGTGGTGGTCAATAGCTCAGAGGCACACTGCACAGAAGTCTCTGTAGTTGTGCTCAATTTGATTTCCAACTATGGACAGGTGACTTGACCTCTCTGGGCCTCAGTTTACCAACCAGTACAATGGGGATAATAATTGTTGTGCCTCACAACTATTAATTAGATATCTATATTTATAATAATTATTAATTGTGAGAATGTGCCTCACAGGCCTCTGGTTCCAGCATGTTCATCCAAGGGCCCCAGCTGCTTGCTCTGAAGCCCCTGTGGCCTCTGCCTGGAGGCCATCCTTCCCCAGCCAGTGACTGGGCCCAGCAGGGATGCTAAGGCACCTGGGTTTCTGGGGGACCCAGAACTCCAGCGGCTTTGACTGGAGGCTTCCTGGCAACTCTGTGGAATCTCTAGCACACTTGTGCCCAACCTCTTCTCCCTTGCCACTTAATCGTGTCAGGAGGGGTCTGAAGGCTCTCTGCCTGGACTGGGTCCCACCCTATTTTCTCTTGCAAAGGCATTTCCACTCAGTAAACCGCTTGCATGTTTAAGCCCTTTTTGTCATCTGCCTCTCAGAGGACTCAGACTAACACAATAATACCACTGACCTCATTCGGTTGTTGTGAGAAATGAAAGCTATAAAAATCATGTAAAATCTCAAGCATAATGCCTGGCACACAGCACTTGTTACCATGCATCATAGGAGGTCATCTTATTATTGTATCAGTGCGAGAAAGTTGACAACTAAAAAGGAGAGTTTGGGGTTAGGGATCTGGAAACGTGCCTTCCCTCTCCTTCCCTGCTCTGTTTCCTCCCGCTCTCTCTCCCTGCTGACCCCCACCCTTTCATAGTGGTGGCAGCTGTCTCTGTGGTGTCCTGGGCTGGCCCCTGTTGCCCTCTGCCTGGGAAAAGATGATGAACGCTGTGTGGCTTTGGTTGAGCAAGGCTGCTACAGGGTCTGCAGCGGAGATGTTCAGACCCACGGACTCTGCGACTCTCCAGCCCGGCAGAGAGGACCCCTGCCCACATGGGGATGTGACTTGCAGTGGGGCAGCCTGAGTAGCTGGCTGGGCGGGGGGTTTCGGGGGGAGGCTGTTGGCAGCCAGACAGAGCTGGGGGCCAAGGGAGGCTGATGGGAAGATGGTGTACCTTTGAGTGAAACGGGGCCCATGAGAGGTGAGGGTGAGTCACGAGGTTTCTCTCAAAACCCTGTGCCCATGGTATCTAGCATGAGCTGAAAGTGGAGCCCGCCAGCCCCAGCCTTAGCCCCACTTCTAAGAACGAGTCTCCTTCCCTCCCCTCCCACAGCTGACAAAATTAATCAGGCCCCTGACTTCGGGGGTGAGAACCCCCGGGTTATATCCCAGCAGAGGAGGCCACCGAGACTGGGGCTGATGGAAAGGAAATGTGAGAGAAGCCGAGTCTAGGTTGGGTTTCAGAACCTGGTTCTTTGTGCTCACACCAGCAAATACAGTGTGGCTTGAGGGATTGAGCAGCAGAGGGGTTGTGGTGTGGTGTGGACCACAACCGGGACTCCCACAGCCCCGGGTCACGTTCCGGCTCTCCCGCTTACCAGCTCACAGCTTTCAACCTCTGTGAGAGCCTCCCTTTCCCATCAGTGAAACAGTGATGGAAAAGGCATCTTTGTCATGCTGTTTTGTGAGAATTAAATAGCTCACTGCTGTAAACGCTTGGCCCAGTTCCTGGCACACCGTGAATGAAAGAACATACCCAGCCCAGCTCAGAGATCCCATCCCCCTCTGATTTCTCTCTGCTGATGTGGTTTTTGACCTCCAGCAGCCCAGTGAGATAGTGGTATTATCATCCCCATTTCATGGATTTGTAAGTGGAGGCTCCACTTGATTGAGTACCTAGAAAATAATGCTTTGTTGTTCAGGACCCTGACGTGATCGGCAGGGGTTTACTGTTTTCTTGGAATGTCTCTGAAAGGCCAAGAGCAGGCAGTGACATCAGCTGAGGCTCAGAGAGGCTCATGTTGCTCATCCTGGACAAGCCGCAGCACTCATGGACCCGAGGACTGGAAGGTGCTGCACCTCCTCTCCCTGCACCCCCCCCAGGCTCCCCCTCCTCCCACAGGCCCCCAGGGTGGAACGCTCCTCCTTCAGATGTCTGCCGTGTGTTTCCTTTACGTTCTGTTCCTCTGTCACTTTTTCAATGACGTCTACCCTGATCGCTCTTCTTCAAACTGCCGCTTCCTCCTCGCCCCCCACCCCCTCTCTGGGCGCTAGGTTCCTTTCCGTGACTTTATTTTTAAAAATCGTTATTATTGAAGTATGATGTCCATGCAAAACAATCACCCTACTTAGACACCCCCCCTTCCCCATCGATCTGATCACCTTCTTACAAGCTGCATCACTTATTTATAATGACTGGAACATGAGCTCCTAGAGGGCAGGCGTTTGCGTGGGCTTTATTCACGATGCCTCCCCCACTCCTGGCCCTGTTCAGTGATGTTGGCGGGAATCTGGGAAGTCCTAGTATTGAGCACAAGGCGGAGAGGCCCTGCCTCCCTGACAGTTTCGAGGAGGCGGCATATGACTCAGTGCCAAAGGGTGTGGCAGAGACTGCGGCACGTGCAGCAGTGGGAGCGGTCCCCAGGGGCCGGGGAGCAGGCCTCCCAGCAGAGGGGGCGGTGGGCACCTGACCCTGCCCACCCTCCTGTCGGCCAAGCCAGCGCCTCTGTCCCCCGGAGGGCAGCCTACTCCCCGCCAGAACCCCGTCCCCAACGCTGACGCTTCACCTGTTTCCTCCTGTTTTGCCCTCAGTGGGTCCTGCGGCAGCAACCGCACTAACCATGCCCCCCAAGCACACTCCTCAGACTGACCTCCCCGCAGGCCTACCAGGGGCTGCCACAAAGCAGCCACAAACCTGTGCAGCCTACGAGGGGCACATGGAAAAAATGTGCCCCTGGAGTGGAGTGAAGTCCTGGAGGCACCATCCCTGGTTCCTGTCAGGAAGCTGATGTAAATACCGGGTGAGCTGATGGATGCTGCTGAGGCTTAAAAGATGTCCTGAGAATTCCATTTTTTTAAGGCTCTCTTTTAATACTTGATCTATGTCTTGAAATTGCCCGTTTTTGGAAGTGAAAGTGTTAGTCACTCATTGCATCTGACTCTTTGAGACCCCATGGACTCTAGCCTGCCAGGCCCTTCTGTCTATGGGATTCTCCAGGCAAGAATACTGGAGTGGGTTGTCATTCCCTTCTCCAAGGGCTCCTCCTGACCCAGGGATCGAATCCGGGTCTCCTGAATTGCAGGCAGATTCTTTGCCATCTGAACCACCAGGGGAGCCCTGAAAATTCTTTTTAATAACCTAGCATCTGTCTAGATTTCAGCAGCTACATTATTTAGACAAGTTTTTGGTCATTTCACTCTATTATTTATTTGTATTTAGTATTTTGAGTCAGAGATCAAATTGCCAACATCCATTGGATCATGGCAATGATCCAGAATAAGAGGAGAGTTCCAGAAAAACATATACTTCTGCTTCATTGACTACAGTAAAGCCTTTGACTGTGTGGATCACAACAAACTGTGGAAAATTCTTCAAGAGATGGGAGTACCAGACCACCTTACCTGCCTTTTGAGAAACCTGTATGCAGGTCAAGAAGCAATAGTTAGAACCGGACATGGAACAACAGACTGGTTTCAAGTTGGGAAAGGAGTACATCAAGGCTGTATATTGTCACCCTGCTTATTTAACTTCTGTGCAGAGTACATCATGTGAAATGCCAGGCTGGATGAAGCAGAAACTGAAATCAAGATTGCTGGGAGAAATATCAACAACTTCAGATAAGCAGATGACACCACCCTTATGGCAGAAAGTGAAGAGGAACTAAAGAGCCTCTTGATGAAAGTGAAAGAGGAGAGTGAAAAAGCTGGCTTGAAACTCACCATTCAGAAAACTAAGATCATGGCATCCGGTCCCATCACTTCATGGCAAATAGATGGGGAATAAATGGAAATAGTGACAGACTTTATTTTCTTGGTTTTCAAAATCACTTCAAATGGTGACTGCAGCCATGAAGCTAAAAGACAGTTGCTCCTTGGAAGAAAACCCATGACCAACCTGCTGCTGCTGAGTTGCTTCAGTCGTGTCCGACTCTGCGAGACCCCATAGACGGCAGCCCACCAGGCTCCCCCGTCCCTGGGATTCTCCAGGCAAGAACACTGGAGTGGGTTGCCATTTCCTTCTCCAAAGCATGAAAGTGAAAAGTGAAAGTGAAGTCGCTCAGTCGTGTCCGAATGTTTGAGACTCCATGGACTGCAGCCCCCCAGGCTCCTCCATCCATGGGATTTTCCAGGCAAGAGTACTGGAGTGGGGTGCCATTGCCTTCTCCGATGATCAACCTAGACAGCATATTAAAAACCAAAGACATTACTTTGCCAATAAAGATCTGTATAGCCAAAGCTATGGTTTTCTCAGTAGTTATGTATGGATGTGAGAGTTGGACCATAACAAAGGCTGAACACTGAAGAATTGATGCTTTTGAACTGTGGTGTTGGAGAAGACTCTTGAGAGTCCCTTGGACTGCAAGGAGATCCAACCAGTCCATCCTAAAGGAGATCAGTCCTGAGTGTTCATTGGAAGGACTGATGTTGAAGCTGAAGCTCCAATACTTTGGCCACCTGATGCAAAGAGCTGACTCATTGGAAAAAACCCTGATGCTGGGAAAGATTGAAGGCAGGAGAAGGGGACAATGAAGGATGAGATTGTTGGATGGCATCACCGACTCAATGGACATGAGTTTGAGTAAATTCTGGGAGTTGGTGATGGACAGGGAGGCCTGGCGTGCTGCTGTCCATGGGGTCACAAATAGTCAGACACGACTGAGCAGCTGAACAACAACAATTTAGTATTCTATTTTTATGTTACTTTTTTTTTCAAATAGAAGCTTCACTATGATATAATAGAGCTGAATAAAAATAAATAAAAATCAAGGAAAAAAGAAAATTGGGACAGTAAGTACATCCCCAGAAGCTCTGGGCCGCAGCGAGACTGAGTTATGCTGAAGCCCAGACATTTAAAGCCTTGCTATTGCTATAAGAGGGTGGAGCGTCACAATTCTTATGGGATCCCGTTGTTCTTGTTTAGTCACTAAGTTGTGTCTGACTCTTCTGTGACCCCATGGACTGTAACTCGCCAGGCCCCTCTGTCCCTGGGATTCTCCATGCAAGAATACTAGAGTGGGTTGCCATGCCCTACCCCAGGGGATTTTCCCAACCCGGGGATCAAACCTGAGTGTCTTACCTCTCCTGCATTGGCAGGCAGGTTCTTTACCAGTAGTGCCATCTGGGAAGCCCAATTTTATTAATATACAGCTATCAAAATGTGAAAATGGCAATGGTGTTACATAATAAATGTGCTTCTTTACTAATGCATTAATTAACAAGATCTAGCGGTGGACCAACAAATTGTTGACATTTCTAAGTAGTGATGAGTGTTGAGATATCTAAAATAGCCATAATGGGACACAGAATATCTGTGATTTCTATCAGCAACAAGGTCATAGGCACTGTTAATGCTACTGTGGTCTGTATTTGTTTCCTATCCTCTTAATAAAAACAAGAGGTTACATTTTGACTAGAGGTTAGTAAAAAGATAAGATGTGGCTTTTTCCCATTCTCCTTCTGGGAAAGGTCCCAAGAGATTAAGCCTGTTCCTGCTGGTATTCATGGGTCATCCAGCTCAGTGTCCATACATGGGAGACTTGAAGTTTGTTTTGGGAATTAAAAGGAAAAGAATTGAGTACATCCTTATTCTCCTAGGTTAGGGCTCAGTTGTGTCTGACTCTTTGCGACCCCATGGACTGTAGCCTGCCAGGCTCCCCTGTCCATGGGCCCATGGATTCTCCAGGCAAGAATACTGGAGTGGGTTGCCATTTCCTTCTCCAGGGACTCATCCCAATCCAGGGATCGAACTCACTTCTTTAACCTGGAAAGCAAAAGGCAAAAAAAAAAAAAAAAAAGCCAGCTGCTTCCCTCTCTGGTACATCAGAGACCAGGTTGGGCGATGGACATTAAGAACATCCTTGAATCAGAGAATCTCAGGGCTGGAGGCCTGCGGAGGGATATTGCTGCTTCCCAAGCTTTCTAAAATCATGTAACATCAAATAATATTGTTCACACTTCACGCTATAAACCTGTTACTTAAAAAGTGTCCCTGCCCTAAGTCACTGAATAGCTACATACAGAGCAAAGCAAAGGGAAGCCATTCCTTTAGGGATATGGTCTCAGAGAGGTAACATTGTATCTGTTTCACCAACCAGTAGCAATATTTCTGCCAGTTCTTATAACACATCTGCCTTTGTTTTCATAGGATCTGGGCTGGAGTTCCGTGAACGCTATAGCTGGTCACCAGCATGCCAGTTTACCCCCAGAGCCCAGAAAGGAGTTTCTGTAGCCGTGTCAGAACCCACGCCCCCTTCCTCTTGGTTCGTCCCCAGAGACCCTGAAAAGAGGCAAGAGCTGGCTGGTTTACAATTGTCCTGTGAGACCTTTACAGTGAAGCTAATGGAGCTTCAGTTCAGAGCCCTGACTTGCACAGGCCCTTTTCTAGTTTGGGACCTGTTTCCTTTATTTTTTCTTAAAGACCGCCTCTACATTACTCAGGCTTTGGGCCCTACAAAGCCTAGATTGCTTGCTGCTTGCAATCCATTGTGGCAGGGAAGGCTGGCCCCGAGCCATGGGTTCCTACCCCTTCCACAGCTGCCCAGCTCGCGACTGCGTTTTCCTCAGCGACTGAATTCTAATCGGTGCAATGTGGGCAGAAAGGAAATGCCCAAATTCCCTGCTTTACCTGTGAAAACCTCCCATCGGTCTTCCATTTTCCTTTTTACCTTCGCTTCTGGCCTCCGTGTCAACACTCAAAGCAACAATGAAAGCTGTGTGTTGCTGAAGTAAAGTGAAAGAAGAGCCTGACTTCGTTTTGGATGTTTGATTGGGACGTCCTTCGAGCCTACCCCCCACCCCCCGCCTCTTCCATCTCCAGGAAACTTGCCCTGGCCTTTGGCACTAGCGGGAGGTGCAAACCGTGGGGGTCAGCCCGAGCCTCAGAGCCGTTAGCAAGTCCCCTCACCTAAATATCATGAGACCCCAGCTCCCTGCTGTCTCCCAAACCACTCCTGGACCTGTTCTCCAGGAATGAGGAAGTCTGAGAAGCTGCCCTATTCTCCACAGAGAGCCTTGTTATGTGAGGAATAAACCTTTCCATATCCTCTTGAGCTGTGTGTGTGTGTGATTATCAGTGTGAACCACATTTGGGAGTGTTTGGGGTCCACCCCGTCTCTGCGGGGTGACTCTGATACAGAACCTCCATCACCACGGGTGACGTGTGGAACAGGATTCTTGTCTGTATCTCTTGCTCTGACCCCTCCACACACATCCTTTCCGGGAGTGACAAATACATTTCTATCGTGTTAGATTACTGAGATTGCAGGGTTTCCCTGTCACAGCAAGCTCGTATTACCATAACTACCATAGGCAATGACAGAGGAGACTCTAGTTCTAGTCACGTCTGTCCAGTGAATCCTCACATCGTAAGAAGCTTCTCGGAAGCTGGCGGGGGGTGGGGGGGTGGGAATCACTGGATGTCTTCCTTTCTGGCTTGAGAGAAGGTGCTGACTCCTTATCTAGCAAAGAGGCTGTGGATAGTAAAGCCATTTGATGCAGGACGTAGGAATAAAGATGCTGTGATTTGGGAATGATGAATTATTTACTCATATTAATATGACTTTACTCATTCATGGAGAAGGCAATGGCACCCCACTCCAGTACTCTTGCCTGGAAAATAGCAGCAGCACTCATTCATAGTATTTTCCCATGGAAATAAGAGGGGAGGGAGAAGGTTATCATGTGTTATAAAGCAATAGGGGAAGGGAAGAAAAGAACGAACCCAGAGCAACATAATCAGCCATCTAATAAGTAGTCCGCTCAGGCAGTCTCCACAGCCCAAGAAAGCTGCAGGTCAGGAACTTCCCTCCCTTCCCTCCTCCAATTCAAGATTTCACCCAAAATGGTGGTTTCTCCCCTCTCCTCCTGGACACATTTCAGCTCCCGTGACGTGTGTTTCTCTTGGCAGTTGTTTCTCTTTCCTCTCTGTCTCCCACACCCAGTTTCTATGTGGAAGCACTGTTCCCACTGCCTGCCTCCACCCTCAGAGGGGAGAGGAGCCCCGGATTATGAAACAGTGGTGTGCGAGCAAGCAGAGGAGAAAGCAGCCGTCACCGGGGTTCAGTCAATTTCACCAAAGTTTCACCTGAAAGGCTGTGATGGCTTTGTGTCCTGATGGGGCTCTGGGAGACAACTGAGACCGGAAGAGTCTGCAGATGTGAGTGCAGAGTCAGATTTCAGAGGAGCCAAAAAGCCATGCCTGGGAGACAAAGTATCTCCAACATGCAGGCTGGGGCAAGACTGTGGGTCAGAGAAATTCAGGCTCACTCACCAAAACGAGCAGACGCTTTTACACGGCGGCCGTCTAGTGTGGACAGGGCAGATTCGAGGTCTCTCTGCTTTAAACAAGCTGCTTGTTTCACATGGCCACTGGACCAGTAGATGTGGACTTCCAGGGTGCAGGCTCGACCTCGTGGATTTCATCAAGGCCTCTGAGAAAGTCTGACATGATCAGTTTCTGGATGAGCTCTAGCTGTCTCTTATTTCTAGCTGGCAGAAGGACCTTGACTGATGTCTGACATGCTGTGGCCTTGCTACACCATGCCTACTGTTGGGCAAAGATAGAGCAGCCACATTTATCAAAAGCTAGGTCAATTGTCCCAAAAATTTAAGAGTAAAGGAGACACAGATGAGCACATACCATGGATTTAATGTAAAAATCTTCTGTGTACAGCACAGAATGAAGTTGAAGTGACTTGGTCATAGTTCAAATTTAAAAGATGGGCTTTTAACTGACTCTAGGGTATTAATTCCTAGGGCTTCTGTAAAAAGTGGCCACAATCTGGGTGTCTTAAAACAACGAAAATGCATCCTCTCACAGTTCTGGGCCTAGAAGTCCAAAATTAAGGAGTCATCAGGACTATACTCATTGTGAAGGCTCCAGGAAAGACTCTTCCTTGCCTCGTCTGGCTCCTGGTGATCGCCAGCAATCCTAGTGTTTGTTGGTTTGTGGCAACATATCTCCAACTCTGCCTCTGTCTTCACAGGACTTTCTTTCCTGTGTTTATGTCTCTGGATCCCGATTATTTCCCTTTTGTTGTAAGGACCAATCACTGGATCAGGGCTGGCACAGCTTCCGTATAACTTCATCTTAATGACATCTACGAAGACCCTATTTTCAAATAAGATCATAATCCAGGTACTGGGAGTTTAGGACTTGAACAGATCTTTCTTTTTAAAATGGAAATAACTTGAACAAATTCTGAGGGGAGATACTGTTCAACCCATAACACTTCGTACGGCCAACAGTGTGGTGCAGCTGCCGCTGAACGATCTCACGACGGTGATGAGGCCACATTGTGACAGATGATCCTGTGGAAGGAGGGTGGTGCTCCTGACCTGCTGGCACCCTGAGGGTGCACCCTGAGGCTTCCTGGCGGGATTTGGCTCCTTCTGATCCCCTTGACTTCCATGCCTCACTCTCCATTTCTCCCTCTCTCTCTCAATTGTTTATTTTTAATTGGAGGATAATTGCTTTACTGTATTGCATTGTGTGGAAAATTCTGAAAGAGATCGGAATACCAGACCACCTGACCTCCCTCTTAAGAAACCTGTATGCAGGTCAGGAAGCAACAGTTAGAGCTGGACCTGGAACAAAAGACTGGTTCCAAATCAGGAAAGGAGTACATCAAGGCTGTATATTGTCACCCTGCTTATTTAACTTATATGCAGAGTACATCATGAAAAATGCTGGGCTGGATGAAGCACAAGCTGGAATCAAGATTGCCGGGAGAAATATCAATAACCTCAGATATGCAGATGACACCACCCTTATGGCAGAAAGTGAAGAGGAACTAAGAGCCTCTTGACGAAAGTGAAAGAGGAGAGTGAAAAAGTTGGCTTAAAGCTCAACATTCAGAAAACTAAGATCATGGCATCCTGTCCCATCACTTCATGGCAAATAGATGGAGAAACAGTGGAAACAGCGGCTGACTTTAATTTTGGGGGCTCCAAAATCACTGCAGATGGTGACTGCAGCCATGAAATTAAAAGATGCTTACTCCTTGGAAGGAAAGTTATAACCAACCTAGACAGCATATTAAAAAGCAGAAACATTACTTTGTCAACAAAGTTTTGTCCAGTCAAGGCTATAGTTTTTCCAATAGTCATGTATGGATGTGAGAGTTGGACGATAAAGAAAGCTGAGTGCCAAAGAATTGATGCTTTTGAACTGTGGTGTTGGAGAAGACTTTTGAGAGTCCCTTGGACTGCAAGGGGATCCAACCAGTCCATCCTAAAGGAGATCAGTCCTGGGTTTGCATTGGAAGGACTGATGTTGACGCTGAAACTCCAATACTTTGGCCACCTGATGCGAAGAACAGACTCATTTGAAAAGACCCTGATGCTGGGAAAGATTGAGGGCAGAGGAGAAGAGGACGACAGAGGATGAGATGGTTGAATGGCATCACCGACTCGATGGACATGGGTTTGGGTGGACTCCAGGAGTTGGTGATGGATGGGGAGGCCTGGCATGCTGCGGTTCATGGGGTCGCAGAGTCGGACACGACTGAGCAACTGAACTGAACTGAACTGAACTGACTGTGTTGGTTTCTACCACGTATCAGTGTGAATCAGCCATGGGGACACATATGTTCCCTCCCTCCTGAGCCTCCTTCCCGCCTTCCACCCCATCCCGCCCCTCTAGGTTGTGGCGGAGCATCGGCTTTGAGCTCCCTGGGTCACACGGCAAATCCCCACTGGCTGTCTAATTTTACGTGTGGTAATCTGCATGCTTCTGTTCCTCCTTGGTCTCCACTTCTGACGCTTCTTCCTCAGCCCACCCATTAAAGGAATCTTAGGTTCTCACGCTTTGTACTTTTTATGAGTGAGCCGACCTCCCGCAGCTTCCGTGTTGATATCCCAGTGACTCCAAAATCTGTGCTAGTGTCTCCTGAAATCAAGTTAGATGTCTCCGTCTAGACATCGTAAAGTACTGCAACTGAATATATCCCAACCTGGGCTTTGCTGCTTCTTCTTTTTCAAAACCTGGGCCTCCTCCGGGGTTTCCAGTCTCAGTCTGTGGCATCGCCGTTGGTCTCCAGTGAGACCCTTGATCTCCCCCGGTTCTTCTTTGCCCACATCCAGCCAGACATCAAGTCTAATTGATGCTACATCTGAACTATTGCGCAAGTATGTCTCTGTAATTTCCTTTTTATTTCACTGCTATTACCTTGATTCAAGTCACTGATTCTTTTTTTTTTTTTTTGTCTTGGGTAACTGTAACAGGTTTTGAATTGGTCTCCCAGACTCTGATCTTATTCTCAGCTAATTTGCTTTCCACACAGCAGCCAGAATGCAAACACAATCATGTTATTTCCCTGCTTAAAACCCTTCAATAGATTCCCAACTTCTTTAGAATATGAGTCAACCTCCCTAACATGGTCTCATGGAAACAGCGTGGCCTGATTGCTGCTTGCGTCTCCAGACTCACTTCTCTGTCGCCGCCTCTCTCTCCCCCTCCTTTGCCTCACCCTCCACATCTTTGTACCTGCTTTCCGTGAGCATTGCATGTTCTTCCTTTCTCTCTTTGCTTAATTAACTGATACTCACATTTCAGGTCTCAGTTTAAATGTCCTTCTTGTACGGAGGCCTTTCCAGAGCCACGGCTTGGGCCCATCAATGACTGGTCTACCGCATTGCACAACTCCCAAGGGTGAAATGTGTGTTGGGTTCTGTGTGGATGCTGCCCGGACATTGTGCAACGCAGTGACCAGGCACGCAGACGAGGTTCCTCCCACCTCCGATCCTCTGCTGTACTCCTGGCACATGGGAGGAGCTCAGTCAACACTTGTGAAACGAGTAAATGAGGCGTGAGAGGAATGACTCTCTTAATGAGTGCATACCAGAAAAATTAAAAAAGTGTGGGAATGGAAAAGATCCTGGAAACCATACCTTTTATAGAAAATTTTAAGAACTTACAGGTAGTTAGCCTGCACAGGTTGATTAGAATAGATAGAACAGCTGCCTTCCATATTTGAAGGGCCAATCCACGTGGAGATGAAATACGTTTATTCTATTTTATCCCAGAAAATATAAATGAAACAGTTGAAGGCAAGTTACAGGGAAGCAAATTTGGTCCTGATAATAAATTCAAATAGCTTTCCAATATCGAAGGCCCTGCAGAAACGGGACAGGTGGCACACAGCGTGGTAATCTCTGCCTTATCGCAAACATTGCCGTGTGAGCCTGAGGTCCGTCTGCTAGGATCATTGTGGCTGGCAGCTGGGCAGCTGAACAAGAGAGCCTCTGAAGGTGGAGTGCCTACGTCAATATGCAAATCAGGGGCTATTTCCTCTACCTTCAGATAAGGAATTGAGATTAGGCAATTTATACAAGTCAACAGTAGATGCAGAGTAGGGATCTGAACTCAAAATGTTCGTGATTTAATGACTATAGAGAAAGCTTTCTTTTTCATTAAGCCCAATCAAGCATTTATTTAATGCTTTCTCCGAGCTTGACACTGTTGGGGATATAGGACTGCCAAGATCCTGCAGTCAAAGGCTCACCGTTGGACACAGTGGGGAAGGAGAGGGCGGGATGAGCCGAGAGCAGCCTTGACATAAACACGTTACTGTGGGAAGAGAGCTGGTGGGGAGGTGCTGTGAAGCTGGTGCTCAGCTCATTGCTCTGTGATGACCTGGAAGGGTGGGTGGGGGTGCTCGGGAGGGAGGCTCCGGAGGGAGGGAATATACGTATGCGTAGAGCGGATTCGTGTTGTTGTACAGCAGAAACTGAGACATCGTTGTAAAGAAGTTATGCTTAAATTAAAAAACTAAAAAAACCCATTGAGACAGTTTCACAGTCAGGTTTGAGAAACAATGTCAAGCTTAGGAAATAATTAGAAGACAAAGCTTTTCAGATTATCATCGATTATCTAAACGTGTGACACAGACGTATGGTCAATGAGAGGAGATAAGAATACTGTCTTCCACTGTGGGAAAAGAAGAATCATCTGAAAAGGCCCTGAGAAGAAGGGAAAGAGCTGTAAAGTGGTTCCCCCTCAGAAGAAATGGGGTGAGATGGTAGAGCTCCGTGAGAAAATTATGCAGACGCGGGCAAGATCGTGCAGCTGGGGCTCCTCACACACTTCACTGCTGGCACCAGGGCGTGGACTTGGCTCTGCAGAGCTCTGGTTTCTTTAGATGAAGGCAATCAGAAGGTGGGACGTGGGCTGGCCTAAGACTTGACTGAAAGTGAAGATTCCTGTCTTGCGGTGAAAGGGAATGGACTCCTTCCCTGTCCTGAACTCCCTCAAATGATGGGGGTTCAGTGGATGAGTCAGAGGTGACTCAGTCACTCAGAAAGAGGAAGGGATGCGGGGAGTCTCGAGATGGAGGAGGCTGGACTGCTTATAGCCCGAGAGGTCACGCATATTTTTCATGCAGATTTTGGCTGTAACCGCAAACTCAAATAACAGTGACTTAGTCAAAAGGAAAATTGTTATCTCACAGATTGAAAAGTCTCAAGTGGTTCTCAGAATTTGATTGGTTAATTGATTGATTGGTTAATCCGTGGGTTTTACAAAGTCACCAAGGTCCTAATTCTTTCCATTATTCTGTGTGCTATTTTTTGCTTGTTGATTTATCTTCTCAGGCTGAGTTCCCTCTTGGTCTCAGGAAAGGCTTAGAAATGTGGACAACAACCAGAGGGATAAAAAGGCCTAGTTTTTTTGCTCTGGAGAGTAAGAAACTCATCATTCAGTAGTCCTTCAGCCAACCTCTCATCATACTTCTTTGACGTGGTTGTATCACAAACCTTCGTCTAAATCAGTCATTGGACAGGGGGAATAAAATTACGATGGGAGTGGCCAGCTCCCCTGAATTACAGGGATGCCTGACAGCGGAACAAAATCAGGCTTGTTTCTCATGAGAGATGAGGAAAATGGCAGCCACTGGCAGCTGCCACATTTTCTTTCTAGTTACGATGCTGAGCTCTTTAGGTTTAGTGGAGAGATGACCTGGCTTGCCTGAGCTTCGGTCCTTGTCAGGACCTGTGGTTGACATATTGCTGTGGTCCTGTGATTCTCACTGGAGCAATGAGTTGTGGGTTCAACCCCCATGGTTTTTAAGGCAACTCACAGTCCTTACTGTGGGCCTGGTATTGTGCTAGGCCAGTAGCACCATATTTCATGGAGTTCATAGGTCAATATGCAAATCAGGGGCTATTTCCTCTACCTTCAGATAAGGAATTGAGATTAGGCAATTTATACAAGTCAACAGTAGGTGCAGAGTAGGGATTTGAAATCTAATATATGTATTTCTTTTTTTTTTTAAGTGAAGTGTAGTTGGTTTACAGTTTTGTATTATTTTCACGTGTGCAGCAAAGAGATTCAATTATATATAAATACTGAGCAATTCAGTTGCTCAGTCGTGTCTGATTCTGTGACCCCATGGCCCCATGCAGCATGCCAGGCCACCCTGTCCATCACCAACTCCCGGAGTTTACTCAAGTCCATTGAATTTGTGATGCCATCCAACCATCTCATCCTTTGTCATCCCCTTCTCCTCCCATCTTAAGTCTTTCCCAGCATCAGGGTCTTTTTCAATGAGTCAGTTCTTCTAATCAGGTGGCCAAAGTATTGGACTTTTAGCTTCAGCATCAGTCCTTCCAATGAACACCCAGGAATGATCTCTGTTAGGATGGACTGGTTGGATCTCCTTGCAGTCCAAGGGACTCTCAAGAATCTTCTCCAACACTGCAGTTCAAAAGTATCAATTCTTCGGCGCTTAGCTTTCTTCACAGTCCAACTCTCACGACTACTGGAAAAACCATAGCTTTGACTAGATGGACCTTTTTTGGCAAAGTAATCTCTCTGCTCGGAGAAGGCAATGCACCCCACTCCAGCACTCTTGCCTGGAAAATTCCATGAACGAAGGAGCCTGGTGGGCCGCAGTCCATGGGGTCTGGAACAGTCGGACACGACTGAGTGACTTCACTTTCCCTTTTCACTTTCATGCATTGGAGAAGGAAATGGCAACCCACTCCAGTGTTCTTGCCTGGAGAATCCCAGGGACAGGGGAGCCTCATGGGCTGCCGTCTATGGGGTCGCACATAGTTGGACACGACTGAAGCAACTTAGCAGTAGCAGCAGCAGCAGTAATGTCTCTGCTTCTTAATATGCTATCTAGCTTGGTCATAACTTTTCTTCCAAGGAGCCAGCATCTTTTAATTTCATGGCTGCAATCACCATCTGCAATGATTTTGGAGCCCCCCCCCAAAATACATATATATAAATAAAATTTTATTATTTTTGGCTCTGCCATGTGTCTTGCGGGGTCCTTGTTCTCTGACCAGGGACTGAGACTGGCCCCCAGCAGTAAAAGCTCAAAGTGCTCACCACTGAGCCACCAGGGAATTCCCAGTAAGCCTTTGTTAATTATCTGTTTTGTATATAGTATGTATCTGTTAATCCCAAATTGCTAATTTATCCCTCTCCCTCCCCTTTCAATCCTAAGTGTATTTTCTATGTTTGTGAGTCTGTTTCTGTTTTGTAAATAAACTCTTTGTGTTTCTATTTTAGATTCCACATAGAGGTGAGATCATGTGATATTTGTCTTTATCTGACTTCACTTAGTGAGCTAATCTTTATGTCCATCCACGTTGCTGTAAGTGGCGTTATTTCATTCTTTTTTATGGTTAAGTAGTATTTCACTGTGTGTTTATATATACACAGCATCTTCTTCATTCACACATCTGTTGATGGACATCTGGGTTGTTTCCACGCTTTGGCAATTATAAATAACGCAGCTATTAACGTTGGAGTGCATGTATCTTGTATTTCTACCATTTATATCTCACTGTCTCTTTCTTCTAATTTAGGCTTTGCATGGGTCTGGGAATAAGCTTTGGTGTGTGATTTCGAACCTTGCTTTGACTAAGAAGAGCTTCCCTGGTGGCTCAGATGGCAAAGAATCTGCCTGTGAGGCAGGAGCCCCTGGTTCTACCCCTGGGTCAGGAAGGGCCCCTGAAGAAGGGAATGGCTACCCACTCCAGTACTCTTGCCTGGAGAATTCCATGGACAGAGGAGCCTGGTGAGCTACAGTCCACGGGGCCGCAAAGAGTCAGACACGATTGAGCAACTAACGCACTTTTTGGCTAAGAGCCAGACTGAAGAAAAAATTCCAATCCATTATGGATCAATATTTTAATAAACACAATAACAAAAATTACTAGGAAAATGAAATAGAAATGATAAAAGTATATAAAATGCAAACCCCATTCCAGTGATTCAATCTAATAAACAAAGTGAAAGTGAAGTTGCTCAGTCGTGTCTGACTCTTTGCGACCCATGGACTGTAGCCCACCAAGCTCCTCCATCCATGGGATTCTCCAGGCAAGCATACTGGAGTGGGTTGCCATTTCCTTCTCCAAACAAACAAAATACCCTGTCAAATTGCTATGCAGTTTTTTAAGCACTTACTCTTCGTTCCTTGTCCTCCCTTGCCAGAGTCTGGTCGCTGCCAGTAGACCACAGCCACAGTGAGCAGCACTGATTTAGGCAGTTTTCTGCCTCCATTCTCTTTCCCTAGACTGCAACTCAGGATGTTTGGTGCTAATGCCCCAGTTGAGATGAGGATGGGAGAATTGCTTGTTATGTTGGGCCAGACATCAGGGGAAGAGGTTAGATTTTGCACTGTTGTCTTCTTGGGGCCTTTTCATCAATAGACAAATTATACTTGGGAAAACACTTTTTTATAAAGTAAATTGTTTTTGGAGCACCGTTGCTTTACAATGTTATGTTAGTTTCTACTGTAGTCAAGTGAATCAGTTATATGCATACATATATCCTCCCCTTTTGGATTTCCTTCCCATTTAGGTCACCGCAGAGTGCTGGTGACTTTCTGTCCTCTCATTATGTAGGAAACATTGATACAAAAATGATAATATGTGAGCTGAAACAGACTTGTGCTGGGGGAGTGGCAAAGAGCGTGCACACTAGAGGAAAAGATCTGTGTTTGGAGGTTCCCAGCTGGACGTGTCACTAGATGATGATTCATCTTGGCAAAAAAAAAAAATACACTTCTTGATTTGAATGACTCCAGAGTTGATGTTTGAACACTGTTATTTTTCTGACGTAAAAATGACTTCAGTCTGGTGAGATATGTTTATAAATATGTTAGTCCTTTTATTTATTAGGAAAGTCCAAGAAATCTATATTTAGGGAACCTTCTAAGAAATCTAGATCTAATGTCCTCTCAGTTCAGTTCAGTCCAGTTCAGTCGCTCAGTCGTGTCCGACTCTTTGCGATCCCATGAATCGCAGCACGCCAGGCCTCCCTGTCCATCACCATCTCCCGGAGTTCACTCAGACTCGCATCCATCGAGTCCGTGATGCCATCCAGCCATCTCATCCTCTGTCGTTCCCTTCTCCTCCTGCCCCCAATCCCTCCCAAGGTAAGGAGCAGTGGCTGTGCTTTGCTGGAGCAGCCATGAAGAGATACCCCACATCCAAGGTAAGAGAAACCCAAGTAAGACGGTAGGTGTTGCAAGAGGGCAGACACACTGAAACCATAATCACAGAAAACTAGGCAATCTAATCACACTAGGACCACAGCCTTGTCTAACTCAATGAAACTAAGCCATGCCCTGTGGGGCCACCCAAGACAGGCGGGCATGGTGGAGAGGTCTGACACAGTGTGGTCCCCTGGAGAAGGGAATGGCAAACCACTTCAGTGTCCTCTAAGATTTAGAAAATCTAAAGTGGCCATATGTGCAGTGTATGAAACCGATATGGTACATATGTGGAAATAAGGCTCCGCCAGCTGCCAGGGCTCTCCAGCCTTCCGCCTCCCGCTCTCACCCACAGATGACATGGACGCCTCTAGGTACTCCTCCTTGGACTGCATTCTGCTGGCCTCCCTTCTGCTGCCTTGAGCCTGGGTCACTTCGGTGCCCTTGCAGATGACTTACCCAAAACGTGGCTTTCCAACTCCACGACCTGCATACTTCCAATGACCTTTTCCTCTGTCTTTACTCAGTCATCCGCCTTAAGATCTGTAGCCTGGCCTTTGTCATGAAAGATACCCAACCTCCCAAATCTCCTCGCCTAGTCTTTCCGCTGTGTCCACTGCCTCTTCTTGGCATTTCAGATGCTCCCACCACAACTATTCCCTGATCTCCGCACCCTCCGGATCCTTGCCTGGCTCATCTGCGTGATCTCTTTTCAGCAATTCTCTCCTGTCTTCCCTTTATTAGTCAACTCTGAATCGTGGATCCAGCTGTCCAATCCGGCTCTTAGGTGTACACTCAGTGTCCTCTGTTCCTTGTCCTTCTGGTATACTCATGGAGCAAAACAATTCCACCTTCTCCAAGCTTACCCTAGGCTGCCAAGACAATCCTGAGAAAGGTGATACAACCTGGCAGAACACTTCAATTTTTGCTTTTTTAACCTCAACTGGGCTCTGCACTGCCTGGAACTCCCCCGTGTTTCTTGCGAGTTGTTTGCTTCCCACATTTTTGGCAACATCATCTCAAATCTTTATTTCTCCCCTCAAACCTTCTTGTGTTTTCTGGTCCTTATTGACTCTTCAGAGAGAATAGAAACCATCTGATGGAAACAACCTCAACTTCCTGCCAACGAATCTTCAGCCCAGATGCTTCTGTACCCACTGTCCCTGCTTCCTTCCTGTTCTTCGGTGGACGTGCTCCTCCTCGTTTCAAAGCCCCCCCCCCCCCCCCCCCGCCTTGCTTTTCCCTTCATCCCACCCGCTCCTGCTTTCTGAAGACTGTGTTCAGGGGCTCTTCCATCTCACTCCTCTGTCTTCAACTGCTTTTCCTCCCCGATTGGCGCAGCGTCTTAGCAGAGTTGTCCACACTTGAGCTCACTCCCCCTACCCCCCACCGTTCGTACAACCCCATCTATCTGACCTCTCACTACTCCCCTGCAGTCTTGGAGACGACGTCACCAGGGCCCCCACTTGCTGCATCCAGCAGAGGCTGTTTCGTCTTGATCGGACTTGGCTTCCCAGTAGCATTTCCCTCCTTGCCCCTCGGCACAGTTTTCCCCTTGTCCTCAGGGATGCCACTCTTCTCGTATTTCTTTTTACCGCTCAGGTCACTCTTTCAAGTTGCTTTTCAGCCTCTCCTGCTCTGAATTATAAATTTCTGGCTTCTCTGGGCTTTGGTTCTGGACTCTCTTGTCACTCTGCACTCTTCCCCTTGGTGATTCGCTCCAGGCCATCTTTTCACTTTCTGTCTCTACAGCAGTGACAGCTGGCCTGCTGCAATTTATCTCCAGACTCCACGTCTCTGTCCAGCCGACCACTCTGGACATACTCACTCAAAACCTCAGAGGCAACTCCGACTCGACGGGTCAATGTAGAGGGTGTCAACTCAAAAAAAAAAAAAAAAAAAAAAGCACAATGTGAGAGTTGCAAGTTGAGTTTTATTTGGGGCAAAATTAGGACCATAGCCGGGAGACAGCACTTTAGATAGCTCTGAGAAACTGCTCCAAAGAGGTGGGGCAGGCTGGAGCGGGGAAGGTCAGTATATGTGTCATTTTGGTGAAGGGGGCATACATGCATCAAGCACTTATCTTACCAAAAGTTTTCTGCTAGTCACTAGGAGCAGATGTCATCATGAAGGAATTTAGCACTTTTCTAGATTTGAGGAGATGCAAAAATTGGGCTCATAAAATCAGCTCCTAAAAATATCCAACTATCTGAAGACCTGTTCTGCCAGTTTTTCCAGAGCACAGAGTGCCTCATTTCCGATTTCCACCCTGACCTCCCAACACAACACACATTGCCGTATTGAAGTTCAGCAGTTACAGCAGCACATGATTTAATCCTTGGAGGGGTAAATGGCAAGCACCCTTGGCAAGTGCCAATTTGAACTTGACAAGTGTATCACCCTCCTCTGCAAACCGGTTTCTTCTCCACCCAGTTGTTCAAGACAGAAATCTGAGGTTTGTTTGGGTCATCACCTGCCGTCACCACTCTCATCTGAGTAGTTGCTGAATATCTGATCACTCGCACTTCTCTCAATTTCTGTTTCTTACCACCTTAGTCCAGACTGCAATTTCCTCTTGTCTGGATTGCTAGCAAATGGCCCCTACGTGGTCTCGTTCAGAACATACGTATTTTTCTCTCTACTTAATAGCCTTCAATAGCTTCCCTTTGCTCTTAGGTTAAAGTCTGAAAATTTTACCCCTGCCCATTGCTTCAAGCTCATCTTAAATCTCTCTCCCTCAAGCATGATGTCCCTCACGTATTGGGCTTCATTTTTTATTTCCTTAAACAGTTTAAGTTCTGTCCTACTTCCAAGCCTCAGATTATGAGAGGGTATGGAGAGGGCAGAGGGTCCTGAAAGGGTCCCGGTCCAGCTATCAGTAAAATCACCCTTGCTTCAGAGACACCTGCTTCCCATTCTTCTCAGTTCTAAGGGGCCTTTCAGTTCAGTTCAGCTCAGTTCAGTCACTCAGTTGTGTCCAACTCTTTGCAACCCCATGAATCGCAGCACGCCAAGCCTCCCTGTCCATCACCATCTCCCAGAGTTCACTCAGACTCACGTCCATCGAGTCGGTGATGCCATCCAGCCATCTCATTCTCTGTCATCCCCTTTTCCTCCTGCCCCCAATCCCTCCCAGCGTCAGAGTCTTTTCCAATGAGTCAACTCTTCACATGAGGTGGCCAAAGTACTGGAGTTTCAGCTTTAGCATCATTCCTTCCAAAGAAATCCCAGGGTTGATCTCCTTCAGAATGGACTGGTTGGATCTTCTTGCAGTCCAAGGGACTCTCAAGAGTCTTCTCCAGCACCACAGTTCAAAAGCATCAATTCTTCAGCCTTTACTTTAAAAAAAAAATTTACATTTGTTTTTTAATTGAAGGATAATTACTTTACAGAATTGAGTTGGCTTCTGCCAAACCTCAGCATGAATCAGCCACAGGCATACATCTGTCCCCTCCCTCCTGAACCTCCCTCCCCCTCCCACCCTGCAAGGGGTCTTTAATACACGGTTCTCCCTGCTAATGATCTCATTCTCTCCCTTTTTGTTGGCCAGCTCCCACTCATTCTCCATGTCCAGGTGGATGTCACCTTCCCATGGAAGCCTCCCTCTAACCTGAGTCTAGGTGAGTTGCTCTCTTAAAAGTTCCCATTTCTCATTTAGTTGACATCACAATAATAAAATTGTGTTGTTAACTTTGTAATGTCTATTTCCACCCCTAGCTATGAAATCCATGAAGGTGGATTCCATGTCTGTCTCACTGCCTTTTTCTTCAGCCCTCAACATAGTACTTACAGCATAACAGGTTCTGAGTGAATAAATATACCTCTCATAACAATTCTGATTTGAGGCAAAGCCCAGAGAGGAGCCCAGTCTGCCTGTTTTTATTTGAACCTCATCCTTGTCACATATGTATGTGGAAATTATTCTTTTTTTAAAAATTTATTTATTTTCATTGCAGGCTACTTACTTTACAATACTGTAGTGGTTTTGCCATACATTGACATGAATCTGCCATGGGTATACGTGTGTTCCCTGTATGTGGAAATTATTTTATAAGGTGACTTGATTAGTTATTTATGCTGCATTCTAAGTTCAGTCACTAATTAAACCCTGGTGGAGAGATTTGATAGGATCCGGTTGGGGAAATGATATCCTCTCCACTCCCCCATAATCCAGGAGGATGTCTTCAGATAGACATGCCATTCCAGGTTGTATATGGGACAAACTCTAGGCTCTGTTATACAATGGCTTTTTGATCTTGGGAAAAAATTTTTTTTTTCTCAAATAGTGGTAAAAGAAAAAGCAGGGCAGTAGGCTGACTCATTTTTCAGGTTGTTAGCAAGGAAGTAACAATGATGGAGAATGAGCATGTATGAACGGAGCTCAGTGTTGTAATCCAGTGAAACTTTCTACATAGTTAATCTAATCTATATTTAATGTAATGTGTAACTACTGCTGCTCTGAATGAAATTAGGTGTTTATGTTAAGCAGTTCACTGCCACTGCTGCTGCTGCTAAGTCGCGTCAGTCGTACCCGACTCTTTGAGACTGCATAGATGGCAGCCCACCAGGCTCCGCCATCCCTGAGATTCTCCAGACAAGAACACTGGAGTGGGTTGCCATTTCCTTCTCCAGAGCATGAAAGTGAAAATTGAAAGTGAAGTCGCTCAGTCGTGTCTGACTCTTAGCAACCCCATGGACTGCAGCCTACCAGGCTCCTAGGTCCTATGCAATTCTAATGACTGTAATTCATATGTATATTTTTAAACTTTCTCAAGCCAAGTATTTCTGAGTCCAACTTCAAGCACTCAAAAAGCTCTCATCTCCCTTTTTTCTTCTTCAACGGTTCATTTTGCTTTCCTCTTGGAAGTGGTGAGTAGGGAGGAAGAAGGCGTCATGATAGAAGTTCGTATAGGTCTAGTGAACGGCACACAGGGGATGTCCGGCTCTTGTCCATGGTGTTAGCATAGCACTGATCTTACCATCTCTCACGTGAGCATTTCCCTAGATGTCTAAAGAGCACGCTGTGCTGCTCAGTTGTGTCTGACTCTTTGTGACTGGGTGGACTGCAGCCCGCCAGGCTCCTCTGTCCATGGGATTTTCCAGGCAAGAATACTGGAGCAGGTTGACATTTTCTACTCCAGGGGATCTTCCTGACCCAGGGATTGAGCCTGCATTTCCTGCATTGGCAGGTGAATTCTTTACCTCCCTGGAAGCCTGGAGCTGCTTTAATTACTTATTCTGCACTTTACATGTATCCACGCCTTTTTCACTTACGACAACAGCACCTTGAAGGAATGATTGCTCTCTCTGTATTATAGAGAATACTGAAGTAGGTCATGTGGCTTGCAGCCAAGACTGAGCAGATTCCAGAGCCTGCCCATGTCATCTAGGTGCTGTGGAATGAGAAGTAGTCTGTGTTATTCCCATATCCTCTCTAGTCAGAGTGCCAAGCTTCTGGAAGCTCAGGACTCTGTGGGTGCTCAGCCCTGCTTGGAGAGGGGAGCTATTGACAACACACGGCTCACTGGGAAGCTGTTTGGAAAATCCCCTGTGCAGACCCTGTAGACAAAAGGAGCATGTCCTGGAGGAGAGTTTAAGTGGAAGTGGGTCTGGCTGGCTGAAAATCTGACGCTGGGATTAGGAGCTCAGGGCTTGAAGGGAACTTTCTGGTTTTAAACCTTTTGGACTGCTGGAACCAATTTCCGTCAGAGAGTCTGTTTTAAACTATTTTGACTGGTTAAATGTGTTTTTAAGGAAATAATTCCATTTTCTGACGGTTTATGAAAGGTGTGATACATAACTACCAAGGAGAGCTTTCAACCAGCAAGAGGTAACCTGTTTTTCCATACAAAGTGGCTATTACTTTAGTCAAGCACGTACCACGGCTTTTTAGGAGTCTGGACAGACTTGTGGGAGGTAGGGGTGACAGATGTACAATTCCCACTAGACTTCTTCAAATTTTGGAAGTTATTCAAAGGCAATCCTCTTCCAGCCCATGAGTGCCTTCAAGAACCCACATGAACGGCCCCAGTCGGAAACTATTGGTCCAGACCTAGTTCCTTACTTTATTATTGAGGAAAATGAAGCCCAGACAAGGTACATAAAGTCATCAAGTGAGTTAGTGCTTAAAAGGAGTATTAAATAATGGGACACATACCACCTGGGACCCACCAGCCACTCAGAGATACAGAGTTGACTGGTTCATCTGCAGCCAGTTCTGTAGTCTATGTGAGTTCAAAGATCTTTCTGCCATTTAAAATTTGGGGTGTATGTTCTTATGATCCAGCTCCTGTTTCCTTGTAGTGTTACGTCTGCTTTTCCCTAACTTGCCCTAGGCCTAGAGCTGGTTCCCATGTTCAACAGTCAAATCCACTTGCGGAGTGTTTTGAGGGGAAACAGGCCATCGAGTGGGCGGCTCTGCCATCTGGCCGCTCCTCCTCTTTCTGTTCGTCTTTTACCTCATCCCTTCCTTCCAGATTGTGCCTTGCCCCCAGGGTGGAAGGACATGATTGCTTTCTCTCTGATTCTGCCTTTGTTCAGATGGGTAACCATGCTGTCATCACAGATTTTGGGAGCTGATCTCATGGGGCCCACACTCCTCCCCTCGGCAGCTGGAACCACAGACAAGCAGAGTCACTCTCCACTGACAGCCAACCTCTGCCGTGAGGGGACCAGCGGACATGGAGGAGGTGCGGAGGTTTGTTCTTCTTAGAGAATAAAGATAGGAAGCAAAGTCCCCATCCAAGCCTCATCTCTGCATCTCATGTCCATTCAAAACACATGAACATCTTCATACCTGACACTCTGCTTGACTCTGACTTTCCACCTGGTGCATTAGTCAGCTCAAGCTGCCATGACAAAGTGCTAGAGTCTGACTGTCTTCAACAAAAGACATTATTTGTCTCAGTTCTGAAGGCTGAAAGTCCAAGATTAAGGTGCTGGCAAAGAAGGTTTCATCCCGAAGCCTCTTTTCCTCCCACGATCTCCTTTCTTTGTGCTTGGGAGGAGGGAGAAGACTCAGAGACCACACATGCACGAGCTCTCTGCCATCTTTCCTTCTTAGGACACTAGCCTCATCACAAGGCCCCCATCCTTATGACTTCATCTAACTCTAATTCCCTTCCCAAGGACCCATCTCCAAATGCCATCACCTTGGGGGTTAGGGCTTTAACACATACATTTTGGGGCAACACATTCAGTTCACAACACCTGGAAAACAAGTTTTGCTCATTTTCCAGATAAGATGCTGAGGCTCAGAGAAGTAATTATATTAGATTGAACCTATAAGAGAGGACCGAAGAGGGTAGGATCCTTGATGATGACCTATCCACATACTCTGATATCTATTCAAATCTCCTCCTTCCCCTTAACAATCCAGAAGCCTGATGGATGGTTCAAAGCAATTCCTTCTAAATTCTTAGAAGGGTGTGGTAGTTTTAAAACATGGCCACAGATTCTCCGATGCTCTGTCCTTCCAAAGGTGGAATCTAATTCCTCTCCCCTGGAATATCCTTAACGATGTGCTTCTAACAAATGGAATGTGGCAGAAGTGATGGTATGCGATTTCTGAGGTTAGGTCAAAACGGTACCGTGACCCTCCCTGTCCTCCCCCCCTGCCCCCACCTTGGATCACTGGCTCAGGGAGAGAGCTGCTATGTCGCGACGGTGCTCAGGAAGCTGTGTGCAGCAGCTCCTGTGGCAGGAAGCCGAGGCCACCTGCCAGTGGTGAGTGCTGCACTGAGGCCACTTGCCAACAGCCCTGTGAGTGTGCTGTTGGGCATGTGGTGTCCAGCCCCAGGCAAGACTTCCAGTGACTGCTTCCCCAACTGTCATTTTGCCTACAGCCTCCTTCGAGACCCTTGCTGTGCCAAGATTCCTGACCTATAGAAACTGTGAAGTCACAGACCTTTGTTGTTCTGAGCTGCTATACATGTGGGGGCAAAGGGGCGCAATGACAGGTAATTGGTACAAAGGGAAATGTGTTTCGTGCCGGTGTTCTCATTGGTCCGTTCTCCACATCACTCTTGTGGCCCAGCCCGATCAACATTTTTTGAGCGTCGGTTTCTTCTTATAGAAAACAGCAAAAAAAACAAAACAAAACAAAACAAAAAGAAAACAGCAACAAAATATCACCACGTGTAACTGGTGCACACTGTGCATGTCTAGAACGGACTGGCTCAAAAGAAGTGCTCAAGAAGTCATAGCTTTTGTCAGCATCTTATCAGCAGTGTGGCTTCTCTAGGTGAGTTTCTTTCTGTTGATTTCAGATGCCCACTTCCCTCACGTGAGGTGTCAACCTCAAACCGAAGCTCGAGTGCATTACCTGTCAGTGAGCCCAGCCACCTGAACTTTCCCAGCGGAGGGGCTCAAGGCTTCTTCTCCCTTTCAATATAGAGTGCCTTCCTCCCTCTCCCATTGTCTTCTGCTAGCCTCCATCCTTTTTTGTTTTTTACCTTTTTATTTTATAGCGGAGTATAGCTGATTAGGGATTCCCAGACGGCACTAGTCGTAAAGAAACTGCCTGCCAATACGGGAGACCTCAGAGAGGCAGGTTTGATCCTGGGGTGCGGAAGATCCCCTGGAGGAGGACAGGGCAACCCACTCCAGTATTCTTGCCTGGAGAACCCCGTGGACAGAGGAGCCTGGCGGGCTACAGTCCATAGATAGGGTCGCACAGAGTCGGACGTGACTGACGTGATTTAGAATGGACGCGTAGCTGAGTAACAATGTTGTGATGGTTTCAGGTGTCTGAAGTGACTCAGTCATACATACACATGTATCCATTCTCCCCCAAACTCCCCTCCCATCCAGGCTGGCACTTAACATCGAGCAGAGTTCCCTGCGCTGTACAGGAGGTCCTTGCTGCTTAGCAGTGTGTACACATCCATGCCAAACTCCCTAACTATCCCTTCCTCCCATTCTTCCCCACTGGTAACCATAAGCTCATTCTCTCAGTCTGTGAGACTGTTTCTGTTTTGTAAATATGCTCATTTGTATCATTTCTTTTTAGATTCAGCATATAAGAATTGTCATGAGATATTTCCTTTTCCCTGCCTGACTTCCTTCACTCAGTATGACAATCTCTAGGTCCATGCATGTTGCTACAAATGACATTATTTTATTCTCTTTCATGCTAGCCTCCGTTCTCAACCCTAACCTTTCATCTCAGAATTTCAGCTTTGATGCTTCCCACTTCCTTCCTATGGTTACTTTAACCGGAGTGAGTCAGGTTTTACTGAAAAACTGACCACAGCGGCTCGGCTCCCACCCTCCCCCAGACCAGGGCTGCCTGAGCAGAGAGTGAGGGGGGTTGGGGTTCCTCAGCCCTTCTTTCCCCTCTCTGCCTCGAGTCATGGGGCTTTGAGCAGGGCTTCCCCAGCCACTATGCCCCTCCCAGCAGACCGCAGTCTCAAGCCGATCTCAGGTTTGTCTGGCAGCTCAAGGAGAGAGCAGAAATGCAGCAGCTTGAATCTTTGGGCCACCTTGCTTACATTCCACCCTACTGGGTCCAGCCTGTTGTCTCTGAGCTTAGCTCAAGGAGAATTTGGTAGAAGATTTTAGGTGTGAATACGAATGACAGCCAACTGTGTGCACTAGGACCATCTCCTAGGGTCTGGAGACATGTCGCCCTTTATCTTAATCCTCGCAATAACCCGGGGAAATTAATATTCACCCCTGGAACTTTGGAGCTTGAAGAAGCAGACAAGAATAACAAAAAACAAGATGAACAAAACCCCACCAAAACCCCCAAACCAAAACGCTGGAAAACTTCCTCTGCCTAGCTTTTCAATTTTGGTATGTACAGAACCTCATCCTTAGCCTTGAAAATAAGCATGATCACAAAGGATGATTCTTTAAAGGACTGAGTCTGTGGGAAGATGATGGTGGCCTTCGCTCTTGGCATTTGAAGGGGTGGCCGCTTTTCCCTGATCAGGTTTGGAGGCTTCCCTTTTCCGGGAGGTGGTATCCAGCTTTCTTTCCCTGGAATGCAGAATCCATTCATCCACTCTCCTCTATCTTGGAAACTTTGAGGGAACATTTTTAGCCAGACAGAAGTCAATCGACACCATAACGTGGTTTTAATGACTCATTTATTTATTCAAAATTAAAATCTGCTATGAAGACAGACAAACAATGTAACATTCCCAGAGGAATTGAGTTGCTTCTAGTTCAAACTGAGTTCTATTAGAACCAATTTTAGGTTGTTATAAATAACAAGCTGACCACAGCTTTCAAGAATGAAGTGGTTGGGGAATGAGGTCAGGGAAATCCCTCAGAGCCACTGGAATATTAATCGTCAAAGTGGCTCCCTGGTTTCTCTTCCTAAGAGCATAAGAGTCTCGATAACACTCGGGGAGCCCAGGGACCCGGGTGGGTCCAGGGACAAGAGAAATTAGAGGGCAGTCAGGGAAAACAGCCCAACAGCTGGCAAGCATAGTTAGGCTTGGAATGGAAACTGCAGCTGGCTCCACAAGGAACATTTCTTTATATAACTTACAATTTCTTTTTAAACACTAGAATACCATAGGGTATCACCCTATGGAAACAGCTTAAACACAGGTGAAATTAATAAATATTGAAAAAAAAAGTATAATATTCAGCTTCTTCCCAAATAGCTCACAGAGAAGCTCAGTAAATAAATAGATGTGGGAGCTGAGGTATCAGAGGTAATAAATACTCTAGGGGAGAGGCACAGTAGAGGTCTCCAGGGAGCTGGCTCTGCTCTCCCAGAACCCTGGATCGGATTTCAGAGGTCTTCCATTTATGTCAGGGAGTCTAGTCGAGTCACCATCCTGGAGGTCTTCTTCCCTAGAATGCTTCAGTTTTACATCTTTGCTGTCATGTAGGTTTCTATGTAGTTGATGAAGATGTCAAACTCACTCATGGCTTTGTAGACACCCTTCTCTTGGAGCTGTGTGGGGAGAGAAGACGTGTTCAGTGAAAACTCCCTCTGAGCAAGTGAGTGGGGCCCTGCTTGGATGGTCATGACCCTGGACCCAGAGGCTGCACTAGGTTGCTTGCGTTGGGAGATGAAGGACAGGCGTGGGCATCTGGAGAGATGCCCGACTGTCAGCATAGGCTATGCACTGGCCTGGACCTTGCCCAGTGGGCAGCAAGAAGAACATTCACTTTGCAAAGCGCAGTTTTTCGAACGGTGCTTTTCCAGCAGTATTAAAGGTCATGTGCTCACACGACTCTTATTCAGTATCTGATGAAAACACATTAGCGGAACCACTTTGAAAGAAAGACAATGAGAGAGAGAGAGAAAGGTAGCCTTGTTCCTGTTTATGTTCCCCTACCCGTGGAGGAAGCAGGCCCAGCCCCGCTGCTCTGACCTACTGCAGAGGGGTTCATGGCCCCTGATGCTGGAACCTGCCCAGGGTCTGTCCCCTGCCCACGAGGAGGACATAGGCCCCACGGCTTCTGGAAAATGGGGTAGAAGAGCTGGCTCATGGACAGCTGGAAGTGAGAAAGGCCACTTCGTTTGAAAGCTGAGATTCTCAGGCAGCTTGTATGTGACTGGCGGGTGAAAGAGTGGAGTCAAGTCAGGTAAGGAGAGCTCTGCTTCCTGCCCTGGGCTCAGGGGCGCTCGGGCTGCGCCCCTGGGTGTGTTTCTAAGTGCACGTTCACGTGTCAGCTTCCTGCACGTGCGGCTTCAGGCTGGATCCCAACAAGCTGCTTTCTGTTTCCTCAGTCACTCTCCCCAGCACCCCACTCACTGGGTTCACAGCTGGCGGGCCGGCCCAACCAGCAGGCCTGTGAAGGCAGGGAGCAGTCATTTAGAAAGCCCCAAAGACACTTCACAGAAAACAAATATAACTGAGGTGGCAGCCCCTCACTGGATGAAGAGGTCACCCCACTTGCCGGGTTCCCACACTCCCTCCGAGCAAAGTTCAGGGCCTGCTGAGCACCTGCCCACCTCCGCCCCTTCGGGAGTGGATGGAGGTCACGGTCCTCAGGCCCTTCCTGCCAGCAGCCCAGGCTCACCTTACTGAAGGCTCTCTTCACCTGCTCCACCGCCTTGCTCTTGTTTTCGCAGGGCAGAAAACGATGCTGTGGAAAAGGAGAGAGTATGAGCAACACTGGCGCCTGGTCCCGGATGCACCGTGTTTCGGAGACAGCCTGGGAGCAGGAGGAGGCCAGCTCATCTTGAAGGCCCACCCTGCAGCTCAGGGAGGACTGAGCCTGGGCACCCTTCCCTGCCAGGCAGAGAAGAAGCACAGCAAGGCAGGGGCCAGGCAGCATGTGTGTCTCTAGGAGCTCCTCCCCACTGTTAACAAGGCTGCATCAACACCTCCGTCTTGGGAGTTTCCTTCCGGGCTCATCCCAGTGCCAACCAGACTGCTGAGCCAGCCCTTCTCCCATCCTGTCCCGCTTCTGGCCTGGCTCCCTCCTTGGTCCCAGCCACAAGGACCATTTCTAAGTGCCCTGTGGAGCAGAGACACAGGGTAAGCCCTGCCAGCCAACACCCTTGCCTAGCGCTGTCCTGCAGATAGAGCCCAATTGATTTCTCAACATTGGCGAGGGAACAGAGGAAACAGGTGGGGAGGGTATCATTGCAGTTGGAGGGATCAGTAATCCTGGGGGATTATTTGCAGACACTAGCCTGGGACCAAGGAGACCCCTAGCCTTCTAAAATGCCGGGACAATCCTGGCAGTCAGCCGGGCCCCACCTGAAGCTCTGCTTTCAAATGGTCGAGAATTAGAGGAAGGGGCTTTCCCTCTCCCCGGCCCTCCTCCTCTGCCTGCTCCTGTGGGGCCCAGGGCCTCGGTCCCCAGGGACAAGAGAGCCCTGGTTGAAGCTCTGGGCCCCTTTCTCGTCGAGACTGGGGACTGGCTAATAACCCACGAATGACTCACAAATAACAGGAAAGCTATTGCAAATCTTCACATGTAAGCATTCAGCAGCCACCCCCACCCGCGGCTCTGAGAGAGCCGAGCCAGGCCTGGGGCTCCGGAGGGGCAGGGCACCTGCCGGCCAGTGTCCCGGGGTCTCCGGGGCGAGAGCAGGGCTCGAAGAGGAGGTCTCAGGACGAGCCCAGAGGAGCTGGAGCCAGCCTGCTACTCACACAGCGCCGCAGCCGCAGCCGGAGGGTCTTCAGCTTCTCCCCGAGTGAGCTCACGTGCTCCTTGATGTCAGGCCCGTGGTTCTCAGCCTGTGGCATCACCTCCTCCAGGTAAAACTGGATCATTTCCGACAAGGCTTGGCAACCCAGGTAACCCTGAGGGCGGAAGCCAAGAATGGCGGTGATCCGGGAGGAAGGGCTACACTGCCTGAGAGGATGGCTGTGTTCCCCAGGGACCTTGTTCAGTGGCCACCTCCCCCTGGAACGAAGCCCTTGGCAACACCCAGCCCTCTGCCTCCCCCTGGCTATGTGCTGAGTTAAGATCTTCCCACTTCTCCTTTTTTTGTAGTGAAGGAAGCAGACCCAGCTCCCTGCAGGCGAAGAAGCAGAGCCTCCCTTAGGCACACCGCACGCTCCCTGCCCCCGCCAAACGCACTCACCCCAGACCTCACCTTAAAGTCATCCAGCAGAGACTGGGTCAACAGCAAGTTGTCCAGTTGGTCCTTCATTTGCTGCAAGAAGAACACAAGGAGAGTGAACCCAAGGTTTGGAGCAATGCTGAGAATGACTGTCTTTCTGATATCCTTTTATTGAGAGACGTTTTGATTTTTAATCAACTCAGCCCTGTCTCCGAAAGGGAAAGGAGGGCTTTTGAAACAGGACATTCCACAGAGCTGAAGCCCTTAGTTAAACCAGGTCGTCCTCCGGGAATCAAGTTCTTTTAAAAACCTGGCTGATTTTGAAGGCAAGGCAGAAGCCTGCCTGGGTCCCAGGCTTCTTTCTGTAGAGCTGCATCACATGTGCAGGGACCCTCATTGCCAGCCCCTCAGCACGCTCAGCTTTGCTGTCTCCTCCCTGCCAACATCCAGCTGCAGCGCTGACCGTTCTCTGGGAGTGGCAAGCATCTTCTCCTGCAGGTCTCCCCCTATATGCCCTACCCCCAACCAGCTGTCTTTCAGGTTCTAGAAGCCCTCCAAGCTGAGACAACTTTTGTATCCCTGCCACGGGCTTTTGGGAACATCTTCACCTCCAATCAGATCTCTCCCAGCCAATGAGGTATTGAGCTCCAGAGGAATCCTTTACAGATTTCCTAGCATAGGCTAGATAGTGCCTTTACTTTTTTAAAGACGACTTTTCTTGCACAACCTGCTGCATCACCAGAGCTCAGATTAACTCAATGAACCCACAGTTTGACCAGGGACTCTTAAGAATTTCACCTTCGAGAGGTGGAGGTGAGTGAAAAGGAGGCTCTTGTGAGTGCCTGCAGAATGGCTCTTCCTGTGGTCCTAAGGGAGAAAGGAAGGACAGGAGGGCTTTGTACTCACAAAGAAAGTCTTCACTTTGCCGAAGGCAGCTCGGAGCTCCCGCAGCATATGGGGCAGGCTGGCTGGGAAGTGGGTACAGCTGCTGTCAGACAGGGTGCTCGCCTCTCGGCTGGCTGCCACCCCAGCCAGGAAGACCAGGCAACAGAGCAGGGCTGAGCTGCTGGGCATGGCGGAGCTCTGTCTTCTTCGTTGAGTCGGACTTGTGGTTTGGTTTTGCAAGAGCAAGCCCCTGTTGTGTAGACCTTCACCTAATGTGCCCCCTTTTATATTGTGTGAGGCCTCCCATTCACAAAAAGCCACAGTGTCACAGATTTCCTGGCAAAGGTTTCTTTGCCCCTCCCTTCCCTAGACCTCTCCAGCTTTGCATCTGGTGAACCTCTTACTCAAAAGTTTTTAAATATTGCATCGTAAGCAAAAGAGATGGGTGAAAAATGAACTTCTGTATATGGCTATTTTTAGGAGAAGCTACTTCTTTCTCCCTTTTAAAATAATGTTCAACTTCTCTTAATTAAAAAAAAAAGTTGATTTCCTGGGGTGAACAGCTGTTCTGTACGCAGGGACCCACAGTTGTGGGTTCCATTCACGTGTCTCTAGATCACAGTGACGAGGGCAAATTGGCCATTCCAGAATACAATGTGGTTAAGAAATAATATCAACTCTTCAACCTGGGTTGATATTCAGGGCTTCTTCTTGCTGGGTTGGGAAGTTACCTCAACTCTCCAAGCCTCAGTTTCCCCAAATGAAAACAAAGATGTGCGCTAAATGTCCTCAAAGCTGCCTTCTGCTGCTTGTATGTTCCAGGACTACTCCTCAAAGTGGCCAGCTTCCCAGAGGACAGTCAGGGGCATGGGGTGTGTTCCAGATTCCTTCCCTGGCCCTGGGTTCATTTAGACTCTCAGATCTATGCTTCTAACTCCCTCCGCTGCCCCATCCTCAGGGGGAGTTAGGAGGAGTAGTCCACGCTCACTGGAAGCTGTGCCTCCAGTCACCGTGACCCTCGCCACCACTGCGCAGTGAACTAGCCGAGACACAGAGGTGTCAGGTACCCTGCGCAGGGGCGGCGAGGGAGGGAGCCAGAATCTGCACTTAGGTCTGCCTGACATTCAGGCCAACTATTCCCTATTCTACACTGGCCCCAGGGTGCAGAATGGAAACTTTGGATTAAAGAGGCATTAGGTTTCTTCTGGGTTGTGAACTGCTTTGGCTGGAGATTCATACTTGAAAAATGGGGAGAAAGAAGCAGAAGTAACAAGGAAAATAAGTTGAGGGTCTATGGAGGCTGGATATGAGGTCTCTTTCTCCCCTCTTCCCTATCCCTTCTCCTTTCAAAGAAGCCTTAGTTGTCTTTCTTTGGATTTGCAAGTGTGTGCCTGCGCGTGTGTGCAGGGGTGGAGTAAGCCAGTTGTAGTGAGGAATGTTGCTCTACCACTTAGAAGGAAAGGGTGGAGGCTGTGCCTTGACTCCTCCTTCTGCAGGGGCTTCTCCCCGCCTCTCTGGCGAAGAACTCGGATCCAGGGGCCAGGAGGCCTGTGCTCCGCCACTGTTTAAACCCGAGCCAGTCACTTGTCCCTCCTCTGCCTGTTTTCTGTCCATCCCGAAGGCGCAGCAGTACCTGCCTCCTGCCTGCTGGGGGCCTTTGGGCTTCACATGGGCAGGGGATCAGGGAGGTAACTCGTGGATCCAGACGTAGGGTGTCTCCAGCGTTTCTGTTATTTCCTTGCCTTCCTGCATCAGCATTGGTGGCCCTGGGTTCTGAGCCTTCCCCATTAAAGAAGCTCACTGCACCAGACAAGGAGTGCGAATGTACCGGGGCTGTTGTGAGTGGGCGGGGGCAGGAAGGAGGGAGAGGGTCCAGGCCCACGCTGTTCCTCATAGGGCAGGAGCAGCGGGCTGTAGCCTTGCTTCCCACCCTTTGGGGAATGTCAAGGCAGAAATCTAAGACTCATGAAGGGAGAGAGAAGTTTTAGAAATAGGCATGAAACTATATTCCATATCCAGTGATAAACCATAATGGAAAAGAAAATGAATAAGAATATATATATATGTATGTATAACTGATTTGCAGTATAGCATATATTAACACATTATACATTGACTAATGCTTTAATAAAATTAAAAAATTATACAGGTGTAGAACTGACTCAGGAATTGCTGCTCCTGCCATATTTACACTGGGCTTAGCTAAGAGTTCTGACTTTGGCCAGTAGGAAAAAGAGCGAAGGGGTCAGGGGCTGGGTTTTGCACCTCTTCTGCCCTGCCCCTCACCTCTTGGCTCCTGGGTTATCTGGGTTGTGTCTGCTTTAGCCCACAGGGCTAACCTTTCTCGGAGATGGGTGTTCTGAGTGCAGACTCAGCCTGGCAGATCCCTCAGGCCAGAGGCCCTACTTCTGGACCCAGGTGGTGCAGACCCCCTCTTACCCGGTTTGCCACCATGCCCTGTGCCCCTCTATGCTACTCAATTGACAATAACTGCTGCTATCATCCATGTACCCCACTGCCTCTGCTAGTCAGTGTGAGCTCTTTGAGAGCTGTCGCTGTTTCATTATCCTATATTCCTGGTGCCGAGTACAGGGTCTGGCTTGTGGAATGTGCTAGGCACATAGCTTCCTTTTTCCTGTGTCACAGGAGAGTATCCTGTGAGCCCAGAATGGGGCTGGAGGAGCCTGGACCTGGGCAGGTCTAGACACAGGCAAGCACTCAGAGAAACAGGGACAGCAACTCAGAAAGGCAGGCTGAGTCTCTTCCACTTTCTTCTTATAATTTCAAATATTAAAGACACACTCACACAGATATGGACACGCACACGTGCAGGCAACGGCAGGTGAAAGGGGAGGAAAGAGCCATTTCTATCTTTCTTTCTTCTATAATCCATTAGGTAGGGTGAGGGTAAGCTTCTGCCTGCTTTGTTTTGGAATGTGTTGCCAATTACTTCCGGTTACTTCCGGAGAAGGCAATGGCACCCCACTCCAGTACTCCTGCCTGGAAAATCCCATGGACGGAGGGGCCTGGTGGGCTGCAGTCCATGGGGTCGCTGAGGGTCGAACACGACTGAGCGACTTCACTTTCACTTTTCACTTTCATGCATTGGAGAAGGAAATGGCAGCCCACTCCAGTGTTCTCACCTGGAGAATCCCAGGGACGGGGGAGCCTGGCGGGCTGCCGTCTATGGGGTTGCACAGAGTTGGATATGACTGAAGCGACTTAGCAGCAGCAGCAGCAGCCAATTACTTCAAGTAATTCGTTGAATTGTTGATCTTCCTCCACTGATTTGAAACCGTTGTCCTCTCTCCTCTCAAAATTTTCACAATCTGAATGGTCAGAGACCATTTAGGCAATCTCCTTGATGCAATTACTTAATTAACAGATGGAGACAACAATATCTTCCCTATCCATATATCTCATAGAACCGACGTGTCAAGATGATATATGAGAAGAGGTATGCACATTTTGGGAAAAGTTAAGATCCTCTGCTTATATATTGACCAAACAGTAAGAACAACAAAGATGACACCCGTGCCTCAAGACCGTGAAGGTATCATTCATCTGAAAAGGCATTAAAATCCACTGGGAAAAGTCCCTAACTCACAGGGTCACATAGATGAGACATAAATAAATGTCAGCGGGCTGCACGTTCGATTTGGGCTGGCCTTTCCAGCCCAGAGAAGAGCCCGAGCAGGGGAGGAAACGAGTGAGCAGATCCCTGCCTCAGTCTGGACACATTCAGCCTGTGGCTCGCAAGACAGCACAGGTGCCTCTTGTTAGACTGTGGGCTCCTTGAGAGCAAATGAGCCCAGTTACCCCTCAAGTCTATACTCACGACAGATGTCTGACGTGTGCTCATGAGATAGAATTTAAGCGAATCTTTTCCCGTGCAGACTAACTGGGAAATCAGAGGAACATGTGGGAGGGGAAATGCCTCTTTCTTCTCCCTCTTCTCCTAAATATTCCCTAATGTCAGTATTCAGCTACAAAGGAAAGACAGCCTGACTCACCAGGGCTTTAAAAGGAAAGGGATATTATTTTTTGGTCTCCATTGGCAAGAAGTTCAGAGGCAGGTGGTCCAAAGCTAGCACAGCACCCAAATGTCACCAGAACCAGCCTTTTCTGCCATCTTGCTTTCCTACATGTTATTTTAAGATGCCAGGGACGAGGGACATGGGTAGAGACCACAGGCCCTAATAATTTTTCTGGGATGTTCCATTCATGCATTTCACCACTTCAGCTACAGAGGACTCTAGGCAGACAAAGTGTGGATAGATTTTGGAGGGTGCAGTCTAGAGTGTACAAGGGCTTAGAAGGAATCACCTTGTGGCCACCCTCATGCTCAGCAAAAGGACAACCTTCTTGGTAGAATTGCCCTGTGCCTTGCCACAATTCTGTCCCCAAAAGTGGAAAAGAGATGGGGAGCCGCGTGGGCCTGCCTTGTGGAATCTCGGCTTGCTGGACTCAGGGTTCAGCCAATGTGCCTGTCAACAGGGTCACCACGACAATAGCAGGCAGGTCAGTGATGAAAGCAGGGAAAGTAGGAGGGTGCCCACCCGGAACCAGGGGGCTGACTACCTCCACAAAGAACCCCTCAGGGCTTGGCCCCTGCTTGCTCATTTGCAGCTATTACTTCAAGGCTGATAACGGAGTTTCATTTCTTCTTCTTCAGGACATTTAGAACGTACCACAGTTTCCCCAGTGTGAAATTTCTAGTATTCCCTTGAATAACCCCCCTTGGCTCCCTGAACCGTTGGTTCCTCAGGGGCTGTGCGGCAACAGGCCCGGTCCAGAGCACAGACTATAGCTTCACACCCTCCACGTGCAGAGGCGGGGGGGGGGGAGGCGCCCCAAGGGGACAGGGTTCTGCCTGTGACTTTGACCTTGTGGTTGAGGTGCTTCAGAATAAAGACCTGGTGGGTCAGAGCTTTAAAAGGAGCCCCAGTCGGGGCTGGCCCCTCGGCTGAATCTAGCAAGGGTTATGCAAACCGGAGTGGGCGCCCTTCCGAGGACCTAGGCCGGCAGACATTGCAAACCACAGCGGAAGGGCTGATCTTTGGACAGCCAACGTGGAATTCCCCTTTGTGCAACGGTGGCGCCAGATCAAGCAACTTGGATTTTCCTTAGGGGATGGACACTGTGTTCTGTAATTTCTCACGTGAGAAATTTGGCTACAGGGGCCAGGACACAAGGTGTCGGAGACCCTGCCACCCAGAGAATACAGCTGTCTCTGCTCAGTCTGCATGACCCCCTGGAAGAACGAGTGGGTTCCTGAGCCTGGGGCACAGATGGATCCCTTCAGCCCCAAGGCTGTCCCTCTGGCGGGATTCAGTTTACTCAAATTCCCCTGAATGGCTGACACCTCAAATGTATCGTGTCTGAGCAAGTCACGTGACTTGTGTAGTCACTCAGGGGCACATGCTTTGCTCGGCTGTCACTGTCTTGAAATTCTTAACAACTGTAGAACATTTTTCTTTTACACAGGGACCCAGGATGATGGGGCCCATTTTTATCAGAGACTAAATACATAGTTTCATCTCAGCTTCATCCAGTGACATGGTGCCCTCACTCAGGAAGGGGACCACCGTCTAACCTAACATACATGCCGGACGCCTAGAAATAACTTGTTGGTTCCTCTCTCTCTCTTAATAACCTATGTCCAATCTATTACAAGATCTTGCAGAATTTTCTTCACAAACATCCTTTTTTTTTTTTTTTTCTTAAGCTTAAGCTGCTCTAGTTCTTTCTTGTAGTGTGCAGGCTTAGTTGCCCTGTGGCATGTGGGATCTCAGTTTCCCAACCAGGGATCAAACCCACATCCCCTGCATTGGATTCTTAACCACTGGACCACCAGAAAAGTCCCCACAAACATCTTTCTAATCTTCTAACTTCTATTTGCATCAACAGCAGCAGCAACTGTCTGGTTCAAGCTAACGTCTTATCTCTCCTGGGCTCCAAACAAGTGCCTGGTTGATATTCTAATATCCATTTTCCAAACTGTTCTCTTTGTAGCCCAAGAGATTATTTTCAAAACACCACTCTGATCATGACTCTCCCCTTCAATGACGTGCCACTTTCCCTTCCTGGGTAAAATAAGGACCCGTGTTCTTAATGCTGTTTACAGCCCCCTGTATCCTCTGACCCTGAGTGTTCCTTCTGCCTTACCTTCCAGGGCTGTCCACTTCTCTGTGCATCCCAGCCTTACCGGCTTTCCTCTTTTATTTTTTCTCAAATGATCTGTGCTCTCTATCCTACTACAGGGCCTTTGAGCATGTAGTCTCCCCTTTCTGCATGGAAAGAGATTAGAGAGAGGGGATTCTGCTCTCTTTATCCTTCAGTTCTCAGCTTAGATAGAGCTTACTTTGTCAAATGAGTTTTTCCTTGTTCCCCTGTCATGGTTGAGCCCCCTGGGTGTATCTCCTCAGGACACTGCTCCTTTTCTCTGTAGTACTGATGTCAGCTTGTAATTACTCACATGGCTATGTGGTCACCTGCTTGATCCCTATCTCCTCCATTAGACCACCCTCTGCACGGGCAGGGCGCATGTCTATTTTTGATTATCGCTGTTTGCCTGGTACTCAGCACAATTTCGGGCACATCCAAGGCTCTCACTAAATATTGTCGATGACGGAGCATGACGGAGCGTGTGCCTCCTGAACTCTTTGTGGCTGGAAGTGGCTTCATTTGTCTACTATCTCACATGAAGTAGAGGGTGAAAGTAGCCTAACAGGCTGCAGTCCATGGGGTCACAAAAGAGTCGGACAGGGCTTAGTGACTAAACAACAACAGGAACAAAATCCACGTCCTTCATTTTACAGGTGGGCAAACGGAGGCCTAGGAAAGAAAGTGACTTTATGCTAAGTCACTTCAGTCCTGTCCAACTCTTCGTGACCCCATGGACTGTAGCCCACCAGGCTCCTCTGTCCATGGGATTCTCCAGGCAAGAATACTGGAGTGGGTTGCCATGCCCTCCTCCCGGGGATCTTCCCAATGCAGGGATCAAACTTGGATCTCTTATGTCTTCTGCACTGGCAGGCTGGTTCTTTACTGCCACCTGGGAAGCAGGCACCAGAGATAGTTAATAACAAAGGTGAAATCAGAACTCGATTCCTTTTGCATTCTTCTTCTCAAATCAGTACTTAATTCCTTGACTGACATGAGTGTTAAATCACTGAGTTCTCATGCTCAGCACCAATGGCCAGGGGCAGTTGTCTAAGATGTGAGCAGCAGTGATGAGCAAAAGCGGAGTCTGTGAAAATGAGCTTTTCCTCCATAAAACAGTGATGATTCTATTATGCACTTGCGGGGTGCATAGCCCTTATGCTTAGGAGCTGGAGATGGGGGTGAAAGTTACTTAGATATTTTTCTTTTAGGGAAATATTTCAGGCCCTCGAATATTTGCAAATAGAAAGGAGTTTCTTCTGTATATTGTCTCTAAGATGTGACTGCAGTGACATAACGGCATAGTTTGGCTCACTCTCCTGCCTGGCACCCTTGAAGCACAATCTCCTTCATGGACCTTATTTAAGAGAGTTGAGGGCCTGCCTTCAGCTTGCCTGCTCTGACCTTCATCTGTAAGATGGACTCCGACTCTAAATCCTCAACCCCACTGCACACGTGCTTAGGTACACAGCCGCACTAACATGGGACAAGCCGCCCGCTCCCTCAGTCCTGGACCTCCATCACTTCTACTGTGAGTGGGTCACTTACACGCCAGCCCGAGGTCGTCCATTCTCCAGGGCAGGGAGTGGGAGTGGGTCTCTGTGTTCAGTGTGATCCTGGATTCCCTTAGTCAACTCTTCTCAAACTATTTGGATTCAGGACTGCTTTACCTTCTTAAAAAGTACTGAAGACCTCAAAGAGCTTTTACTTTGTTAGATTATGTCTATCTATATTGATCACGTTAGAAAATAAAACTAAGAAATTTTAAAAGAAATCCATGTATGGCGTTCTAAAGAAAACAATAAAAAACCCACTACATGTTAAAATAAATAGCATATTTTTAATGAAAAAATAACTATTTTCTAAGTCGGAACACATTTAGTGAGAGGAGTGTACTATTCAGACACAGTGTCGCAAATGTTTTTGCATACCTGGTTTAATAGAAGAACTTACACTCTGACATCTGCTCCCACAGCCAACCCACTGTGATAGGTTTTTGAGGTGGAAGCATATGGAGAAAATCCAGCCTCACAAAACTATACAGTTAGCAGACGAAAGTCCTCCTACAACGTGTCCTTGGACCAGCCTTTGAGAGATGCTGGCTTAAGGAGTTGAACCTTAATTAAGACATTTAACAAAAATGTCTGTGAGGATGAACGGGAGGAGGGTGATCAAAGTCTGGCCTCCAAGGAAGGAGTAGAGGACTTACGGGGAGGCCCCTGACCTGCAGCAAGAATGGAGACGCCCATTGCTTCGCTGCTGTCTTCTTCATGAAGAGTTTCCCAGTAGTCTGTGCGGTTCTTCAGCATGACATCACCTCTGAGCATCACGTGTGTCCTGGAAGCAGCAGTGCCTCACACGTGCACCTGTGGTTTCAAGTCAGAACCCCTAGGAGTCTGGGGGCTGCTTCGTCGTGCCCTACTTGTTACTGTGAATCCCCTTCACCAAGAGGCTGGGGCCCCGGGATCAGGCTGCGAGGGCTGGGGGCAGTCAGGGGCGCTGGGCAGTGGGAGGGACTCTACTGCAGACTTATTTTTGACTCTACTTTCCATTTGCACTTTTAATTCTTCCCTCTCTCTTGCTCTCTTGCTCTCTCTCCTTCAGTTCTGAGGGCCAGTTAAAAACCCTGCTTTCTCTTTGCTGCTGCTGCTGCTGCTGCTAAGTCACTTCAGTCGTGTCCGACTCTGTGCGACTCCATAGACAGCAGCCCACCAGGCTCCTCCGTCCCTGGGATTCTCCAGGTGAGAACACTGGAGTGGGTTGCCATTTCCTTCTCTTTGGCTAGACTTGTGCTTTCTCAGTTTTCAGAAAAGCTTGGAAAATAAAAGCCAATATTTCCCATTCTAACAGGCCAGGATTCATTTGATCAAATCAATACAATTTGCTTTCCACTCTCTTCAGACCAACTGCACAGTTGAGTGGCAAACAAAGGCAGAGGGCTTTGATTGATCTGGTTAATTCAGAAATTGCTTTGAAAGGCAGGCACCCTTTGAGGAACTGGGTCAGACATGGTGTGCTCAAATTAAAACTTGGTCCCTGCTTGCTGTCTGACTATGGGAGACTCTATAGGCTGAGTGGAAAGAGGTTCTTCTTCTTTTTTTTTTTTTTTAAATTTTTAACAGAGGTGGACTAAAAAGTCCTAAGATGCTTTAACCTTCAAGTGTATTTCATAGTAACATATTCACTAAACCATGAAAGATATTTGAGGAAGTCCAACAAGGTTCTGATACTTTTATGGTTACACACATCAATGCTTAAGAACATCATTCTTTCAAAAAATCGAACAGGATCTCTTTGTGCCTGGATTTTGGGTAATTCAGGACTGTTCCTTGTCACGTGCTTCAAGCAGAAGGTTGGATGTAAAGTAGTTGACGGACTGGTTTCACAGAAGCGTGGCTAAGAATCTTGCAGTCAAGCTTCCTGGTGTGGCACAGCTCGTATGCCTCTGACAGCAAGACCGGCTCTTTGACAGCAAAGCACCCAGCTTGCCCACTTGCCACCACACCCCCTCGCTGGGTCCAAGTGTTCAGTTACTGGAAACCACTTGATGTGCCCTGCCTTTGGGCTGGTCTTTGCAGGAGGCAGTGGTGGTTAAATGTGTAGGCCCTCCAGTCTGACTGAATTTGCAGCCCAGCTCTGCCCTTTAGCACTGGTGTGACCCTGGGCAAGTCACCGTGCTTCCCTGGGCTGCAGGGTCTCCAGCTGGTTGATGCTTTTCTGTGGGCCTGTGCCCCTGTGAGAGCCGGAGGTATCTCTTCACGGACCGAAAGTCTCGGAACAAGACAGGTTCTTCACCCCAATGTTCTGAGGCTGTTACAGGGGGCAGAGATGTCAACCTCATGGTCGAAAGAGCTCTGGCTCGTGTCCAGAGGATGGCTTCCACTGTGAATTCTGGACCTGGCTTTTCCATCTGTCGACTTTGCTTTCCGCATTGGTGTGTGGGAGGTTTGACAGAGTGGTTTCCCTAGGGTACTTTTCAGGCATGTTGTGATGCTCCTATGCCCCTCCCCTGCCCCAGCTACCCTCTCTGGCAGGAGTTAGCTGGCATGGGTGACAAAGATGCACGCCTCCCCACCCACTCACTGGATCTGCTAGCTCGGCTCGAGAAGGGGCCCCTCCGGCCCTTTCCGGAGATGCTGCCCAGCTCTGGAAGTGCCATTCTGTAAGAGAAACAAAAACCTTTCCCTTCGGCAGCTTTTGCGTGTGTTCACCTGTGTTTCCTTCTCGCAATCCTGGCCCCCAGCTTTCTTGAAGTTGCAGTTTCATTGTGAGTCAGAGATGCTGAGAGCAGTGGAAATGAGAGAGGCCTCCGCTGGTCGGGGAGGACATGATGCTGCCTTTTCCTCAAGAGCGAGGCCTGGGGCGCGTGGTGGGGGCGTGGGAGGGAAGTGCACACCTTCCGGAAGTGGATTTCTCACAATGACTGTCTCTGGGAGGAAAGAATATTACTGGAAAGCCCTAGAGATCGCTTCGGCTCTCTCCGAAGGGCCTTTACATTTTCAGCTTATCTGCCCCGTGAGGTAAAATGTCTGTCCTGAGGCTGGCCAGGAGCAGGCCGTGGCCAAGGAAGCGGTGTCCTTGATGTGGCTGGCTCAGGACTGGAGTCTCGGAGAACGGGTTTTCTCGGTGGCAGGGGTCCCACGGCAGGCTGTGGTGGATGCCCATGGCAACCGGGTTGGGTGCTGCCTCAGGCTGCGGTTTCCCAGTGCTGCAGTCTTTGAAGCCGTGAGGAGGTCTCTCAGACCGTTGGTCCCAGCTCACGGGGAAAAGGAAAGGAGGCGAGGAGGAAGGACCAGAGCTGGAAGCAGACTATCCAGCCACCGTGGAAACCTCTGCGGAGGAACACTCACTTCATGCAGGCTCCAACGCGGTGACTCACGGAGCCAGTGAAGGCAGCTCCACGGAGCAGAGAAGCAAAGATCCATTGGTCAGAAACACACAGATAGGGCCAAGGGACAGCAGGCCACCCCCAACTTAGGAATGCCCTTTTCTACAAACTCAGATGGGGTCCATACATTCATTCTTGCCCTTCTGAAGTCAGGAGCGCCTTACTCCAGGATTCTGCTTCTGAGACCTCTTTAATGAAGTGACCAGTTCCTCTGAGGGCCTCTGGGGCAGATTCAGGGCCGGGAAGTGGCTGTGGGCAAGGAGCCAAGCAGTTAAGGGTGCTGACCCCGGGGCTGGGCTCTGTGTGCGGCTGGGTCATGAGCTGTGATGGGTTGACCAAGACCGAAGGTCACCTGGGTCAAGCAGGGCAGAAGGCAGGGGTTTCAACCGAGCAGTTTCAGGTGAGGGTGGCCTCAGAGGGGAAGGTAACAGGAATTTCCCAGAACGGGGTCTCAGGGCGAGGGAGCAGAGTGTCAGAGGCGAGACCCAGGACAGCCAAGTCTGTTTCAAATGTTGCTTGTGCGTGCATGCTCAGTCACTCAGTCACTCAGTCACTCTTTGTGACCCTTCGGACTGTAGCCTACCAGGCTTCTCTCTCTGTCCATGGGATTTTTCAGGCAAGAATATTGGAGTGGGTTGCCATACCCTCCTCCAGGGGATCTTCTTCACCTAGGGATCAAATTTGTCTCCTGTGTCTTCTGCATTGCGGGTGGATTCTTAACCTGGGGAACTGTGGGGAAAGCCCCTAAATATTGCCCGAGGCTGATCATATATCCAATAGGAGAAAGACTCTTTCTTGTCAATCTTGTAGACCCTAGCTCCCAAGAACCTGAGCTGAGGTTGGTGTGATTTATAGTATAATACAGCTACACAGTAGGCTAAGAACAAATCAGCATTTGAAAAATGAGTTTCTATGATGACATTGTTCCAAAAAAGTGACTTACAAACAGCTATGTCTAGGCCAAAAGCTGACCTACACCGAAAAGCACAAACACGTACCTAGTCCGAGGGCCTGCCAGGCGTGCTGTGTCGGGGGGGGGATGGCGATGGGGACTTGGGGCTGGGCATATGGAGGGCAAGGGACAATTGGATATCCTCAGTGGGAAGTCATAGGCAACCTGGCCTGGCATCTCTGCCACTGGAATCCAGAGCCCCGCCTACACATCTCCCAAGGAAGCCCTATCGTATCTGTGAGATGGAAGAAATAGTAATACCCATCTCCTGGTCATGAGAAGAAGGTGGCATCAGAGCTTATCACATGCCTGGCCCGTAGTGCATGCTCAAGGGCCGTTACCTGGCGGGCAGTCCAAGGCTTCTGTATAGCCCTGCTATACCTCCCGCCCCACGACTACCGGGACAGCTATGACTGGTGATACTCCCACAATTTCGCTTTCCCTTCTGGGCCTCTTGAAATGACTCTGAACGTCCAGATAGTGGTGCCAGTGGAGTGGGGCCGGCGGGGGGCGGGGTGGGGAGTGCCAGGACTAGGAAGGGCCTTCGGTGGAGGGAGACACACTGGGGAGTAGCGTGTGAGAGCTTCTGGTCACTATGACCACAGCTGGGGCTTCTGTTTCATTTCAGGTAAAAGCAGAGGGTTTAGAGTAAACTGGAGGTGAGGAGGAGGAGCTGGTGGCATGTGAGAGGCCACGGGGAACCCGGGTTTGCTCCTGCACGGGCTGCCGTGGTGGGAAAGCTGGGGTTGAGGCTGCTGTGGCCACGGCAGCTGAGATCTAGGGCTGGAGAAATGGTGAGGCTGCTGCCCGTCACAAGGACCCCATGGCGGCGCGCTGGGGTAAAGGCCACGTGTGGGTTCAGCTATAGGTGGTAGTTACTGCTATCACCATGCTAAGGACAAGCAACTTAACCCTTTATGTCAATTGTTCTTGATCAACCCCAGGCCGCCAAGAGAACAGATGGAGTTCTTGATGTCATTTTTGATTTTTCCAGAAAAATTTTTACAGGCTCATCTCCCTAATGTATCAGTATCATCACCAGACTCCCATTTGCAGGAACCATCAGTGGCTGCCCAGGTCCTTCAGAACAGACCCCAGCCACCCAAGCTTGGCATTCACACTTCCAAATGCCTTTGCAGCCTTCTTTCCCACAGATTTTCTGCACATGGTCTCTGGGCAAAACAAAGAAGCCTGTTGTCAGAAGATGCCCTGTTTGCTCTCAGCATCTGGCTTCCACTCGTGGCTTTACTGGTCTGCAATGACTGCACCCTTCCCCACTTTCATCCAGCTGAATCTTCCAGAGCCATCTCTTACATGAGCCTTTCTGTACCAATCCAATCCCACTGAACTCCCTTCCTCTCTCTCTCTTTCTTTTAAATCCTCTACTGCTTTTGCTGTTGTTGTTTAGTTGCTAAGTTGTGTCCAACTCTTTGAGACCCCATGGACTGGAGCCCGCCAGTCTCCTCTGTCCATGGGATTCTCCAGGCAAGAATCCTGGAGTGGGTATTGGGGTGGGTTGCTGCCATTTCCTTCTCCAGGGGGTCTTCCCGACCCAGGGATTGAACCCGCTTCTCCTGCTCTGGCACGTGGATTCTTAACCCCCGAGCCTCCAGGGAAGCCACTGCTTATGACCATACATGGCCACTCCTGGTACCACCACCTCGAGTTGTGAATACATACACCACCTTTCTGTGTGTATGTATGTTTGTGTTTTGTCCTTGGGGCTGGGACCCATGTTGACACATGCCAGGGATAGGGAGGAGAAAATCCAGCTTGAACAATCTAGCAAAATACTTTGCTCATTTTGGCTAGCAGATGAGTTTAAGATTATCAAATGGCAAAGATTTGGGCCCAGGAGAAGGCAACCTGTTTGAGTTTTAGCCTTTCTTCTGTGTGGCTATGGAGATGTCTTCCAACTTCACTGAGCCTCAGTTTCTGTCTCTGTGAAATGGGGAGACTCCTCCCTTGCAGAAGATCAAAGATGCCTGCCCATAGGTTGAAATACTTTAAGGCCACAAAATAGCCAAGGATATGGAAGAGTGAGCCCCTTTGTGGTCTTATCCTTGACCCAAGGAGGGAGGCCCTGCTGGCTTTCCCAGAACCAACAGCAGGAGTTGGACCTAGATGTGTCTCCTCCCTCACTAGGTTCCAAACCTCCAAGTCCCACAGCCCTTTCCTGGGTTTTAGCCTTCCCAGTGCCCTGTGTGGCAGTCTGTCAGACCTCACTTTCCTTTCTAGGCCACATTACAGCCATGGGGATTTGAGTTTTTCAGAGAGCTTCCTTCTAAAATCCCCCTCTACCCAGGGTTCCCAGGGATGCCAAGGACCTTCCTTCTTGTGACATGGCTGGGGAAACACACTGGCCTGCAGACTTCTTATTCATCTTCTTGATCTGAGACGGCAAGTTTGAGCAATCCAATCTAGTGTGAGTGTGAGTGTGTGCTTGTGAGCGTGCACGGGCGTGTGACTCTGCAGCTCCTCTATGACTAACTGATGCCAACTGTGTGCTGCCATAGCGTGGGTGTCTACCGTGTGCCATGGACTTGACATAGCCTGACCCGAGGGAAAGGGCCCTTGGAGCCCTGCTGATGCCCACAGTTGACTATGGCCTGCCCTCATTGGTTTTCTTTTCTTATTCCTTGATTCCTTATTTTGTGCCAGGAATTTCATCAAAATTATTTCATTTTAAATTTCACAACTACCTCAAAAGTTTAATCAAATTCTCAATCCTATTTTATTTATTTTTAAAAAATTATTTGTTTGTTTGACTACGCTGGGTCTTAACTGTGGCACCATGGATCTTCCATCTTTGTCGCGGCAGTGGGAATCTTTAGTTGTGGCATGTGGCCCTGCAACTGGCCACCGATTGAACCCGGGCCCCCTGCATTGGGAGAGCAGAGTCTTAGCCCCTGGACCACCGGGCGAGTCCTGTCAACCCGATTTTAAAGAAGAATAAAATGAGCCTCACCCTGGGTCAGAGAGTTCACAGTGATGGAGGCAGAATTGTGAACCCAAACTTGACCCTGAAACTTAGACCTTAATAAAAACTATACCATGTAGAGTCTTACAAGAGCAAGAATTTTCTCAAAGCAGCCATACCTGCTTCCTGAGCTTCCCTCTTGGGAAACTATTAAACTATTCCTCTACATTCCTTCTAAACTGCATTCACTCCCACTCCACCCACCCTCCCAACCCAGTGCTTCAGAAAGCATTGCCCATGCAGTCAACAGCCTATCTAAGCATCTTCCAGGAAGCCTCACACAAAGAGGCTTACCTTTTACCTCTACCAGTAAGCGGTAGAGATAAGAATTGGTCCAGTTCAAATCCAAAGGGCTATTGTCCATGTAGATGATTATCCAAGCCTAACCTTTAAACATTCTTACACTGAAGAAGAAGTAGGAATCATCCAGTCTGGATCCTTGCCTTCAAGACGTGACCGAACACCAAACTCCTTAGCTCTAGTCTTTGTCCAGTTTTTTCCTAAAGTCTTTCAGAAAAGATTTCATAGTGTCCGTGATCTTGTTGGTCAGAAAATTTTCTTCAGTCCAACAAACCTACTCTTCTGCTTTCTATCATCCTGTTGCTAGCTTCATGGAGCACCAAGCGGGGCAGATAACCAAAACCTTCTTCCATTGCTGTTTGCCTTGGTAAGTGGAAATTACAGTCTGCGTGCACCTGGAGCGTGTGTGCTGTGCTTAGTTGCTCAGTCGTGTCCCAAGTGCCCTTACAGGTATGGTATCACCTGGTCCTCCCAGCCACCCTAGGAGGGAGGCCAGGCTAGGCTTCTTGCTGCAGTTTTACAAATGAAGAAACTATGGCTTAGAGAGGTTAGATAACTTGCTTGAAGTCAGATAGCCAGGATGTGTAGAGTTGAGACTTGACTCTAAGTGCTTAGCACTGTTAGAACTGGCAGGGATTTTGGAGTTTATTTTCCACTTGACTTCCATATTAATCCTTTCCTTTTACAGATGAGGAAACTGAAACTCAGAAACTAAAGAATCTGCCTGAGTGGCAGAGTGAGAATTAGAAGTTTGTTCTAGTCAGTTCATTTCTTTACCCCATCACCATACTGAGATAAACAAAGTAGCTTTAATAATTAAAAAAAAATTTTAAAAACACCATTGCACCTGAAATTAATATGAAGTTATATGTCAATTATAGCTCAATTTGAAAAAATGCTGGGAAAAGAATCTGAAAAAGAATGAATATATGTAAATGTATAATTAAATCACTTTGCTATACTCCAATAAAATTAAGAAAAGAAAAAAGTAAAAATGTGACAGGGGTCTGGTCTTCCCCTCCCATCATCCTTCCCACCCTGGAAGAAAAGCAGGACCCTTGAGCATCACAGGCGCTGGTCAGACCCTTTCTCTGGTTGTGGCTTCCAAAGGCATGAACAGCAGTCCCCTCCACTGCAGTGAGAGGAAAATACGTGCCACCTTTCAAGTAGAAAAAAGAGTGAGAAAAAACCCCAGGCTCGGCAACCATAGAAGATAAACAGCATTGCATCTCAACGTGGTTCATCGGCAGAATTTTCCCCAGAGCCAACGACCTGTGGCAGAGTGATATTTTCCACGTTGGCCACTGTGATTTGGTTGCGGTGCACTTGCTTTCTTTCCTTTCGATGGAGTCAGGCTCTGACGCAGGTTCAGGGCCCTGGCAGGTGTCTGGGGTTTACATGGCCATCTCTGGCCTCTGACACCTCACCCCTCGCCCCGCTTCCTCTGGCTCCCTGACACAGACCTGCTGGGGCAGAAGCAGCTCGAGGTGCTGGAAGGGTGTGAGGGTTTGGCCATCTCTAGAACCGCTTGGAATATGCCTGCAGCCTGAAGGCAGACCGGGGCGGGATGGAAGAACAGAGGCTGGATTCCACAGGAGTTTCTCTTAGAATACAGTACAGAAAGTTGAGGGGATTTGATTGATGACATTTGATATCTTTACTCACTCCTTCTGGCTAAGTTCTTCTGTCTCATGTGGTGCTTGTGTGTGAGACATTTATGGACCAGAGGGCTTTTCCAGGGCTGGTCAGATTTATCAGGTGCTGTAAATCATTGTGTTGGCCACCAGCTGAACTATTCTCATGCCCAGCAATAGTCAGGTTCCAACTGGAGGGCCGGGGTGACCTCTTCCACTTCCTCCTTGGGAAGAAGACTGTTTCCAGAGGTGGTGATGGCACAGGATAGAGAGATCAGTGAACTTTTGTTCACGACTAGGGCAAGGCTGGGAAAATTCCCAGCAGCCCTGCTGCAGGCTGTATCCAGGGGGACCTCAGGCCTTGGCTTTAGTTCTCTTCATGCTGTGCTGGGCACCAGCTCTTCCTGGGTCCTGTGCCCAGCCCTCCAGGGCCCTCTCCTTGGTGTGTTTTCCTTCACCAACACCTTCACAGGTACCAGGTATGCCCTTTCCTCCTCCTACAAAACCCCCATTTTCTTTAAGGTTATTAATCAACTGAACACTAAAAAATAGGTTGTAACTGCAATTTCTCACCCTCCCACGAAAACTTATGCAGTTTTCACTGGTAGGGTATCTAAGTAAATAGGAACATTCTTGGCTCTGTGTGTGTGTGTGTGTGTGTGTGTGTGTGTGTGAGTATTTGAGGGCAGCGTCGGGGGAGGCCCAGGGCCTTCCCAGGCTGGTTGGATTTATCATCTCAGCCACCCTCCCCAGTATGCAAGATGAGTAGTGCCAGTCATAGGCAGTTACCCACTTCCCTGGAATTGCCCTGTCCTGGTGACATCTGTGGCTTTTAATGGCCAAGTTTGTTCTATGCTTTTGAGGAAGCCTGGGAAAGAGAAAAAAGTCTACCCTGGAAACAATATACAAACAAACCACCCATCCACCCACTTCCTGAGTGAACGTGGCTAAGTACTCCTGAGCCAGAGGCAGGGCTGAATTCCTTGGCTTCTCTTCTTGACCAGTCCCACCCTGGGTGTGGCCTTAGCCCCTTCCCCATCGCTTTAAAGGCTATGTCTACTTTGCCGACTAAGGTCCGTCTAGTCAAGGCTATGGTTTTTCCAGTGGTCATGTATGGATGTGAGAGTTGGACTGTGAAGAAAGCTGAGCACCGAAGAATTGATGCTTTTGAACTGTGGTGTTGGAGAAGACTCTTGAGGGTCCCTTGGACTGCAACAAGATCCAACCAGTCCATTCTGAAGGAGATCAGTCCTGAGATTTCTTTGGAAGGAATAATGCTGAAGCTGAAACTCCAGTACTTTGGCCACCTCATGCGAAGAGTTGACTCATTGGAAAAGACACTGATGCTGGGAGGGATTGAGGGCAGGAGGAGGAGACGACAGAGGATAAGATGGCTGGATGGCATCACCGACTTGATGGACGTGAGTTTGAATGAACTCCGGGAGATGGTGATGGACAGGGAGGCCTGGCGTGCTGCGATTCATGGGGTCGCAAAGTCGGACACGACTGAGCGACTGAACTGAACTGAACTAGTTAACAGTGATGGCTGCTCTCAGACCTGGCTGGCCTAGGAAAAGCTCGGCGATAAACAGGGTTGTCCTGGCCGCCCCTTCAAAGCAGCACATTAATGTTAGTTCTCCTGTCCCATTTGCCGTCACTCGGTCAGGAACGGTGTGCATCCTAATGACAGCGGGGTGAAGGGCTCTCAGGACCGATTACTGAGCAGACGAGAAGGCTTTGTGCTGAGAGTGGGTTTGTGGGACACTCAAGCTGGCTACTGAAAATTGCTTGGGAGGTCCCGGAGTTGGCACCTGACTAGGCCTTCTGCGCATGACTTTTCTGGTTCCCGACATTTCAGTCTCTCCATCTCAGGTGGAGTTTGTTGTCTGAGGTGTTCATGGGATGGTGACTGTATTAAAAATAATGTGAGGCAGCACGTGAGCTGAGTCCCAGGAGGGGAAAGCCATGAATCAGGAGTCATGTAGCAAGACAGGGTTTTCCTGCAGGCTGCCTTTGGTCAGCATGGGTCCACGGTTCCCTTGAGGGATTCCCCGACGACACGACGCAGCGGCCACACTCTGGTAGAACACCTCCAATTCCCCCATCTGGCCTGACTCATTCCAGCCCCCAGATTGCTCAGTGGTGCTCAGACCTCCAAAAGGTGCTGCTCGGAGACTCAAACAGGGCCCCAGCAGGCACCTCCTCACCCACCGCGAGACTGAGTTGGAGGCTGAGCAAAACGGCTCATCCTCTCAGTTCTGGGAAAGAACGATTGGGTGTCCTGTTGACTTTCCAGTTCACACCGGGAACCTCAAAAATGGGAAAAAGCACAAGGGCTGGAAAAATATTATAATAATTATCAATGCTTTCTGAATCTCTGACACTGCTCGATTAGTCATAGCCGCAGTTTGGGTGGCTGAGATGATAGCACCTCATTGACCTCCTTAACAGTTAGTTAGTTGGTGATGATTAATTAACCTCATCCAATGTCTGGGCAACAGAGAAGGGCATCTGGTGACTAGATGCAGACGCTGAGCCCCAGGCAAAGGAGAGTGGGACCAGCTTGAAACCTAGCGTGGCAAAGGTCTCTGAGGGAAGGCTCATTCTAGTGCTCCCGAGTCATGAGGGTGAGTCCCAAGGTCAGAGCTCATCACTCAAGGTCCCGAAGACCTCCAGGGGGCTTCCGGGTGGTGTCTCCTCCTGACGTTAGGATGCAGATGGACAGTGTTTTCCTGCACCTTGGGTGCCATGGTGTAGCCAAACTTTTCCTATCAGTTACCCTCAAGCTCCTCCCCACTTTGGCCACTGACAGCGATGCCGCATTCATCACCAGGTGATATCCAAATTCATATAAACACCTCATTTTCCCTCCCTGCAACATGGAAATAAAGTTACCTACCACTCTTGTTGGGAGAAAACGGAATAACAAGTAGAAAGCGCTTGGCACCTTGAGTGGTACAGAGTGGGCACTCAGCAAATGGTGGTTTCTTTCATCTCAGTTTCTCTCTGCCCTGTCCCTTGCTCCCCCAGCCCCTCTTCCTGCCTTCCTGCCTCCAGACGTTCACTGATCACCAGCTGCTGGGCCACTGCCTCAGTTCTTGGTGATGTGCCCATCTCTGAGCCGCTTACATTTCAGTTTGGCCCTCGATCATTAAATAATAACTTCTTAGGTCCTTCCTACTTGGGGCGTGACCCCCCGTGTAGGCTGTAACTTCTTAAATTAGGAACTGGGCTCATTGCCTCTTTTGATGCATGTACCCAACAGGTCACTAAGAAAGCAGTAGGTATTTTAGAAGAGACCTAAGGGGGTAGGGATGGGTGTGTGGCAATGGAAAGTTACCTAAAATGATGGGGAAACCAGCTGGGGCACTTCTGTTTGGGGATTTCCCCGGACCACACTTCATGACCTGTCCCTAGCCCCTTGGGCTTTATTGAGCTGTAATCCTATCACACTCCCTACTCTCTACACCTATTTTGCCCATGGTGCCTGTTTGAACTGACAAAGATGTAGTGGAATGGAGAATGTTGGGATATCAGGGCAAAGGCCAGTGAGTGCATCTTTCAGGGCAGGATTCCCGGGGTGGGGGGGGGGGCGGTGAGGCAAAACCTTGTGCTCTGCTGGTTTTGAGCACATTGAGTGCTGGTTTCACTCAATGCCTCCCAAGCTCTACCCCATCTCTGTGCCTACTGAAGCTAGGCTGGCTGTCCTGTTCTGGACCATGCTGGTCTCTTAGGAGGGTCTCTTCTCTCTGTGCAAACAGCTCAGACACAGGGGCCAGTCTAGATCCAGGCCTTGGGGCCCATTGAAGAATTTGAAAATTAGAGTAACATCTGGCCTCCAGGGCTGTTCATTGGGCAGTGGTCTGTGGGAAGGGGTCTGTTGTTAGAGGGGATGAATGAGTCATCTTAAAGCCATTGTGCATTTTTTGACCCAGCCCCATGTCCCTGATACATTTGTTTCTTTGCATCCAAATGTGTTTATTTTGTCACTTATGCACATTGCCCTCTGCTCTGGGGCTGCTTGACAGAGAAGATGCTGGAAGGTCCTGGAAGATGCTCCATCAGGGTGGGTTTTGAGTGTGTTCAGCTGTAGCTGATATGCTCAGATTATGCTCAGATTAGATGCCCCAAGAATCTGGCCTAGCCCCACCTATTTTCCATCTGTTTTCTATTCTACTCAACCCAGCCCATGCACGGACTCTTCCTTAAACGTTAGGATTATAACATGTAGAATGATGGAGCTGGAAGGGACTGTAGAGACAAGCTAGTTTGTCTTCTTCCTCATTCTGTGGGTGGGGAGACAGACCCAGGACTTGAGCATCACTTGCTGGGAACCCATATGGTGTCCACACATGGATAGCTGTGAGTTTGCCTCCCCTGGGATGAGAGCCCACCCTCGGGTTACGTCCCACAATTCATTCTCATTTTATCGGTTGTGCTTGAAACAATGCCTCTTACTCCTTATTCCTTTTCCTACCAGTCTTAAAACTCACCTTCTCCAAGAAGCCTTCTCTGATTAATTCAGTTCATTCTCCATCCTTTATTAGGTGGGTGGCTTGCCTTATATTGATTTTCACTTAGTGTTGTTTTTTCCTCCAGGAGCTCCTATAGGGTTATTTCAGTGTGTTCTTTATTATCTTCTTTAGTCTGGCAACTCTTAGAGGGTAGAGTCCATTGGCTTGCTTCCCCCACCATTCTAGGGGCCCTTGAAAGGTACCATTTTCTTCCTGAGGATCGTCACCCTTTGCCCAGAACAGGGCTACAAACCCGGGATGCTCAGAGTCCAGGAGCTGGCTGGCATTGCTTGATGACCCGGATCACAAAGACTTTCTGTGCTGAGGGTGAGGCTGGGGTAAGACTTCTAGGAAAACAAATCTCTGACTCCTACACTAGGGTCAGGCTCAAAGCGGCAGGGTCCACCCCCTGCAGGCTTTGTTGCTGGGCAGGATGTGAACATCCTCGATTTTTACTTAATGGTCAAAGTTAAGTAACTTGTCTGGGGTCACACTGTGACACATTATTGCCAAACCTGTTCCTTTTGCCAAGTCAGTCCTTCTTTGTACTTTCCTGCCCAACCCATGTAGAATTCTAAAATTCTCAGGCCAGAAGGGAATCTATGGTGGGGTCGGAGTGGGATGGGGATCTTGTCCTAAGCAGAACACATGGAAGTCGGGTGCACCAAGGGATTCCACTTTTACCTGTGGTCACCCATCTCAGCATTGCATGCTTCAGAAAGCTCAGCTGTTCTTGCAAATGACATTTCTGCTAGTATAATTTGATCTTGAGTTCCTTATTGTGTTTTTTTCTGCCAAATATGGGAATGGGCTGGTGTCTGCTCATGTACATAAAAGTATTAATTGAAAAGTTGCCTTCCAACTTGAAGCACCTAAGTACCCTGATTTTATTTTCCTTGCTCAAGGCCCAACAAGTCTGCCCCTTCCAGACTCACTGTGCTCACTCACAAATCCTGCCACAGATGACGGCAGATGACCGTGTCAGGCCACAAGCCCTCACGGATCGGGCTCCCTGGGACATGATGGGGGCCCTCGAGAGGATGCAATGGTTTGTAGGAAGTGCAACATTCTGGAGTACTGCCTCTCGCTCTTTCTCCAAGTGACTTGGAGATGAAGCAATTTCTGGAGAAGTTTAAGAAACTTGAATGTCCTTAAGCCCAACCTCTGACTTTAGTGATAAGAGCACTCATCTCAGAGCAAGCCAGTGGCAGGGCTAGGGATTGGCCAAGGCCACACACTTGGCTACTCAGAGAACCCAGAACTTGCCATGCGTGGTGGTGTTGAGTTGGAGCTGAAGGAGGAAGCAGAACACAGCTGCCGTGGGCTTTGGGGACAGGCGACTTCCCCTGGACCACCTACTGCCTACCCCCGTCTCTCCATCTGGGTCCTTGGCAGAGTCCAAGCTTCCGTGGGGACAGTCCTAGCCGCTTCCCGGTCCAGAGAATCGTACTGAGGGGCCATGTGGCTTTGGTTCCACCTGTAGACGTGCTTTTGCTGTTTCTGAAGCGTTGACCCTGCCTTTAACAGGACTGGGCCTTACCTTGATCGGCTGTGAAATGGTGAGAACTCTCCGAAGTTGCTAGTCTATTGCTCCAAGGCAAGACCCCTGACAAATGCTTTAAGGTCCACAGAGACAGGAGTGAGGGGAGGGGCTTCTCTGACAAAAAGGCATGATCCTCAGGAAAGTCGGGGGCCAGAGCATTCAAGCCCAACAGCTGTGCCTGCAGCGCCAACTCCCATAGTGCATGGGTGTCAGCCTGACAAGCATTTACTGGGTTGGACGTTTTTTTCGATTTATTTGCACAATAACTCTAAGAGGTGGGGTCTATTTTTATCTCAGTTTTACAGAGAGGAAACTGGAAATTAGAGAGAAAGCTGAAATAACTTGGCCCTAACTCACTCAGCTAAGCAGTGGCTGTGACTCAAGCGCAGGCAGCCTGACCCTCAGCTCTCACTCTCGCTATGTTGCGTCCCTAGACCACGGCTCGAGGTGTCCTGCAGGATGGAGGGTGAGTTCCACTTGCCCCCTGGAGCCACCACATAAAGGGGTTGTGTGTCCTAGGAGTTGAGGAAGGGGAGTGATTTATGAGAGGTAGAAAGCAAAGGGATCAAGCTGAAGCGGTTTGGCAATGGCTGGGTTAGAGGAGAGGCAAGAAGGGCGGGGATAGCTCCTTTCCCTCCCTCTCCAGTGGCCTTTCTGATGCTCTTCACCTGGCGTGGTGTCTCCCCCGGGCTCACCTCTCTGGCCTGCAGGGGTCTTGTTCCAGGCTTCACTTTCATGATGTAAGTGCTACCTTCGTGGAACCACAGTCCTCTGGGGACTTCAGTTGGTATGGAGGTGACAAGGACGGAAGAAAGGAAAGAAGTTTAAGTTTGAGCTTCTGCCTTTTCTGAAGGCTTCAGGGTCTCCCACTTGCACTGGCCCTTTTCAAAGCTCCGGACCTAGTTTATATTAGTAATTATATATATATATATATATTTTTTTCTTTTTTTCCTTAAAGAGAGCACTCCCTCCAATTGTATATGCCTCAGGACCCTATCAAACCTGACTGTGCCCCTCTGTCACCCGCTTAGCCAAATGTCAGAGTCCCACAACCTCCCTGAGAAATACCGCAGACCCCTCTTTTCCTCGTGGAGCCCTCCCACACAGTATGAACCTTGATTGAAGGTGTGATTCGCCTCTGAGTAGCTGGGTTAAGTTTTTGTAAAGAGGTTGCTGTGTGAACACTTTTGCAGACCTCAAAGCCACCGGAGGCTGGGAGCTGAGTCTACTTTCTTTGTGATGATGACTCTCTACGATTTTTCTCCGTAGGTAGGCATTTGAGTGTTCTCATAGGATTACAAGAAGACACAGAGGGAGCACTTACGTACGAGTCTATATGTCCTCACCATGGACACCTGTGGATGTGTGTAAGCTTGCGTGTGTGCATAAACCTCTGCACTCTGTTCCATGGGGTGAGTCACTTCTGTTATAGGGATCTCGGATGTAGAGTCCATGTCTGGGACATGGGGTACCCAGTTTATTCTAGAGATTTGAAAGACTGCACGTCCAGGTACCTGTACATTGCCGGGAAGGGCTTTGCCTGGGCCACGCCAGTCTCTGGCTGCTGGGCTGCTGGGTAGGTTTAGAACCGGGGGATCCCTGGACAGGAGATGCTGAGGGAAGTGAGGGAATGTGGAGTGAAGTGAAGGTCAGTAAGCTCTCCACTCACACCCCTTCTCCAGTAGCCCCACCCTGGCAGTGGCCCATTTCTGCACACCTACAAAGACATCTCCAAAATGTGTTGGCCACGGTGGCACAGTCTGGTTGGCTGAAACAAAAAAACAGGGGTGTTTATTGTAGGGCGCCTGGGCTGTCTCAGAATACCCAAGGGCAGGAGCGGCTGCCCGTCCCCGAGGGCGGGAACCAGGAGCTGAAGCCGCCAGAAAGCAGGCCTCTGCCTTTCGCTCGGCGAGGTCACCCGGCTACCCCTTTCTGCTTTCCTCGCTGCCCATGCATATTGCTCTCTCCCCAGACCAGCTGTCTCTGTGCCTCTGAGAAGAGGCTACAGCTACACAGCTCTGCAGATGACTTGTCTTCAGCCCTTTAGTATTTGTCTGGTCAGTGCTCTGAAGGCTCCATCCTGGCTTTGGGAGATACTGCATGTGGCCACCCTCCGATCAGCTACATCCAGGGGACCCAGGTCATGTGGCTTCCAGGGTCACAACACACTGGGAAGACGTTACGTTACTTGGTTCCCCAAGTCAAACAGCTCGGCCTCCACGAAGACCCCTGCCCAGCTGATGGAAGAAGCTTCTCTCTCCTGAGTTCCCATGGCACTTTACTTGCCCCCTTCTATGGCACGTATTGTTTCCTACCTTGTGTGAGTATTGCTTTTACAAACATCTTATCCCCCATCCCATGTATCACTAAGCTTCTCTTTTATCTTTATATACCTCACAGCTTGTGCAGAAAACCTGGGCAGGTACTGAAATTAAAAGTTTTTAAGAGGCTGAAGTAACTTGGCCAAGTCATTTATTTCGCTGCACTGTGTTGAGTTGATTCAATTCAATTCATTCAATCAATCAGCTCATACAACCAAATTTTATTGAGCGCCTTCTGGATACTAGGCACTGCCCTGGATGCACAGAAGCTACAGCTCCAAACAAGACAAAGAGAGTTCTCACCCCATGGAGCTTCCAAGTAAGTGGAGAGCATCAGCAAACTAGGCCAGGCACAGTGCCCAGGCAGAGATGTGTAAATCCCTGGCACTGCCTTGAGGAGCCCACGTTCCTCAGGGGTCTCAGACAAATCATCGGATACATTCCTGGGTGACAGGACGGTGCTGTCAAAGGATGAAGGAGAAGTGCTGTCAGACTTCAAAGAGAGAGTGATTTACCACCCGGGGTAGAAGGAGGGAACTGAGGGAGGTTTCACTGAGAAGCGGACACGTGACTGAACTTGCAGAGTGAGTAGGAGTATGCCAGGGAGAGGTGTGTGTGTGTGTGTGTGTGTGTGTGTGTGTGTGTTGAGGGGATTGGGGGCAGGGAAAAAGAAGGGAGCTGACAGTGATAAAACCCTTCCAGATAGGCTGATGCAAAAAAAGATTTTAAGCATTATGGAATGGATGCTGTTCCAGAGAAAGCTACAGTTTGAAAAGCTGCATGCATCCTGTGTTCACTGCAGCGCTAGTCATGACAGCCAAGACATGGGGGCAGCCGAGATGCCCACTGATGGACGAGTGGGCAAAGAAGATGTGGCGTGTGTATACACGTGTAATGGACATTGCTCAGCCCAAACAGGTTGAAATAATGCCATTTGCAGCAACATGGACGGACCTAGAGACTGTCACGCTAAGTGAAGGAAGCCAGGCAGAAACAAACATCACGTGATATCATTTATATGTGGAGTCTAAAAAAATGACAGAAATAAGCTTATCTACAAAACAACAATAGACCCTCAGACATAGAAAACAGACTTACGATTACGAAAGGGGAATGGGGGGAGAGGGATAAATTAGGATTTGGGATTAACATATACACACTGGTGCTTAGCGCTCAGTCTCTCAGTCCTGTCCAACTCTTGTGACCCCACGGGCTGCAGCCCGCCAGGCTCCTCTGTCCATGTGGTTCTCCAGGCAAGAGTACTGGAGGGGGCTGCCAAGCCTTTCTCCAGGGGATCTTCCAGACCCAGGAGTCGAACCCATGTCTCCAGCATCTCCTGCTTTGAAGGCAGATTCTTTACCATCTGAGCCACCAGGGAAGCCCATGAATACTGGAGTGGGCAGCCTATCCCTTCTCCAGGGGATCTTCCCAACACAGGAATTGAACTGGGGTCTCATGCATTGCAGGCAGATTCTTTACCAGGGAAGCCCTCATCTACACACTACGATATATAAAATAGATAACCAACAAGGACCTACTGTATAGCACAGGGAACTATACTCAATATTATGTAATAACCTATAAGGGCAAAGAATCTGAAAAAGAATATGTATCTGGATCACTTTGCTGTACACCTGAAACGAACACAACATTGTAAATAAACTATACTTCAATTAAAAAACAAAAGAAGGAGCTGCTGGTTCTGGAATATGGTGAGACGTTCAGTGTTTATGGAGCACAAGGAACATGGGTAAGAGAATGATGAAGTTAGCCAGAGACCTTGCCTAGCCTTGTATGCCGAACCAAGGAGGTGATAGGTATGTATCAACGGCCAGTTGCCCTGGCAACAGGAGGGCAAGGATGTTGGCTGATTCTGGCATGGGACCTGGCAGAGCCTGGAGACCAGCAATAACTCTAGGCCAGGAACATATTCTAGAAGGCCCCAGGATGAAGCATTACACTGGCCTTGGGATTGCTGACCTCTGGCTCAGAGAAAGAAGGCTGGATGATGAGAAGAAGTTTTCACTCCCAAATTGCAACCTTCCTCAGAAAGCACTAAATTTTCCCACTTTTATTCCCTGGTGAATGTAGTGAGATTTTCTAAATCTTGCAATTGAATTTCAAGAGATCAAAAGAAAAGCTGTTCATTTGTAGTTTTTCTTTTTTTTTTTTAAAGCCAGCAGAACTGGGGGCTGCCATATTCACATGTCTTATAACCCTATAGTCCATGACCCCTCAGTTCAGCCCAGTCGCTAAGTCCTGTCTGACTCTTTGCACCCCATGGACTGCAGCACGCCAGGCCTCCCTGTCCATCACCAGCTCCCACAGCTTACTTAAATTCATGTCCATTGAGTCGGTGATGCCATCCAACCATCTCATCCTCTGTTGTCCCCTTCTCCTCCTGCCTTCAATCTTTCCCAGCATCAGGGCCTTTTCCAATGAGTTATCTCTTCGCATCAGGTGGCCAAAATATCCGAAAAGACAAAAAGTTCTCTAGAAACTGCTCCTGTCCTGGGATGCTGTTCTTCATGGGACCTGAGGGGTGTTCTCCCTTATCCCAAGATACCTGGGCAAAGGTGGCTCATGGCCAACTTCTCGAGACAGTTCCATGGTCAAAGTCACACCCTGGGCCCCTTCCACCTTTCCAGCTCTGCCTCCATCCCCTCCCAACTCCAAGTTAACCTCCAGCTGTGTTGGCTGTCTTGCTAACTCCGATGTTTGGGTCTCCAGGACACTTGTAGACAACTTTTCCCCTCATCTCTGTCTGTCAAATATCCTGTTCCTGTCAAATACTCCTGTTCCAGGTCAAGCCCAAAGGTCCTTGTCAGTGTGGAGACTTCCCCAGCCCATTTGACCCAAGAGCTCCCCCTTCTGTATTCTCTCAGCAGTTTAGACTTACCTCTGTTACTACCTATATTATAGCCTTTTGTTCTTATGTTAAGTCAGCTGAATTTGTTGACTAAGTCTCAATCATCTCTGTATCCCTAGGCCCTAGTAACTGTACCTGACAACCAATAGGCTCTCAATAAATACTGTTTGTTAAAAAAATTAATTAATTTTAATTGGAGGATACTTTACAATATTGTGATGGTTTTTGCAATATATCAACAGGCATCGGCCATGGGTAAACATGTATCCCCCACCTCCTGAACCTCCTCCCACATCCCTCCCCACTCTATTCCTCTGGGTTGTCCCAGAGCCCCGGCTTTGGGTGCCTTGCTTCAAGCCTCGAACTTGCACTGGTCATCTCTCTTACATATGTTCCAGTGCTATTCGTTCAAGTCTTCCCACCCTCGCCTTCTCCCACTGAGCGCAAAGGTCTGTTCCTTTCGTCTGTGTCTCCTTTGCTGTCCTGCTGGTAGGATCGTCGGTACCATCTTTCTAAGTCCCATACAGATGTGTTAATATACGGTATTTGTCTTTCTCTTTGTGACTTACTGTGTTTGTTGGTGAGGGGTGGTTTATCTCAGCATCTCATCTATCAGGGTTGTGTAGTATAAAGATGACTTTGGGAAGAATTCCGACAGCAGAACATGAGGAAAGGGCATTACAGGTGGAAGAAGCAGTATGAGCAAACTCATCAAGGAGGGAGACAGGCAAACTCGGGAGCCTGGAGGGAAGGAGAGGAGAGGAGAATGGCAAGGGCCGAGCTCCATATGCCTTACCAGAGCACTGTGATCTTGTCCGAGGGGACTGCTATTCCCAGAGGAGGAGACTGAACCATTGAAAGGTCAATCAGCTCACGGGCTGGTGATGGAGATGGGATTAGATCAAACCTGTTCGGCTCTGAAGCCCATGACTGATCAGAGCCTTTGGGAAGAGTAAGCCACTCAGGTTGGCTAGAGCCTAGAGTAAGTGAGGAGGAGCAAGAGGAGGGAAGTGTGGAAGGACCATCTTACAGAGTTACATTACTAACGGTATCTCGTGTTGTTGGACTGCCTATCGTGTGCCACAGCCTATGTCAGGCACTTTAAACATGTTATTGCAGGAAAACGATAGTGGTGCTATTACATGATCAAGCCCACTTTACAGGTAAGAGAACTAAATCTCAGAGAGGTTCAGTAATTTGCCCAAGGTCACACAGCCAGTACGTGATGGACCAATGACTAAACTCGGACCTTTCGATTCCACAACCCACTTCACTGTGAAAGAATTTAGCGAGTGAATCATCACTTAATACTTCAATTCTGAATGATATAATGGGGTATGGATTTTTTTTTTTTTTTTACTTTACATAAGCAAGTTCCAAGCCTAGGCTTTTCTTCCAACACCATCCTTTCCTTCCTGTGTGTTTCTGCTCACTAGGCCTATTTTCTTGCCCTGTGCCCTCTGCCCAGATGGATAGAGCTGGACTCCAGGCAAAGTGAACTGCTCACTTTAAAAAAAAAAGACCAATTTTCTGGCAGATTAGAACTTTTCTTGAGAATAAGAATGGGCAGGAAGGTGAGAAAAATGTAAAAAAAAAAAAAAAATAGGGGACCTGGCCCAGATCTCAAGAAGAGATGGAGCAATGGCTTTGGGAGGGTGGGGGAAATTGTCACTGTTTTCATATACATTTCCTTTTTAGGCATTTAGTCCTGAATGGGTGAAGTTCAAAATCAGCTTCAGTCAGAATTACCTGCTCCTGCTTGTTCAGAAGGCAGGTTTTCTGCCTCTAACCCAGATATTCAGATTTTTTTATTTTTGGTGAAGCCCAAGAATCTGTCTTTCTAAACAAGCACCCCAAAGATTTTATAAATAGAGAACACAGCCTTCGGTGACATGGTTACACCCATGGGCTTTAGCCATTAGTGTGGAGAAAATTTGAGGTGCCAGGAACTTGGGGCTGGATGGCTTCCAGGTTCCTTCCCCAGTCACAGGCATTGACCTGTAGGCTTGTGTAGGAGTCCAGGTCTTTCGGAATTAGTGATGTGGTTACAGTAGCAACGTGACTCTGTGGATGGAGGAAGGTGCGTCGGATGTGAGAGTCTCCCTCCATGAACCCATGTGCGTCATCTCAGTCACAGCTTTATTCTCAAAAACAAGTCATTTTTGTTCCTGTCAGCATCTTGGCCTGCAGTGGAGGGCAAGCTGAGATGCAGGGGCCCAGACACAGGCTTCAGGTGATGCTTCGGGGCTTGGCTGCGACTGGGGGGAGCAGGAAAGTATTAGTCGACTGGCTCTAGGTGATTAAAAAGTATGACTTCAAAAAACACTGCCAGAGGAGGTAAGAGCTACCTGCTTGCATGAATTTTAGGGATTGTAGTATTTGGGGTTTTACTTTTTATTATCAGGGATAATAGAGGTCAGAGCTCTCCAAGGAAGTCAGTTTCAACCTGGATGCACTTCCAAACAATCTGAAGCTTTAAAACATCGTCCAGACCTCATCCCAGATCTACTAAATTCAGGTTTTCAGGGCTAGTACTTAGGAATCTGAGTGAAGCTCCCTGGATTCTGGAGAAGCGGCTGGCCTGGCGCTGCTCCAGGGACTGGAAGACACTCCAGGAAGGTGAAAGAGAAAATCAGTCCAGCTTGAATATTGCAATATCAAGTCATCTGTACTTTCCTTGCACCATCTTTGTCTTTTCCTTTCCATCCCCACCATTACATGGCAGGTAGCTCAGAAAAGCCTCACCTCTCATTTCTCCTATAAGGCAACCCAGGGATATATCTAGCTGTGTACAACCCAGAAGGGTTTGATGCATTCGGATATTGTACATATATTAATTTTCATTACGTTTAAACATGGGTTGCTTGCTAATAACACTGGCCTGCTGACTTTGTGGATGACTTTGTAGGATGTGGGCTCCCAGGCCCTGGAAGTCACAGAACCACGTTGGTCGACTTCTGTTTGAGCCATGGTTTAGAGAACCTGTGCTGGAAGAGCTGGACAAATGAACCCTGAAGTCCTTCCTAACACAGGCACCCCACAGCTTCCGTGTTAACCATTTCAAGTGTTCTTGACTTTTGTGTTTTCTACACCTCCATAGATTCTTTACCCAGATGTAAGCCCCAGGTTGGGTTCATCATAATCAAATGGGTAGTGAGAAACCGAGAGTGACTAGCGATGGAAGGAATTAGAGCACATGAAGTCTCCCCGAGGGTGCATCACTCGAACCATACGCTGCATCTTTCGTCTCAATAACAAGCTCTTTCTGATGTCATCATCTTTCCAGGGACAACTCAGCCAGGAAGAGATCTGGTGTACCTTGAGAAAGTCACAACATAGAGAGGCACAGGTACCTGTGTTTGTTGTGATACTATTTATGCAAGTAACCTAAATGTCCACTGACAGAGGAACGAATAAACATGTAGTACATACACACAGTGGAATATAGCTTAGCCACGAGAAGGAACGAAACTGGGCTGTAGAGATGTGGATGGACCTTAGAGTCTGTCATACAGAGTGAAGTAAGACAAAGAGGAAAACAAATATATATTAACGCATGTATGTGCATATATTTTTCTAGATCTGGAATCTAGAAAAATGGTACAGCTAAACCTACTTTCAGGGTAGGAATAAAGATGCAGACATAGAGAATGGACATGTCGTCACAGGGAGGAGGGAAGGGGAGGGTAGGATGAATTAGGACTGACACATATACACCACCGTGTGTAAAATAAATATCGAGTGGGAAGTTGCTGTATAGCACAGGGAGCTCAGCTCGGGGCTCTGGGATGACCTACAGGGGTGGGATTAGGGGTTGGGTGGGAGGGAGGTCCAGGAGGGAGGGGATGTATGTATCCATATAGCTGTCGTTCAACAGAAACTAACACAACATTGTAAAGCAATTATACTCTGTTTTTTTTTTTTTTTCAAATGGTGTTCCTGATTAGAGATGCTTGATGCAATGACTCAGGAATCAAATAATAGAGCAAACTGCCAAAGAAACCCCCTCAACCAGGCTCCTTGTTTGCTTTCTGAATCTTCACTGGGGGGTGGAGGAGAAGAAGATGTGCTGGGATTTTTTCCACCTAAAATTCTCTATTTGGGCCCTGAAATTCCATTATATCATAGGAAAAGTAACCGTGCCCTTGAAGGACTGAATGGGTACTGACTGCTGTGGGTGGGGTGATCTGAGTCCCAGGGGAGGCTCTTGGGAAGAAGACTCCACCAGCCTCTTTCCTTTCCAAATCACACCCCTTCCTCAGAGCTGCACTCAATCCTGAGCTTGTCTGTGGACATTGTTCTGATCATTCAAGCCCCAACTGATGTCCCTGCCCACACCTGGTTCTGATTCTAGAGTACACTTGTATTCTTACGATTCATTTAGCTCTTAATCATTTATGCTTTTCTGATAGTTCTCAATTAGCTATTTTGGATTTTTATGTATCTTTTCGTGCTCATTTACTTTCTCAAGGATACTGTGAACAAGTTAATGCATGTACATAATTTATTTCCATTGAAATAAACTGTTGAATTGTTGAGTGTCAGTTTATGGTAGCCATTGTTCAAGGTCCTGGGCAATATACATATATATTTTTCATATATATATATATATTTTTCATATATATATATTTTTTCATATATATATATACATATACATATATATACAGATATATTTTTTCAGATGATAGGTGCTATAAAGACAAAGAGTCTAAGGGAAGTTAAATAATATGATAAGAAATAATTGATCAGGGAAATGAATGATAATTTCACTCACTTTTTGTTTACTTATCAAAAGTATCATATGCTAGATGCTTTAAAAAATTTACATCTCTGTGACTAGATTAAACCATTACGAAAAGGAAACAATCCAAGCGGAAAAAATACTATTAGGCTGAAAAACATGGTTATTGAATTAAACTGTAAAATGGAAGCCACGAGTTACAAATGGACACTGCAGGAAACTAAGTTAGTGAGTAAAAGATCAACTCAAGATAAATTTCCTAGAACACAGAAGAAAAAGATAAAGAAATGAAAATGAAAGAATAGAATAATTGCGAAAGACAGATATCAAAGAGCTAACCCACAAGTAACAGGAGTTACTAAAATAATTTACAGAATAATTTGTAGCAGAAGCCATATGTAGAACACTTATTAACCTTCAGTAACATTTTGTTTTTGAAACTGAGCCTGCTTATGGTATTAATTAAGAATCTTTGCTTTGTGTTAGGGTCCCAGCTCAAACTGGCTTAAATGAAAGAAGGGATTTTATTGGCTTATATAATGAAGCCCACAGGTTCACCAGGAATCTGTCTCTCCAGCTCTGGTTTTCCTCTAGATTAGCTTCTTTCTTGGGTACTTTGTTCCCACGGGGTGGCTCCCTTTTGCTCCTATATTCTTCTAGGTTTCCAAGCCCAACGGGAAGAAAAAGGTGTGTATTTCTAATACTTGTGACATTAACCTTGGGTTAATCCTCACTGATTCTGGTCTGGCTTGAGTCTTGTACTCACTCTTGAATCAATGCAGGTGCCTGAGAAGGGCTGTTGCATTAGTTTCATTGGTTGCACACTCTCCTTCCTAGAATGAGGGGATGTTCAGATCTGTCTAGGACCTACAAGGACCGCAAGTGAGGGAGAGACAGGTTCCCACAGGATAAGGTGCTTGTGGATTCCAGAAGAAAGGGGAATACATGCTGGGCAAGCTAAATAACATCATCGGGGGGTAGATTAATAAACGAACTGCTCTTGATCTAAATCTAAAAGATTACCAAAATCCTATAAATAAGTATGCCTCAGATTTCTCCTTCTAACTCCTAACTCTAAACCCGATCTATGTGCTGCGTGTGCCAAGTCGCTTCAGTCGTGTCTGACTCTCTGCGACCCCATGGACTGTAGCCCGCCAGGCTCCTCTGTCCATGGGATTCTCCAGGCAAGAATACTGGAGTGGGCTGCCATGCCTTCCTCCAGGGGATCTTCCCCACCCGGGGATCAAATTCGAGTCTCTTATGTCTCCTGCGTTGGCAGGTGTGTTCTCTACCCCTAGCTCCCCACCCTGGGAAGCCCCTAAATGCTATGACACAGGGGAATTACTTCCTTGAATTGTGGAGGAAAGGTTGTGTGACTCAAGAATTCTTGGGCAAACTGATGTTCATAGTATATTTAGTCTTAAAATAAAGTTCCTAGGACACTCCTTGGAGAAGGCAATGGCACCCCACTCCAGTACTCTTGCCTGGAAAATCCCATGGATGGAGGAGCCTGGAAGGCTGCGGTCTATGGGGTTGCGACTGAGTGACTTCACTTTCACTTTTCACTTTCTTGCATTGGAGAAGGAAATGGCAACCCACTCCAGTGTTCTTGCCTGGAGAATCCCAGGGACGGGGGAGCCTGGTGGGCTGCCATCTATGGGGTCGCACAGAGTCGGACATGACTGAATCGACTTAGCAGCAAGACACTCCTTGAACAAACTGGTAAAAATGTGTTCCAGAACAATAAGGATAAATTAAGAGTAAGTACATATCATCATCAAGTCCTGTAGTTCCACCTCTGAAATTTCACTATCATTTCTCATCAGGACCATCGCCAGTCTGTGAACTTGCCTTTGTCTTTCACTCTCAACCATTCCAAGCCATTCCCCATATATTACCCAATGGTCTGCTAGTAAATTAGATCACATGTCCTTGCTTAAAATGATTTATGGCTTCGTATGGTGTGTAGAATACATTCAGTTTCCTCACCATGGCTTTTGAGAACTAGTCTGTGCAGATTCAGCCGCCACGTATTATCCCCAACCCACTGCAGACACATAACTACCTGGCTGTCCTTTCTGCTAACGCGCCAGACTCCTTCCTCTGTAGGGCCTTCACACATGCTGTTTCTTCTACTTGGACCTTTCCTCCTCTCCATTCTCCTTGGCTGGCTCTTCTTTCATGGTGTTTTAACTTTATTACACCACTTCCTCAGATGTTTTCTGATCTCATAATCTAAAAATAGGCTCCCTTCTATTTTTCTTGGCATCCTTATCTCAAACCACTAAACACAGTCTGCAATCATACATTGACTTGTGTTTACTTGAGTTATATCTGTCTTTTCTGGGAGCCTGAATCCATGAAGGCAGGGACCTATTTTGTTTGCCACAGAATTCACAGGTTTTAGTACTTTGTGGAATACAGGAGTGGTGCAAAATATATATGTATTTTAGGAGGCAGGAGAGAAGAACCATCGAAATGAGGCAGCTACATAGAAATAAATATATACTAAAAAGATGTTGAGGTAGTCAATTGAATTGTAATTTATAATGTGATGGCAAAGCAAACATTTTTGCTATTAAGGAGATGATGTAAAAAAATGTGGAGCTGGGGGCAGATTTTAAAGTTCTGAATTAAATGAACAAATTCAGTATATAATGCCCTCTGTTCCTGATTTCAGGCCAGAAAAGTGGATACAGACTAATGTGGTGCCGCGCACACAGTATTTGCGACCTTGAGGGAAGGATAGGATTCAGTAAATCAGGGAGCGGTGAGAAGGCCCTTCCTTGTGAATGTCTGAGTGTATGTGAGTGTGCTTAGTGAAAGACTAAGCAAGCAGAGCTTTGCACTTGAGCAAGCGTCGGGGGGAGCGGGCAAGGAGCCCAGAGAGGCTTCCATCGCCAGAGCACTCAGCGCGGGTTAAAACTCAGGAAATAAAAAGCTGCAGCGACGAGGGCAAAAGCGCCTTCCCTGGTGGGGCTTGGTGGTCCGGCCTAGTGCCGGCAGCAGCCGGGGCCTCTGGCCCCTGGACACGGAGGACGCCTTGTAGGACAGGAACGAGGGCTGGGCCGAGGCGTCTGGGAGGCTGCAGACGCGGGAGGCGCTGCTGCACAAGGGAAGGCTGAGGGCGCGGGCCTGCAGATGAGGAGCCGCGAGGAGCCCGGAAGACAGGAGGGGAGGCAGAAGGCTCTGGAAGCAAACTCGCACAGGTCCTCACGAACCCAGAAGTAAGTCGTCTAGAGGGAGCGAGCAAAGCTGCTCTCTCGTCCCAGACAGCAGCCTTTCTGTGTGTCGGCGTGTGTCCCTCGAGGTGAGCCCGTGGGTGCTGCCGTCTGCAGCCCCGGGCACCTGAAGGAACGGTGGAGAGAGGGCCTGGAGCACCCTCGGGGCTGGCTCACCTGCCTCTCCCTTTCCTTTCTCCATCACTTCAGCTAGTTCACATCTTAGGACGGCTCTCCTGGCAAGGAAGGCGGGATAACGTTCCCCACAGTCTCCCGCGTGATCCCCGCCGTAGTAGGCTTTGTCAGCTGTGAGGTCAGTTACGCTTGGTCCTGAGTGGGGGATGGTAGGTGGGCATCAGTCTCTGGAGATGCCGTCTGTGGGCCTGGGCGCCGCGGCTTTTTTTCCTGCCGGGTCCTCGCTTCAGTCCAGCCTCGAAGGAAGACTGTGCTAAGCTAAGCTAAGCAGGGCATTCCTCTGTCCAGTCTTCAACTCTGGCGGGGAATTCAAAAGATGATTTCATTTGTCAGCCTGCCTCTGAGAAAGTCTGCAGCGCACCCAATGCCAACTTCTGGGCATCTATGTAGTTTTAGGAGACTCACCAGAAAAGGCGAACCTGTGACCTCTTCACCAGTTATAGCAGCCTGGGAATATGGGGTTGTAAAAACATTTGCCACCAGATGGCACCATAGCAGGCCCTGCACAGGACGTGAGACCCACACAGACCAAAGACAGCCAGTAGCCGTGGCAGTGGGATGGCGGTGGTGAGAAGGATACCTTTCCACTAAAGTGACTTATAAGATGTGTTTCTTCAGTTCTAATGAGATTGATGGGAATTTCCTCAGATTAATCAGTGAATGGTGAATTGTAGCTCTGCAATTGCCATATATGGACTCAACCATCTCATCTGTGCTTTTGGAAAACTTACCACAATTTTATCTGAGAGCAATATCCTTCAAGGGGATGCCCATTCCTCTCAAGACCCATCTCAACCACACTTTACGGCCCCTGGACTCAGAATTAGCGTCAGATCACAGCTCTGCCTAGAGGAGATGAGTACAAAACCTGACTCAGGAAGAAATAGTTGGTATACCACAGGAAGTGGCAAGATTTTGTAATGTATATTGGAAGAAACCCGGAAAATATATGTAGGAGTATATCCTAAGGATGCTAGACTAAGGATGATAGAATACAGCACTTTACCAGATCAAATTTATTGGTTACATTTGTTAAATATTCTGGATTTAATGCATTAGCCCTTGCAACTGGAAATACCGCTAAAATTTTCTTGGTTGGCTGACTGAACCTTTTAGACTCAGTAGTGGCATATCCTTAATAAGGCTGGAATGCTAGGATTTCCCTGACAAGATGCCGAGAAAAACATTCAAGGCTTAGAGAGACAGGAATGATGAAGTGACTTTATCATACGCTATCCACACACCTACCCCCCACCTCTATCAACCTGAGGGCCCAGAGGACAGTTCATTAAGACACTGAAAAATACATTGCTGATGGTAACACTTGCATCTCTGAAAAACTCCACAGTGGCTGCTTTTTCTAAGCCAGATGTAGAGATGAAAGATGCCTCCACTGACTCAGGCTCCATTTTGACTGGGAGGGATGGAGCTTCCTTATAGCAGAGTCCAAATAACAGAATTCAACCACCAGAGACAAGAGCATACTTATCCTGACAAGCAGCAGGGGCATAGTGACAATCTCTAATGTGAAACCTAGGGATTTTTAGTGGGACTAGTTGATCATAACACATCTGGGAATGAAAAGGTGACAGCCTACTAAAATGTGGTTTGATCTATACCAAAAGCCTGTGTGTGTGCGTGCTTAGTCGTTCAGTCGTGTCCGACTCTCTGTGACCCCATGGGCTACAGCCCACCAGCCTCCTCTGTCCATGGGATTCTCCAGGCAAGAATACTGGAGTGGGTTGCCATGCCCTCCTCCAAGGGATCTTCCTCACCCAGCGGTAGAACCTAGGTGTCCCGCATTGCAGGCAGATTCTTTACTGTCTGAGCCCCCGGGAAGCCCCCAAAAGGCCTAGTGACCAAAACCTGACTTGAATGGCCTCTCGTTCAGTTTACAGACCTCAGGCCATTCCAGACTCAGAGTCCCTTGATTGAAGGGGCACAAAATGACCCACCCTGTGTCTTTCAGTTAGGACTCCCCCCATCCTACCCGCCACCCAGCTACTCTAGTGCTGGCTTAATGGATCTGAGTACCAAGCGAGTACAGTGGCAGGGATGGGGACTTCTATGTGAGCTCAACAACATAGACTCACCCTAATCAGGGCTTCTGTCAATGCTGCTGAGTGCCTAACTTGCCAATTAAACTAAGCTCCTGATGTGGCTCCATTTTCCAAGGGGCAGCCCCTAGGGGCAAGTTGACTACATTGCACCCCTTCTGTCATGGAAAGGAGAAAAAAATTTCCTCCCTGGAGGAGACATGTATTCTAAGTACATATTTGCTTTTCTGCCCAAAAATCTTCTGTCAGCACCATCTGTGATTACAAAATATGGTGTACTATACACAACGTTACTTCTGATCAAGAGAGTCATTTCAAAAGAATTGCAGCAATGGGTTCATGCTCTGGGGATTATACCACATACATACATACCTCATCCCCCAGAAGCAGCTGGCCCGATAGAAGATCAATAACCTACTGCAGTTATGGTACCAGTTGAGAAATTACACTCTGAAAGGACAGAGGTTCTTCCTCAAACAATGGAGATGACATTTTGAATGAGAGACAGATATATAGTCCTGTGTTTCCCATAGCCGGACTACATGGGATTGGGAGTTAGAGGTGGAAGCATAATGGCTCCTCACACTTTTAAATCTCAGAGTCTGCCCACAGATTTTTTTTTTTTTTTTTTTTACTTCCAGTCCCTGTGACTTTGAGCTCTTCTGGTTTGGAGTCTTGATTCCCAAGAAACAAATGCTTCTACCAGGGCGTGCCCCATTATTGCACTGATTTGGAAGATGAGATGGCCACCTGATGGCCACCAACAGGCAAAGGAAAGAGTTACCCTGCTGGCTGGAGTGATTGGTGTTGACTACCAAAGGAAAACTGGGGTACTGCCACTCAGCGGGATCAGGGAAGACTGTATCTGAAATGCAGGGTGGCTTTTTGTATTTTTACGTCCAACAGTAAAAGTTGATAGAAGATGAACATTTTCCCACTGCACTGTGAAAGCCATAACCAGTGATGATTCAGACCTTTTAGGCAGGATAGATTACTCCATTATATTAAGAAAAGCCTCAACCATCTTAGCTACTGGATGAAGACAAAGGAAGTATGAAATGCAATATGAAAGAAGGAAGTTATAAATATCAATATGGCCTGATGACCAGTTATGGACCTGCTTATTATCTGAATGCGTGTATATATAATTGTGTACACTAGCCATTTTATTCTTCTCTGTCTTTCTTATTATTTTCACATGTTTTGTTGGAAGCTTACAATTTGGCTTTTAAGAAGCATATGTTCAGATGAGATTGTGACTGAATTTGAGAAATAATGAATGTTGCTCAGAGACGGGTGTAATGACAGTCGGGACTTAAAAAAGTCTAAATTTGGGGAGAAGACAACACCGTCTTGGTTTATATGAAGAAAAGTTACATTTTGAGGAGTAAACAAAAAGGTTTTTTGTGGTTATATCAAGGTTCAAATTTTTGTAGTGCTGTGGATGCTGAATAGTCAAAGATATGGCCTGTATCAGTTATTACGCCATTGTATCTCAACCCCAGACTTTTTTTTCTGAATGGGAAAACAACTTTATTTTGTTCAGGAGAGTGGGCAAGTGTCCAGTCTCAGAGTGTCTAACATTGTTTCTTGGTGCTGTGGCCTTGGTTACCTTGAGCATCTAGGATCCTGGAACTAAGACTCTGAAAATCACAATTTTGCTTTTCCAGTTGGATCACCTGATAAGGTCACTCGATGGAGACTGCAAAGCTGAAGGAGGAACAAATGGATTTTTCCTGGCTGTGTGATTCTTGAGGATTTCCTGTCTGATTGTATTTCTTATGAATATTACCCCAGCAAACTTCTTCAACGTAACATAAGCATTTTCTTCTTGTGGGAGTAGCTGAATCCAGTTGGTGGTTTTTCTAACATCTGCAGAATCAGCCTTCTTTGCTCTTCCCTGGGTATACCAGCAATAGCTAGTGCATGCCCCATCCACAGAGATCTGGGTCCCTGTCCCCTGTGTCCCTTTTCTGAACTCAGACGTTTAACACTGGCTGAGCAATGCTTCCTACTAAGAGGTCTGAGTTTCAGTTCCTCAGGACCTCTCTACTAAGTTTTAATAATTCCAACCTTTTCCCTTCGCATCCTTATATCTTAACAGTTGCAACTTCTATGATTTTACAGTTCCCTTTGAATCCTTTTAGTTATTTTGATGGTTAGTTTTATATGTCAACTTGGCTATAGTGCCCAGTTATTTAATGAAACACGAATCTAGGCATTGTTGTTGAGGATATATTGTAGATTTGGTGAACATCTGTAATCAGTTGACTTTATCTTTATTGTTGACTTTATTTTATTTTGGCTGCACTGGGTCTTTGCTGCTGCATGGGCTTTCTCTAGTCGTGGGGGGCTGCTCTCTAGTTGTGGGGCTTGGGCTTCTCATTTGCATTGTAAATTTATTTACATTGTAAATCAACTATACTTCAATAAAATAAATAAATAAAACTAATAAAAATTTGTTTACACATTAAGAGATTTTAGTTCCGTGTCTCTGGAGATCCCTAATAGTTATCTACTTAAGATCTTTATATGCACTAACATGTATTAAACTTTCTCTATTCAAATAATGGGTGCTTCCCTGGTGGCTCAGTGATTACAGTCATGGGGTTGCAAAAGAGTCAGGCACAACTTAGTGACTAGAAAAAAACCATCAACATTCAAATAACTGGTGTGGTTTTGATTTCCTAACCGAACCTTAACTGATTCAGTGCTGAAGAATTGGTGGAAGTTTTAAAGAAAGACTCCCATACTAAATGTGAATTTAAACAGCTGAAGTCGGTAGGGAATGCATCCAGTGAATAGAATGTTGCTTAGGCGGAGAAGACAGATGTTGGATGTGTCTGGTTAGAAGTGTTCTTCTAACCTAGTGTGTTAGGTTAGAAGACTAGCAAGAGACAGTGATTACCACTTCAAGCAGTTATGCAGTATGTTGCAGAGTGTAATGGAGGGAATCAGAGTTTCAGAAGAAATCAGTTAAAAAGCTCTAAGTAGAATACACTTGGAACATAAACAGATGCTTGAAGAACAGGTGCTTTATACAAATAGCTATGAATTCTCTAGAATGACAGGATTATCCTAGTGCATAAGAAAAACAGAACAGGACACTTTGGATTATATAAAAGACTAGAGTTGGATCAGAGTGGATCCTCAGTGGATCAGAGCAGAGGTTGCTTATCTGAGATATTGATTTAGGGTTTAGTTTTTTTAGAGAAGATGTTCTGTTTATCTATTCCTATGCATCCAATCATCTAAAGACATAGAAGCTTAAAATAACAACTACCAGCAGTTTAGCTGTTGAAACACTAACAGGTTGACGTTGTTTCCACGTAATGTTAGCTGAAACAGCGAGCTTTGGGCAGGTCCATCTTTAGATGTGTCATTCTTATGGCTGGAGCTGTCTCTCTGGGAGTCTAGTTTCTAGACTTGTCTAGGCTTTCTAGTCTAGGCTCTCAAGATGCTGGGCTATGAGCCACCTCTCCATGTGGGCTTGTCTCCAGCAATTTGGGGTCACCTATGGCATAGTAGTTGGGAATCAAAGAACAAGCATCCTCAGAGAGAAAGTAAAAAGTGATAGAGTCTCAAAGTCTGGGCTCAGAAAATGGCACAGTGTTGCTTCTACTGAATTCCATTAGTCAAGTAGTTACAAAATCCAGATTCAAGGACAGAAGATATATGTCTCACTTCTTAGTGGAAAGAAGGTCAAGGAAATTTGGGAGTGATGTCTTTAAACTACTGCAGAGGAAATATAAAAAGGAGTAATCAAAATTTTACTTTCAAGAATGGCTAGCTGACCAAATTACCTGGTCAAATATATGTGGTTTTCTTTCCATGGGATGAGTTCTTGTCATATAAGTCCTTTTGAAATACTGAGTTAAGTAACCCCTTTCTTTGTTGTTATGCATGTGGCTTTCTGAATTAGGTCAATTCTACATGATTAGCAACGTGATTTGGGGATTAGAATTAGCAAAACGGAAGCAAAACAATCCTATGTAATGCATAGTCTTAACAAGAAAATGACTTTAAGGCAAATCATAAACATGTCTTGGAAGTAGTCAGATAAAAAGGATGTATTATGTATTGAGGGAAAAGATGAAATTGATACTAGATTTCTCATTGGAAACAGTGCAAGTGAAAAGACAGTGGAGCATTATCTTTAAAGGACTGAAAAAAAATCTGTCAATCTACCATTATATAACTAGTGAAAATAACTTTTAAAAAATGAAAATAAAATAAAGACTTTTTAGATGTACAGAAGTTAAAAGAATTCACTGCCAGGAGGCCATGTTAAAGAAACTCTTTTAGGCAGAAGAGAAATGATACTGAATGGGAATCCGAATGCACACAAAGGTTTAAAGAACACTGAAAATGGTGCCACATGAATAAATGTATTAATTTTTTTCTTTTAAAATCCTCTTTAAACAATAATTGTTTAAATAATAGACATAATGTATTTTTGAGTTGATAAAATAAGCATGGGCAAAATATGACAAAAATAGCATAAAGTCTGGGAGTAGAGAAATGGAAGTACACTATTATAAGGTTTTATATTTAACATGCTGTAGATTTCCCTGGTGGCTCAGACAGTAAGGTGTCTGCCTGCAATGCAGGAGACCTGGGTTCAATCCCTGGGTCAGGAAGATCTCCAGGAGAAGGAAATGGCAACCCACTCCAGTGTTCATGCCATGGGCAAAGGAGCCTGCCATAATATGATTTGGAAGTAGACTGTGATAAGTGAAAGGCAACCACTAAAACAACAAAACAAGGAGTTATATGTAATAAATCAGCATGCTAAATCCCTTCAGTCATGCCCAGCTCTTTGTGACTCTATGGACTGCAACCTGCCAGGCTCGTCTGTCCATGGGACTCTTCAGGCAAGAATACTAGAGAGGGTTGCCATTTCCTTCTCCAGGGGATCTTCCCAACCCAGGGACTGAACCCACATCCCTTACAGCTCTTGCATTGGCAGATGGGTTCTTTACCACTAGTGCCACCTGGAAAGACCCAAAAACCAGCAAAGGAGATAAAATGGAATTCTTCTCCTCCTCATCATTATTGCTATCATCACCATTTTATGAATTCAAAAGAAGTCAGAACAAGAAGGGGTTAAAGGTATTAAAGAACAAATGATACAAATACAAAACAAACAGTCAGAAAGTCATTAAGATCTTTTTTGTACAGTTCTTCGGTGTATTCTTGCCACCTCTTCTTAATATCTTTTGCTTCTGTTAGGTCCATGCCATTTCTGTCCTTTATTGAGCCCATCTTTGCATGAAATGTTCCCTTGGTATCTCTAATTTTCTTGAAGAGATCTCTAGACTTTCCCATTCTGTTGTTTTCTTCTATTTCTTTGCCTTGATCGCTGAGGAAGGCTTTCTTATCTCTCCTTGCTATTCTTCGGAACTCTGCATTCAGATGTGTATATCCTTTCTTTTCTCCTTTGCCTTTTGCTTCTGTTCTTTTCACAGCTATTTGTAAGGCCTCATCAGGCAACCATTTTGCCTTTTTGCATTTATTTTCCTTGGAGATGGTCTTGATCCCTGCCTCCTGTACAATGTCACAAACCTCCTTCCACAGTTCTTTAGGCACTCTGTCTATCAAATCTAATCCCTTGAATCTCTTTGTCACTTCAAGACAAAGGGATAATTGTATAATCATAAGGGGTTTGATTTAGGTCATACCTGAATGGTTTAGTGGTTTCCCCTACTTTCATCAATTTAAGACTGAATTTTGCAATAAGGAGTTCATGATCTGAGCCACAGTCAGCTCCTGGTCTTGTTTTTGCTGACTGTATAGAGCCTCTCCATCTTTGGCTACAAAGAATATAATCAGTCTGATTTCAGTATTGACCATCTGGTGATGTCGATGTGTAGAGTCATCTCTTGTGTTTTGGGAAGAGGGTGTTTCTATGACCAGTGCATTCTCTTGGCAAAACTCTGTTAGCCTTTGCCCTGCTTCATTTTGTACTCCAAGGCCAAACTTGCCTGTTACTCCAGATATCTTCTGACTTGGACATCTTGTTTGGGTGTTAGTTCTAGAAGGTCTTGTAGGTCTACATAGAACCGTTCAGCTTCTTCAGCATTAGTGGTTGGGGCATAGACTTGGATTACTGTGATATTGAATGGTTTGCCTTGGAAATGAACAGAGATCATTCTGTCACCATACCATGATGGTGTGATCACTCACCTAGAGCCAGACATCCTGGGATGTGAAGTCAAGTGGGCCTTAGGAAGCATCACTATGAACAAAGCTAGTGGAGGTTATGGAATTGAAGTTGAGCTATTTCAAATCCTAAAAGATGATGCTGTGAAAGTGCTGCAGTCAGTATGCCAGCAATCTGGAAAACTCAGCAGTGGCCACAGGACAGGAAAAGGTCAGTTTTCATTCTAATCCCAAAGAAAGGCAATGCCAAAAAATGTTTCAACTACCACACAACTGCCCTCATCTCACATGCTAGCAAAGTAATGCTCAAAATTCTCCAAGCCAGGCTTCAACAGTACGTGAACTGAGAAATTCCAGATGTTCAAGCTGGATTTAGTAAAGGCAGAGGAAACAGAGATCAAATTGCCAACATCTGTTGGATCATAGAAAAGCAAAAGAGTTCCAGAAAAACATCTACTTCTGCTTTATCGACTACACCAAAGCCTTTGTGTGTGGATCACAACAAACTGTGGAAAATTCTTAAAGAGATGGGAATACCAGACCACCTGACCTGCCTCCTGAGAAATCTGTATGCAGGTCAATAGCAACAGTTAGAACTGGACGTGGAACAACAGATTGATTCCAAATTGGGAAAGGAGTATGTCAAGGCTGTATATTGTCACCCTGCTTATTTAACTTCTATGCAGAGTACATCATGTGAAATGCTGGGTTTGATGAAGCACAAGCTGTTATCAAGACTGCCCAGAGAAATATCAATAAACTCATATGCACAGATGGCACCACCCTTATGGCATAGAAAACGAAGAAGAACTAAAGATCCTCTTGATAAAAGTGAAAAAAGAGAGTGAAAAGGCTGGTTTAAAACTCAATATTCAAAAAATGAAGATGGCATCTAGTCTCATCACTTCATGGCAAATAGATGGGGAAACAATGGAAACAGTGACAGTCTGTTTTCTTGGGCTTCAAAATCACTGCAGATGGTGACTGCAGTCATGAAATTAAAAGATGCTTGCTCCTTGGAAGAAAAACTATGACCATCCTGGACAGCATATTAAAAAGCAGAGACATTATTTTGTTGACAAAGATCTGTCTCATCAAAGCTATGGTTTTTCCAGTAGTCATGTATGGATATGAGAGTTGGACTACAAAGAAAGCTGAGCACCAAGGAATTGATGCTTCTGAACTGTGGTGTTGGAGAAGACTCTTGAGAGTCCCTTGAACTGCAAGGAGATCAAACCAGTCAATCCTAAAGGAAATCAATCCTGAATATTCATTGGAAGGACTGATGCTGAAGCTGAATCTCCAATACTTTGACCACCTGATGTGAAGAACTGACTCATTGAAAAAGACCCTGATGCTGGGAAAGATTGAAGGCAGGAGGAGAAGGGGACGACAAGGATGAGATAGTTGGATGGCATCACTGACTCAGTGGACATGAGTTTGAGCAAGCTCCAGGAGTTGATGATGGACAGGGAGGCCTGGCATGCTGTAGTCCATGGGGTTGCAAGGAGTTGGACATGACTGAGAGGCTGAACTGAACTGAGCCAAAAGGTAGACTTAAACCTAACCACATCAATAATCACATTAAATGCCTAAATGCCTTAATTTAAAAGCACAGCTCATCAGATTGGTTTAAAAAATAAGACTGAATTATATGCTGCTATCTACAAGAAAAATATTTTAAAGATTAAAATAAGTTAAAAGTAAAAGAATACAGAAAATGCCAAAAAATGCACCATACTATATACTAGTCAAAAGTAAATGGAGATTACACACACAGACACAGACACACAGACCCACATTATGTTTACAACAGAATTAAATTAGAAATCAATAGGAGAAAAATATTTTGAAAATCCCTGAATATTTGAAAACTAAATAACACAATTCTAAATTTGTGGACTGCTACTAAAGAAGTACTTAGGGGGATATTTATAGCACCATGTGAGTGAATGAAAGTTGCTCAGTCGTGTCAGACTTTTTGTGACCCCATGGACTGTATAGTCCAAGGAATTCTCCAGGCCAGAATACTGGAGTGGGTAGCCTTTGCCTTCTCCAGGAGATTTTCCCAACCCAGGAATCGAACCCAGGTCTCACACATTGCAGGCGGATTCTTTACCAGCTGAGCCACAAGGGAAGCACACCAAATTCTTGTATTGGAAGAATTTCCTCAATCTGCTAAAAGGCACCTTTGGAAAACCTATAGCTAAAATCATACTTAATAGAGAAAGACTGAATACCCTCTTCCTAATACCAGAAACAATAGAATGATATTAACTCTCATCACCTGTATTTAATACTGTATTTGAGATCCAAGCTCTACTACAATGAGGCAAAATAAATACACACATAAACAAACAAACAAACAAATGAGAGGAAGATTGGGAAGGAAGATAAAAAGCTGCCTTGTTCATGGGTTGGAAAACTCATGTTGTTAATTTATCAATTCTCCCCAAATTAATCTATACATTCAATAAATAGCCAAAATTTCCAACAGAAAATTCCAAAATTCACTTAGAAATTCAGAGGACTGAGAATATCCAAAACAATTTTGAGAAAGAATACATTTACAGGGCTAACACTTTCTGATTTCAAGATGTGTTACAAGTAGTTATCAAGGCAGTGTGTGAAACAGAATAGTATCTCCAGAAATAACGCCTGCACACATCTGAATAACTGTTTTTTTTTAATTGTTTTTAATTGGAGGATAATTCTTTACAGTGTTGTGCTGGTTTCTGCTGTAAAACTGAATCAGCCATAAGTATACACATATCCCTTCCCTCTGGAGCTCCCTCCCACCCCATCGCACCCTCTACTGCTACTACTAAGTTGCTTCAGTCCTGTCCGACTCTGTGCGACCCCATAGACAGCAGCCCACCAGGCTCCCCCGTCCCTGGGATTCTCCAGAACACTGGAGTGGGTTGCCATTTCCTTCTCCAATGCATGAAAGTGAAAAGTGAAAGTGAAGTCGCTCAGTCCTGTCCGACCCTCAGCGACCCCACGGACTGCAGCCTTCCAGGCTCCTCCGTCCATGGGATTTTCCAGGCAAGAGTCCTGGAGTGGGGTGCCATCGCCTTCTCCAATCCCACCCTCTAGGTCATCACAAAGCACAGAGCTCAGCTCCCTGTGCTATGCTGCTGTCTCCTGCTAGCTATTTTGCACGTGGTGTCAACTCCTCTCTCTCGGTTCCTCCCTCCCACCCTCTCCCTCCCCCTGCTGTATCCACAGGTCTGTTCGCTATGTGCGCATCACTATTCCTACCCTGCAGATAGGTTCATCAGTACCATTATTCTAGATTCCACATATATGCTTTAATATACAATGCTTTTTTCCCCTTTCTGTCTTACATCACTCTGTATAACAGGGTCGAGGTTCATCCACCTCACCTCACTACAACTAACTCAAATTTATTCCTTTTTATGGCTGAGTACTATTCCATTGTAAACATGTAGCATAATTTCTGTATCCTTTCATTTGCTGATAGACATCTAGGTTGTTTCTGTATCCTGCCTACTGTAAATAGTGCTGCAATGAACATTGGGGTACAAGTATCTTTTTGAATTATGGTTTTTGCAAGGTATATGCTGAGTAGTGGGATTGCTGGGTCATATTGTAGTTGTATTCCTAGTTTTTTAAAGGAATCTATATACTGCTCTTCATAGTGAGTATCACATTGCATTCCTACCAACAGTTCAAGAGGGTTCCCCTTTTCTCCACATCCTCTCTAGCATTTATTGTTTGTAGATTTTTAATTTTAATGATAACCATTCCGAACAGTGTGAGGTGATAGCTCATTGTAGTTTTAATTTGCATTTCTCTAATAATGAGCAATGTTGAACATCTTTTCATTTATTTGTTGTCTATTTGTATGTCTTCTTGAAGAAATGTCTGTCTAGGTCTTCCACCCAGTTTTTGATTGGGCTGTTTGTTTTTCTGATATTGAGCTGCATGAGCTTCTTGCGTATTTTGGAGACTAATCCTTTGTTAGTTGCTTCAATCCCATTCTGAGGGTTGTCTTTTTGTCTTGCTTATAGCTTCATTTGCTATGCAAAAGTTTGGATAACTGATTTTTGACAAAGACATAAAGGCATTCAGTAAGAAATGATAGTCTTTTTGTAAATGGTGCTGTAACAATTGGATATCCATATTTTTAAAAAATAGACTTTGATCCTTACCACACACTGTGTGTAAAAAGGGATCATAGATTTAAGTATGCAGCTTAAAACTGTAAAACTTCTAGAAGAAATCATGAGAGAAAAATCTTGTGACCTTAGCTTAGGCAAAGATTCCAAAGATTCACACCAAATGCCGAATCCATAAAAGAGTAACTTGATAATTGGACTTGTTTATCTGAATCAGATAAACCAGTAGATGTTTCTCAAGCAAAGAAGGGTTTATTTGGGATCAGCGGAGAATGGCAATTCAAGGTCTGCCACCATGGTAGGAAAAGGAAGTTGGGAGGGATATAACACATAGAGTCCATGGCTTTTCACTGGCTAACTCCTTGCTGGGAAAGAAGAATGTTTCTTCTTTCTGTTGGGCTCTGTTAGCATCACAGGGAGTGGGAGCTCCCCTTTCTGGACTCACAACTCTATTTAATAGAGGTTTCTGCTTATTAATTTCTAACAGATGTCACCAAAATAAAAATTTTTGCTCTTTAGAAGGTACTGTTAAAATAAAGACAAGTCACAGAATGGGGGGAAGTAGTTTGAAAACATGTATGTGATAAAACATGTGTCTCAGAAAACAAAGTATTCTTAAAACTTTGTAATAAGAAAGTTCGATTTTAAAAATGGGCAGTTAAGGTCAGAAACTATAAAGCTCTTAGAGGAAAACACAGTCCATTCTTTGACATACATCACAGGAAGATCTTCCACCCACCTCCTACAGTGGAAAAAAAAAAACAAAAGTAAACAAATGGGACTTAGTTCAACTTAAAACTTTTGCACAGCAAAAAGAACAAAAAACAAAAAACAATAAACAAGATTAAAAGACAACCCTCAGGATGGGAGAAAATAATGGCAAATGAAGCAATAAAGGATTAATCTCCAAAATATACAAGCAGCTGATGCAGTTCAATATCAGAAAAACAAACAACCCAATCAAAACATGGGTGGAAGAGCTAAACAGCTAGTTCTCCAAAGAATACGTAAAGATGGCCAGCAAAAGCATGAAAAGATGCTCAATGTTGCTCATCATTAGAGAAATGCAAAAAACTATGTTGAGGTATCACCTCATACTAGTCAGGGTCAGAAAGTCCATTATTAAAAAATCTACAAACAATACATGCTGGAAAGAATGTGGCGAAAAGGGAACTCTCTTGCACTGCTGATAGGAATGTAAATTGACGCAGCCACTATGGAGAACAGGACGGAGATTGGAGATTCCTTAGAAAACTAGGAATAGAATTGCCATATGACCCAGCAATCCCACTACTGGGCATATACCCTGAGGAAACCATAACTGAAAAGATGCACGTACCCCAGTGCTCGCTGCAGTACTCTTTACAATAGCTAGGACATGGAAGCAACCTAGACGTCCATGACAGGTGAATGGATACAGAAGTTGTGGTTAATATGTACATTATACCACTCAGCTATAAAAAGGAATGCATTTGAATCAGTCCTAATGAGGTGGATGAACCTAGTGCCTATTGTACAAAGTCAGAAAGAGGAAGATAAATGTTGTGTATTAACGCATACGTGTAGAATCTAGAAAGATGGTACTGATGAAGCTTTTTGCAGGGCAGCAGTGGAGACGTAGACACAGAGAACAGACTTGGGGGCACAGTGGAGGAAGTGGAGGGTGGGACGAATTGAGAGAGCAGCAGAGACTGCTCTCTGCTGACTGCCATATGCAGAACAGATAACCAGCATGGATTTGCTGTGTGGCAGGGGGAGCTCACCCCAGTGCTCTCTGACAACCTGGAGGGGTGGGGTGGGTGGGAGACGGGAGGGAGGCTCAAGAGGGAGGGGGTATACATATACTGTGGCTGATTCATGGTGATGTATGGCAGAAACCAGCACAATATTGTAAAACAGTTATCTTCCAATGAAAAATTTTAAAAAACTAAACTTAAAAAATGGGCAAAATATTTGAACAGACACTTCACCACAAATATGATATTGGATGGCAAATAGACAGTGCAAAGATGCTCAACATCACGAGTCATTAGAAAAAGCAATCGTTACCGGCGGGGCGCGGCCCCCCCCCCCCCCCCCCCCCCGCCACAGTACAGAGGTAGGTAGGGGAGTAAGAGGTACAAACTCTCAGGTATAAGATAAGCTACAAGGAATACTCCGTAATGGCCTATGTGGTAAAAGAATCTGACAAAGAAAAGAGTGGACACAGGTATATGTATAACTGATTCACTTTGCTGTACACTTGAAACTAACACAACATTATAAATCAACTATATACTCCAATAATAAAAAAAAATAAAGGAAGCTGAAGGATATATTGTACAACATGGAGAAGGTAGCCAATATTTTATTATAATAACTTTTTTGTTTTTGTTAGTGTTTTATGCAAATGGAATATAACCTTTAAAACTCATGAATCACGATGTTGTACACTTGTAACTTATATGATATTACACATCAACTATATTAAAAAAAAACAACCTGACAGGACTTCCTTCTTGGTTCAGTGATTCGGAGTCCACCAGCCAATGCAGGGGACACGGGTTAGATCCCTCGTCCAGCAAGATTCCAGTGTTGTGGGGCAGCTAGGTGCGTGTGATACGCCTACTGAGGCTGCACTCTAGAGCCCTGAGCCTCGGCTCCTGAAGCCCGTGTACGCTATAGCCTGTGCTCCATGACAAGAGAAGCCACGGCACTGAGAACCCACACACTGCAACCAAAGAGTAGCCTGCAGGCGGCAACGAGACCCAGGGCAGCCAAACATTGAAACAAAGAAACAAACCAAAAAACTCCCTGACATCTCCAACCACACACACTCACACAAACCCCAAGATGATACTACCACAATGGAATTTATTAGAATGGCTAAAATGTAAATTGACTGGCCTACCAAGTTTTGGCAAGGATTCCCATTGCTGGAAACATTAAACAGCACAACCAATTTGGAAAACGGTTTTGCAGTTTCTTAAATAACTAAACAGACACCTACTGCATTATCCAATTATTTCACTACAAGGTATTTGCCCAAGAAAAAAGAAACCATCAGTTCAGTTCAGTTCAGTCGCTCAGTCGTGTCCGACTCTTTGCGACCCCATGAATCGCTGCACGCCAGGCCTCCCTGTCCATCACCATCTCCCGGAGTTCACTCAGACTCACGTCCATCGAGTCAGTGATGCCATCCAGCCATCTCATCCTCGGTCGTCCCCTTCTCCTCCTGCCCCCAATCCCTCCCAGCATCAGAGTCTTTTCCAATGAGTCAACTATTCGCATGAGGTGGCCAAAGTACTGGAGTTTCAGCTTTAGCATCATTCCTTCCAAAGAAATCCCAGGGCTGATCTCCTTCAGAATGGACTGGTTGGATCTCCTTGCAGTCCAAGGGACTCTCCAGAGTCTTCTCCAACACCACAGTTCAAAAGCATCAATTCTTTGGCGCTCAGCCTTCTTCACAGTCCAACTCTCACGTCCATACATGACCACTGGAAAAACCATAGCCTTGACTAGACGGACCTTAGTCGGCAAAGTAATGTCTCTGCTTTTGAATATGCTATCTAGGGTGGTCATAACTTTTCTTCCAAGGAGTAAGTGTCTTTTAATTTCATGGCTGCAGTGATTTAATTTTAATTTCACCATCTGCAGTGATTTTGGAGCCCCAAAAAATAAAGTCTGACACTGTTTCCACTGTTTCCCCATCTATTTCCCATGAAGTGATGGGACCGGATGCCATGATCTTCGCTTTCTGAAAGTTGAGCTTTAAGCCAACTTTTTCACTCTCCTCTTTCACTTTTATCAAGAGGCTTTTTAGTTCCTCTTCACTTTTTGCCATAAGGGTGGTGTCATCTGCATATCTGAGGTTATTGATATTTCTCCCGGCAATCTTGATTCCAGCTTGTGCTTCATCCAGCCCAGCATTTTTCATGATGTACTCTGCATATAAGTTAAATAAACAGGGTGACAATATACAGCCTTGACGCACTCCTTTTCTTATTTGGAAATAGTCTGTTGTTCCATGTCCAGTTCTAACTGTTGCTTCCTGACCTGCATACAGATTTCTCAAGAGGCAGGTCAGGTGGTCTGGTATTCCTATCTCTTTCAGAATTTTCCACAGTTTATTGTGATCCACACAGTCAAAGGCTTTGGCATAGTCAATAAAGCAGAAATAGATGTTTTTCTGGAACTCTCTTGCTTTTTCCATGATCCGGTGGATGTTGGCAATTTGATCTCTGGTTCCTCTGCCTTTTCTAAAACCAGCTTGAACATCAGGAAGTTCACGATTCACATATTGCTGAAGCCTGGCTTGGAGAATTTTGAGCATTACTTTACTAGCGTGTGAGATGAGTGCAACTGTGTGGTAGTTTGAGCATTCTTTGGCATTGCCTTTCTTTGGGATATTCCATTGCCTTTCTTTTGGGATATAAAGAAACCATGTGTCTACATAAAAACTTCTAGACAAATACCAGCTTTATTTGCAATAGCTTGAAACTTCAAACAGCCTGATGTCCCTTAGAAGGTGAATGGATAAAGAAACTGTGGCACCCATGGATACTTAAACTCTGGCAGTCGGTGATGGACAGGGAGGCTTGGTGTGCTGTGGTCCATGGGGCTGCAAAGAGTTGGACATGACTGAGCAACTGAACTGAACTGAACTGAATGGATACTGCTCACTAGTAAAGAGAAATGAACTACTCATCCATGTAACACCATGGATGAATCTCAGGGATGAGTTATAGTAAGTTTAAGGTGTCAGCCAAAAAAGACAGTATCTTATATGATTCTGTTTATATAATATACTAGAAAATCCAAACTAACCTCTGTTGTCAGAAAGCAGACCAGTGGTTATCTTGGAGGAAGTAAGAGTGGGGCCACAAGTGAGAGGGGCAGGAGAGAAGGATTGCAGTGGAGTAGGACAAGTCTTTTTAGGGAGCTGGATTAGTTCATAGTCTTGATTGAAGGGATAGTTTTATGAAGGTAGATGTGTCAAAGTTTATAAAATTGTACACATTAGTTATAATAAAAAAAGATCAACTGATGTAGAAGTTCACAAAGAAGATGGGTGAAGGTTTTCCCTTCTCTCCAGATCCTACTTAAGTTTAGAGTTTAGCACGTCTTAACATCGTTGAGACCTGGGCTGTCCAATTTGTAACCCCTAGTCACAAGTGGCCACTTGCATTTAAATTAAGTACAATAAAAAATTCAGTTCCTCAGTGGCAACAGGCATATTCAAGGGCTCAGTAGCTATATGTGGCTAGTGGCTACCATACTGGTCAGTGCAGATTATAGAACATTTGTGTCATCAGAGAAAGTTCTCTTTCCCAGACTCTGTAGGGATTAGGGGGTTATCATAGCTTTATAAAACACCTTAGCAAACAACTTAGATCTCTGCTGGCCATTTATTGAGCAATCACTTTGTGCCAGACACTGCTCTTTAAATGAATTATCTTTAATTCTTACAAGGAAAGACTAAGGCTCAGAGAGGTTTAAGTAGTTTTCAAGACACTAAATTTTCTAGCTAAAGTGTAGATTCTCATTTATCTCAGCCCAAAGCCTAAATTCAGTCCAAAGTCAGAACTCTGAGGTGATTCTCATATATCCTACGGCTAGGCCACACCTTTTAAACTCTATACTTGTGAAAACTTTCTTTTTAGATTCAAACATAGAGTCTTATATTATCCCTCCAGTTGTCAAAATATTTTAGGATTCTCATTCTGTCATTTCATATGTGCACTAACCTTGCAAGCTTCGTATCTTCAGTGACTTTGATAAGCCTTGTCTCCTAACTTTTATTCAACCAAGTGATTGATAAAAATCATTGACAGGACAAGGGGAAGGGTGGAAGTCTATGGCTAGCTATTAGAACACCCCCTTTAGGTTGACATAGCTTTATTAGTCTGTACCCTTTGAGCTACTAGCATCCTATCTCATTCCTGTCCGTGTATACAGTTTCTGGGGATGTTCTCTGCCTTTGGAGCCTAGAGGCCCCTTAGTACCATCTAGAATTATATACTAATATTTACTGGCTGATGTAATTAGCTTTCAGATGTTAGCAAACAATGCATGCTTCTAACCAAACATGGGGCCTGGGAGGATCAAGATACTAGTACCTAGTGATGATGCTTCTCATTTACTTACTTAGCCCTCCTTTTCCTCCAAAGCTGCCCCATGTGGGACATGGATTGGTGAGAACAGCCTTTATCCCATCTGGCATCTGCTTGGATGGCTTGAAGGACAGCAGGGGCCTAATGCAGTGAGACTTCTCTGACATAAGCTCATTAAGTGTAAATTCTGAGGATCCAGTGATCTTGCCTCATGCCTTTCTATGACCCTTCTTCCCACCCTGCTTTCAAACTCTGTCTGTGTTGGCCGACATGTGTTTCTCAGGACTTGCCATCTTCAGCCATCTGCAGGCCTCCACCTAGCATGTCTTTCTTTGTCTTTCCTTGACTAACTCCTATGTGTCCTTGAAGGCTTAGCTAAGTGTGCACCTCCACCTTCTCTGATATCCTTTACCGCATACACTTTGATTTGCATTAAGTATCTCTCCACTGTGTCCCCAATACACGTGTGTCCCTTTCAGAACACTTACCTTCTGTGATCATTGTCCTTTTGTCTCTCTGTCCCGCTAGGCCCTTAGCTCTCTATGGGAAGGAACTGTTGCGTTTCTGTATGGCCAGTGTGTCGTGGTAAAATAAAATTTCATGTATCGAGGCATGGGGAAGTCATTCTGACTTGTATAGGAGTTAACTTAACTGGAATGGCTGGTTTTTTGGCCTATCACACATACCTTGTACATCTGCTTAAATTGTTAAAGGACACACTGACCAGAAGTAAAGAATGTCCACATTAAAAATAAAGATTAAATGCCTCCTTTCCTGGGACACAAATGCTGGTACTCTTTTGACAATAAGACTCCCTTCCCAGGTGTCAAGGCCATACTGACTTGCTGTGTATGTGCTGATCTATTTTTTTTTTTTTTTTTGAACCTTGAAGGAGTGTATTGCTGACTTGCTTGATATTCTTTGTTCTGACAAGACATAAAACTGCTAAAACCCAGACTTCTCCAGAGCAGTTCCTCAGAGTTATTTGAGAGCTATCTTCCAGACCACAGTCCTCAGTTTGGCTCAAATAAAACTCTTTTCTATTCCTATTATAGGTTATTTACTGATAATTTCGTGGACAGTGGGATATAGTAGATATAACCCAGCTCAGCATGTTGAATTGATGAATGACATGATGCCAAAGCAGATTTTGTGAGTTAAAACGATGCTGTCAGAATACCAGACTAGTAACGGGACCCAACACCTGTAAAAGGGTCTCAGCAAACCAGGTTCTCTTGGATCCAAGATTAAATGAGCTCAAGTACATAAAGCCTTTTGGAACAGTGCCTCACACATAAGTGTTTGCAGCTGATACTACCGCTGCTACTGCAACCACCATGACCTGTGCAGCTTTCAGAGGTAGAGTGATCCCTGTCAGAAGTTCCTTTTGTTCTCACATCCGGCTTTTCCCCGAGAACAGGCCCTTGGACGTCACCACTGGGCCCCTCCCTGCTCCACCTCCGCCCTCAGGCTCTGGGAGTTCCCTGAGGTTAGAATTCCGAAAAGAGGAATCCTCAGGAAGAGGAAGTGTGTTCAGGGCTAACAGAGTATGGGGTGTGTCTTCCTTTGGCATAAGCTTAGTCCCTGCTTCAGCGCCATCACTTCTTCCCCATTGGCTTCCCTTGCAGCAGGAGAATACAGGTGTTGCCACTTGCCAGGCATCTCTGAACCGCCCCAGGCCTGGAGATCTACGGGGAGGCAGAAAGGAGTCAGGGACAGGCTCCTCTAGCGTCTGCCACCCTGGGATCTGCACCCATCTCCCTTTTGCCCTTGGAGCCTGGGGTCCTTTGGGGGAAAGCTGGTGGGAAAGTGCACCGAGTGGAATGGACGCTAGCTGCCCTCAGGGAGAGGGCTTGGTCTGCGCCTTAATTTGGGGGGAGCTCCCTAGGCTCTTCAAGTTGCCTCAGGCCTTACTCTTGCCTTGACTTTCTGGGTAGCAGGCAGCTGAAAAGTCCCAGATTTTTCCTCATCATGTCTCAGCTCCACCTTGCCTGGAATGTGGGGAAACTTGAGCATGGCAGTTTATTCTGAATTGTGATTAATAGTTGGTGCTGGGAAAGCTGGGTTCTGGGCCAAGCTTGAACATTTTGAGGGAAAGGAAGGATGAAAGTTTCCGAGATTGCTGAGAAGAGGAGATGGGGCAGGGTGCCGAGGAAGAGTTTGGAATGGGGCCCTGAGGAGCGTCCACGGGGAACACTAAGAAAGGCTAAGAGCAAGACAGGTGAGGATGAAGACACGAGGGCCTTGAGGGCCGCAGCTCGGGGCGAAGGTGGGGCAGGACTCCTGGGGGGTGACACTGGTGTCTCGTGGGTGATCGGGAGGAAAGAATCCATTTCCTCCATCAGTTTTTTCCAGTGCTCCTCCACCATATTTCCAGTTAAATCTCACTTCTGTCGGGACCCCTTCCTTGGCCTGTGGACCTAGTTAGTCTCCTGTACAGCTTCTGTCTGTGAGGGCTTCCCGTGTGGCTCAGACGGTAAAACGTCTGTCTGCAGTGCAGGAGACCCGACCCAGGTTCGATCCCTGGGTTGGGAAGATCCCCTGGAGAAGGAACTGGCAGCCCGCTCCAGTACTCTTGCCTGGAAAACCCCATGGACCGAGGAACCTGGTAGGCTACAGTCCATGGGGTCCCAAAGAGTCGGACACAAATGAGCGACTTCACTTTCTTTCACTTTCAGCTTCTGTCAGGGCAGCACAGTTACGACCCTTCCCCCACCCCAGAGCCAGACTCGGCAGTCTAGACCCCGTGTCCTCCCTTACTAGCTCTATGGTCTTGCTCAAACAGTCAAGCTCTTTTAAACCTAAATTCTCTCAGTCTGTAATGTGGCTGAATATAGGCCCTCCTCCCAGATGGCGCCAGTTGTAAAGGACCCATCTGTCAACGCAGGAGACATTCTTGCCTGGAGAATCCCCACGGACAGAGGAGCCTTGTGGGTGACAGTCCATAGGACTGCAAAGAGTTGGACACGACTGCAGCTCCTTAGCACACACAGAGCTGTAAGATGAAACAATACCCTGGAAGGTTTTAGCACGGAGACCAGCTCTAGAATGCTCAGGATGATGTAGTGACCCTGGCTGGTTGAAGACCTGTCTCCCCGATTGCTCCGAGGCTTGTAGGGGCAGGACTGTTTGTGTTCTCCACTGCTGCATCGTCAGAACTGAGTGCGGTGTCTGGTAAGTTGTAAGAGCCCAGTGAGTGTTCGGTGAATGAATATATCAGTGAGTAAGATAGACTCGAGTTAGGGCCCTTGTGAGGGTTAGGACCTAGAGTTACAGTCGCTGTGTGCACCCCCTAGATATTTTTCTCTAATGATCCCAGGTTAGAAAATGTCCAGTCGCTCAGTCACATCTGACTCTCTAATCCCATGAGCTGCAGCACGCCAGGCCTCCCTGTCCATCACCAACTCCTGGAGTTTACTCAAATTCATGTCCACTGAGTCAGTGACGCCATCCAACCATCTCATCCTCTGTTGTCCTCTTCTCCTCCTGCCTTCAGTCTTTCCCTGTACCAGGGTCTTTTCAAATGAGTCAGTTCTTCGCATTAGGTGGTCAAAGTACTGGAGTTTCAGCTTCAGCATCAGTCCTTTAAATGAATATTCAGGACTGATTTCCTTTAGGAGGGACTGGTTGGATCTCCTTGCAGTCCAAGGGGCGCTCAAGAGTCTTCTCCAACACCACAGTTCAAAAGCATCAATTCTTCTGTGCTCAGCTTTGTTTATAGTCCAACTCTCACATGCATACATGACTACTGGAAAAACCATAGCTTTGACTAGATGGACCTTTTTGGCAAAATAATGCCTTTGCTTTTTAATAAACTGTCTAGGATGGTCATAACTTTTCTTTCAAAGACACCAAGGTTATTCTTGGATGGAATGACTATGAGTGACTATTTTTCTTTTCTTCTTTCTTTGGTTTCTATAATTTTTCTGTACCAAAACAAAGATGACTTTTCCAATGGGTAAAAAAGAGAAAATCCTTCTAAGCAAAAACTCTGCACTGTTTGGAATGGAGAAGTGAAGCAGGATAAGAATGAGAAAGTGATGCAGAGGATGGCTGTGTTTCTGCTCTCCTTCCCATCAGCTTTCTCAGCCTCCAAGGCCCATGAGGGGGCAGGCCTCACAGCTTGATTCCTGCCCAGGGTATTCTCAAAGCACAAAGCCAAGGAGACATGGTTCCTGCTTTTCTTATCCTGAGAAGGATGTGATTGAAACAACTTTGAGCTCTAAGAGGAACTTCATGGGTTCAGAGGGAAAGAACATTCTCAGCCCTGAAATCTTGTGGTGCCAAGAAATGATCAGGAGTATGTGTAGTAGGGGGTGAACAGCCTTCCCCAAGGTTCACCCTGAACCCACCTCTTGATATCAGCGGAGTATTTATCTCCAGAGGCCTGGAGTCCCCAGGCTGGAGGAAGGGCTGGCAGCTGCTCCATGGGCGGAAAGGAGGAGAGTGGTCTTGAAGAAAGAGACCTGGACTAAGAGCCAAGGTGATTAGGTTGCAGTTCTAGCTCTACCTGGTTGCTCCACTAATCAATGAGCCTCAGTTTCCCCACCTGGAAAAAATATAAGGACATCTCTCTACTTATGTGGAATTTTGAGTATAAAGTGCTACCATGTGTGGAAATGCTTTGGAGTGCATGGAATGATGGACTGATGCTATTAACATTTGTGGAAGTGAAAGTCACTCAGTCGTGTCTGACTCTTTGCGACCCCATGGAATTCTCCAGGCCAGAATACTGGAGTGGGTAGCCTTTTCTTTCTCCAGGGGATCTCCCCAACCCAGGGATTGAACCCAGGTCTCCTGCATTGTAGGCAAATTCTTTACCAGCTGAGTCACAAGGGAAGCCCAAGAATACCGGAGTGGGTAGCTTATCCCTTCTCCAGTGGATCTTCCTGACCCAGGAATCGAACCAGGGTCTCCTGTAAAGACGGATTCTTTACTAAGTGAGCTATGAGGGAAGACCAACTTTTGTGAATGGGAGAATTATTGGTGGAGAAGAGGAAAGCAGAGTGAGTTATGCTCCTGTTGCTTGCATTTTCAGATTAAAAAAAAAAAGCAATTTGTTGAATTTCCTCCTTCAGCTAGGATCTATCCTACATATCATCTTGTCAATTCCTCATTTGCCCCATGAGAAAACCGAGGCTAGTAGAATACAGCCTTATGGGACTTGTCCAAGGTCACACAGCGGGTAAGTGGCAGACCAGAGCTCAGATCTAGTTTCTTTCTCAGTCCAACTCGTGGTGACCAATTTATCTTGGTTTGCCCCAGACTTTTCTGTCTTTAAGACTGAAAGTCATGCGTCCTAGGAAATTCCTTCTTCTCAGGAAAACTGGGATGGTTGGCCACTCTAAGTCCAGGGATCATTCCATAACTCAGCATCCTTGGCTTTGCCACACACAGTGGGGGCTGTAGATCTAAGAAGAGCCCGGAATTATTCACTCTTGCTTCTTCCTAAGGGAAGAAATGACCCAAGCCCCAGCCCTGTGAAAACCCTTCTACAAGCAAGACTACCATGAACAAACCCAACAGAAAGAAGGATGGACAGCTCTCTTCTAGCATCAGACCAATTTCCCTTTCTGTGGCTTCCATCACCGAGCAGGTCGTAACTTGCTCTTGGGTGAATAGGGAGAAAAGGCACCTCTTCCTTTCCAGATGAACACCCTTCCCTTTGTATTTATCATCCTTTACACATACATACAGCCTATGATTTGGATGTAGGCGGCTAGAGCAGAAATTATCACCCCCATTTCTCAAGATGAGGAAATAGGCGCAGAGAGGTTGGCCTGTCCAGAGTGACACAGCCAAGTGTCGAAACTAGATACAAATCTAAGTCTTTTAAGGGTTTAAATTTAGAGTTTGCAGACTCTTGAAGGTCTGTAGATCAATATCAGAGGAAACGTTTGTGTGTACGTGTGCTCTTTGCTGGGGAGTGGGGCGTCTCACGTATTTCACCAATTTCTCAAAGGAATGAATTAGACTTCTTAGATCTACAGTTGGTGCATGATTAACTTTTTTCTGTGTTTCAATATTGATTTTATTACAAGAAAAGCTTTAAGGATGACAAGTTACTCTGGTACTTAAAATGTACTTCAGTGTTTCAAGGGCACCTGGCGAAACTAATTGATTTTACAGAACTTTGACACAGCTAGTCAAATTGATTTTTTTTCTTTTCCTGTTAATTTTTCAATGTCTTTAAAATGTCATGTTCAGAATTTTTTCTTCTGTTGCCACATTTTGTTTAATTTCACAACATAGATGCACATATCAAAAGAGAAAAAGGCCTGTACAATTCAACTCTTCAACTCTTCAAGACTGCCTTCAGTCCTTCCTGGGGGCTCGCTGTTTTGTACACTGAGAGAGAGGCATTCAAATGCTTTAGGCCCGGCTTCTCTGATTTTTCTGTGAAAGTGCTTCACTTAAGGGGTATAGAAAAATAGTGTTTCTGTGATATGATTCCAGGGCCCCTTCCCACCAGGCTCCCAGCCTAGCAGGCAAACTCTTCATGTTGAACTTAGCAAAACCCTGTGCAGGTGGGTGTGTGGAAACATCATAGAACCGTGCAATTGTCTCTGTTTTGGGGAGGTCCCATTCCCTGTCTTTGGGCTTCCAGGTGGCGCTAATGGTAAAGAACCCACCTGCCAGTGAGGAGACAAGAGACCTGAGTTCAATTCCTGGTTCGGGAAGATCCCCTGGAGGAGGGCATGGCAACCCACTGCAGTATTCTTGCCTGGAGGATCCCATGGACAGAGGAGCCTGGTGGGCTACAGTCCATACAGTCTCACTGAGTTGGATATAACTGAAGGGACTTAATGTGCATACATACATTCCTTGTCATTAATCCATGCACTTAAGAAATTTCTATGGAGTATCTACTATGTGCTACATTTTGGAGGTAAACCAGTGAACAAAACAGAGAAGATCCCTGCCAACATGGAGTCTATATCCAAGGAAGAACTTGACCTCAGTTTCTCAAACTAAAAGGGGCCATCTAGTCACTTGCTGAAATGCTCTCTCTGATGGGGAGGAGACACAGCCTCAGTCCATCTCAAGCTTCAGGTCTGTTGGGAGAGAGATTTTAGAACAGTTCAGCCAACCTAACCTCCTAGTGACCAGATCTCAAAATAAGTCCCCAGGTGCCAAGGAGAGACTAAGGGGAAAGAGCGCAAGGAGGGTGATGGGAGAAATTCCTGGAGGAACTGCATCTTGCTTTAAGTTTGGGCCGTAAGCTGAAAATCACAGCTCACGTCTAAGAAAATCACAGCTCCCACTCAGCATGCTGACTGAATCACTCTGTATCTGAATTTTGATGGAGGTTTAGGCCACCTGGGGGAGAAAGTCCTCTAGGAAAGGAAGTGTAAGCAATGTCTCTGGTTCTCTGAGTGGACAGAATCCTAAAAGCTAGGACAATACCACAGCAGAGGTATGCAGGTTGGGGCTTCCTCCAGGAAACAACAAGAAAGCAAGATGTAGTCCTTGTGCCTTACCTGCTCTCACGCTGCAAACATTTCGCATCCCGCAGCCCGCTCTCTGCTGTCCCCTCACTGTACAGATGCAGCAAGCCCACAGCCTCCAGCCTGATTCCCTCCTCCGCCCAGGTCTCCTGAGGTGAAGCTCTCCCCAGGAACTCCCTGGCTCCCAGTGCCCAGGGGAGCTCTTCTCAAGAGCCACTGGTCATTTTACCAAGAAGGAAAAACCACATCTGATTTCCATAGAATCACAGTTTCTGCTGACTTGCCTGGATTTGTTGGTTGGGAAGGGTACTCTTAAGCTAGATGCAATATAATTTGTTGCTTTGCTTTTCCTCAGCTTCAAGAGAAGTGTCTTTATTTCTGTGGGAGGAAGGTCTGAAATCACAAGAGGTGACTAAGGGCATATGAATGAAAAGCACTGGGTTGAGAGTTTGAGGGTGTGGATTTGGGTCCCGGCTCCACCGCTATTCAGCCTTGGGCAAGTCACGTCCTCTCTCAGAGCCTCCCTGTGTCCTCCTCTGGGAGGGAGACGGCGGGACCATCTGCTCCTTCCTGTCTGGTAGAGTGAGGTGGCTGAGGATGGAGGTGCTAGAGTCGGGCAGCCCAAATGGCATCCAGCTCTGCTGTTTACTCCCTGGGTGCCCCGGGGCATGCTCTTGACAGCGCTGTCTTAGCTTTCTTCTCTAAAACAATAGACACAAAAATATTATCTGCCTCGTGGAGTAGATGTGAAAATTAAAAGAGTTAATGCATATAGGCACCTACTACAGTGGGGGCTGTGCTCACAACTTGTTTTTTTTAGCTATTACTATCAGCCTTGCTGGACTGTGGTGCTGGAAAAGACTCTTGAGAGTCCCTTGGACAGCAAGGAGCTACAACCAGTCCATCCTAAAGGAAATCGGTCCTAAATATTCATTGGAAGGACTGATGCTGAAACTGAAACTCCAGTACTTTGGCCACCTGATGCGAAGAACTGACTCATTGGAAAAGATCCTGATGCTGGGAAAGATTGAAGGCAGGAGGAGAAGGAGACGACAGAGGATGAGAGGGTTGCATGGCACTATCGACTTGATGGACATGAGTTTGAGTGAACTCCGGGAGTTGGTGATGGTTAGGGAGGCCTGGCTGCTGTAGTCTATGGGGTCAAGAAGAGTTAGACACGACTGAGCAACTGAACTGAACTGAGCTGTCAGCCTTGCTCCTTCCCCTATGAATTTTGAGTTTGTGACAATGAGAAACGTCAGATGAAGGAATGATAAGGGCACATGCAATGTTTGGCCCTGATAACATTCTTCTGATTCTTCCTGGAGCAGGTTGTCACAATGGCAAGAGAGCGGGACTTTGCCTTTTCCCAGTGGCTTTGGCTGCCCTGGGTGGACCTGGCTTTGAGTGACATGTTGCCATGGAAGAGGAGCTCTGGTGATGGTGAAGGGGAATGAGCATGTCTGTGTGAGGTGTTGTAAAGAAAGTAAATCTTTATCTTCAGTTATAGTAAGCCAATAGTGCATGTGTGCGCTCAGTCACGTTAGACTCTTTGTGACCCTATAATTGCCCACCTGGCTCCTCTCTCCATGGCATTTGCTAGGCAAGAATACTGGAGCAGGTTGTCATTTCCTACTCCAGGGGCTCTTCCAGACCCAAGGATCAAACCCACATCTCCTGGTCCTCCTACATTAGCAGGCAAATTCTTTACCACTGTGCCACCCGGGAAGCCAATAGCTATTTCTAAAATGAAGAGTTCAGAAACAGAATAAATGTGTGTTCTCTAGAATTATGCAGCTAAATAGCAAAAGGGGACACTGGACGTTGACAGCCGTTGCCTACCGGTCCTAGGAATTGGGGCGGGGGGACTGGGGCAACGGCCTGCAGGTTTGCATCATATACATGCCATCTTAAATTTCATACGTGGGAATCTTCAGTGAAAAATAAATTAGAAAATATGCAATATAGTAAAATGCAATATAGCATCCTAGGGTCTGTGGTCAGGAGAAATGACTGTTTAGCTAAGGAAGTGTATGTGAACACATGTCATGTTCTTGTAAAATTCACAAGGGGAAGATAAGTTCATCTTAATCAGTTAAGATCAGTGTTCTTTTCTCCTCTGGTCTCCCCTCAAGTGACACTGAAGAGATTAAAATAATTGGGGGTCTGAGTAAGGAGCTGTTGATTTGGGGATGTATTTGGCCCTTTGTGGTTCAGTCGCTAAGTTGTGTCTGACTTTTCACAACCCCATGGACTGCAGCACGCCAGGCTTCCCTATCTATCACCATCTCCCAGAGTTTGCTCAAACTCATGTCCATCGAGTCGGTGATGCCATCTAACCATCTCATCCTCTGTCGTCCCCTTCTCCTCCTGCCTTCCATCTTTCCCAGCATCAGGGTCTTTTCAAATGAGTCAGTTCTTCACATCAGGTGGCCAAAGTATTGTAGCTTCAACTTCAGCATCAGTCCTTCCAATGAATATTCAGGACTGATTTCCTTTAGGATAGACTGGTTGGATCTCCTTGCAGTCCAAGGGACTCTCAAGAGTCTTCTCCAGTACCACAGTTTGACAGCGTCAATTCTCCAGCACTCAGCCTTCTTTATGGTCCAACTCTCACATCCATATTTGACCCTTAGAGAGATGTATTTAGATGGCTTGGAATCACATATGTGTGTGGTTAAGACACTGCTACCCATCCTGGTGGAAGAATGGCATCAAGGAATATTCCTTCTAGCCACTGTACTGACTCTTTTTACTGAAAGTGTGTGGATTTTGGAAGAGAAGCAAAATTTGAGATGTTTGGAGCCAGAAAAAAATGTGTTGAAAATTCTTCCAGCCATCGAACACCTAAAATTGTAAGCTAAAAATTTGGTTTTCATTAAAATCTAGTAAAAGTGGAAACATTTACTCAATAATGCAATATATATAATTATAAGTGAATCACATACTTTTTTCTTTTCTAATGGGAATCTTGTGAAGCAGAATTTATGGGCATTTCTGTGAAATTTGTAGGGCACAAACCTGTAGCATCTTTCATGCATGCCAGCTATCAGTGACCAAAACTGAATTTTGAACAACCATACCAAAGGAAAGACTGACTTTTAAAAATCATCTTTACAGAAAAGAAGTTAAATTTTATTGTCATAGAAGAAGCAAACAAAGAGGCATCAGGTAGTTCATTTCTAAAAGTGTTTGAGCTATCTTTCTCAGTTGTGTGGGGTTTGTGGTACTTGTCAGCTTTTTGAGATTTGTAATTTGTCACAATTCACTTCTCATTCTTAATAAATATCCACTTCTGTCCCTAATTTTGAACTTCTATTTTAAAATTCCTTTTCTTAAAGAGCATCCCATGAGCCGCAGGCCTCATGTATCTGGCCCTGGTGGGGGTTGAAGTCTGTGGAAGGTTCAGTGGAAAGTGGCCAGATTTAACAAATAAAAGTACAGGATGTTCGGTTAACTTTGAATTTCAGGTGGATAAACACTGAGATATGTTTATCTGAGATTCAAAGTTAACTGGGTGTCTTTGTATCCAATCAGCGGGAATGTGAAAGAAACAGAAGTCAACCAGGGTGGTGGTGGGAAGGCGGAGAGAAGAGAGGAAAGGGAAAGGAGAAGGGGAGAGGCTTCACAAGAAAGCCACTCTGGACTAAGTCTTAAAGGTGAGCAGGCATTTGCAAGGCAGAAGAGCACAGGGTGTGCTTTCTGGGTGAGGTGTGGAGGCTCATCACGAGGGGTGGGGCTGAAGATGTGGTCAGGGTCAGGCTGTGAAGGGGCTGGCCTGTCATGGGGAGCAGTCTCCTTCACCCTGAAGGCCCCAGGATCACGTGGGGAGATTTTGGCAGGGGAACACCAAGACTGGGTTTGTGTTTTACACAGTCGGGGACCTGGGGGAGGATGGGTGGTTGGGGCTGAGACCAGATCAGCGACCCAGGACAGAAATCGGGAGGTAGCGCTTGGACTCTTTCCATGACCCATCCTGCTCCCTCCGCCAGTCTCCACAGGGGCTGTTTCAGGGCAGTTGAACCATAGAACCCATTGATGTCAAACAGGATCTGAGGTCCTGGACCACCAGGTGGCAGCTGAGAACCTTGGGAGTGAAAATGGAGCAGGAAAGGCCGGGTTGGTGGGGGACAGGTTCCCAAGGTGGGTCTGTGCTTCCCTTCCCATCAGCAAGGGGTGGTCAGTTTCATTTCCTCAGGTCATCAACTTCCTAGGTGAAGGCAGGCAGAACTGCTTGGCTCGGGAGACTGACGTCACCTCCCCTGCTACACAGGCTTGAGGCTCCCCACTGTTCGGTTCCGGTCCACCTGGTCCTGGGGTGGGAAGGCAGCATGGGCTTCGAAAAGGCTAGCAGCCAGGACAAGGAGGTTTGAGAACTGTGTGCCGTGTCTTTGCTGGGTGAAGGAAGGGCTGGCTCACATCTCCGCTTGTTCACGGCTTTAAAGGGAACGTGGAACTGGGTGCTCTTTGATGTCTTTTCTGACTCTCATTTCTGAATCCCAGGCAGAGGAGAAGTGGTTCAGGCTTAAGGTCCCCCAGGAGAGGGGCTGAAAAGGTGGAGTAGGAAGACCCTGCATTCACCTCCTCCAGCGACACACCGAAAGTAAAACTATTTACAGAGCCACTCAACGAGAACCACAGAACCGGAAATCTTATCTCTTTTTATTTTTTTTGCTGTATTTTTAAAGTTGTATACAATTAAAAACAAATTATTACAATCCAGATATATTTACCGAGACATTTAAAATTTACATTCCTGAGTATATATCTCTATGCTATATAGTAGGTCTTTGTTAGTTATCTACTTTATTATATACAGTAGTGTGTATATGTTAATCCCAACCCCCTACTTTATCCCTCCCTCCTTTTCTCTGATAAGTATGTTTGTTTTCTATATTAGTCTCAATATTTTGTAATAACCTATAAAGGAAAAGAATCTGAAAAAAAATATATATGTATAATTGAGCCACTGTGCTATACAGCTGAAACTAACACAACACTGTAAATCAGCTATACTTTGATTTAAAATATAATAAGTAAAAAGACAGAAAAGTGAGTAATCATTTATATTCTTTCTAAATCTGTATTTACTTCCCAAATGAACTCTCCATTCATCAATATCAGTATTTCTTTCTTTCACAAATTCTTCCTCTGTCATACTTTCTGGTGTCATACAGTGCTCACAACTATAGGGTTTTCCTCTTATATCACTGAAGTTAGGCATATAAACCTAAGTCATTTCCTCCAAGTCACCCAGTAGGGCTGCACCTTGCTCAACCCCAGGGCACCTCGTTCCCATAGAAGGCACTGGGCGTGGTGCCCCCTGGGGTTGCACAATGCCTGCTTCCCTTCTTGTCTGAGCTCCAAGACTTGGCTCTTCGGAGAGGCAAACTACCCTCTTATGGAGAAGAAATTGCCTTGGCAGCATCCTGAGTGGCTCATGGAGCTGGACTGGAAGGATAGGGGATTGGAAAGTGCGAGAGAGCTGTGTCCAGCACACATCAAACTCAGAGCATCTCCATCTCAGTCTCCGGTTTCCCTTCATTGTGTCCGTGTCCCCATTTAACAAATGGGCAATGGAGCTCTGGTATCCCAGTGGTGGGTCAGCTGGCTCTAGAAGACCCGAATCTAGGCTAGCTGGAACCCACACCTATGGGTCAAATCCACAGTTTCATTGCAATCCTGGGAGGAATGCCATTCCACCTCAATCGGTATTCTTGTCTTTTTATATCAAGTGTTAGTAGTGAGGCTTAGGATGGAGAAAAGTAATTTCTTATTGTCCCTCTTTTCTCCTAGTTTAGGAACTGAAAGGGGGGTGCTGTAAAACTAATAACAAAGCTTATTATTTTCTAATAGCCAATTATTTTCCAGGCCTTGTGCTAAAGCTCACACTTAATCATGTAATCTACACACCATGCCTGCATGGTGAATGTTCAACAGGCATAATTAGCACCATTTTGCAGATGAATAAACAGAGGCACAGAGATTAACTGGCTTGCTTTTGGCCTGACAGCCAAAGCAAGCAGAAGCAGTCAGCCTGAGTCGGCTGACTCCAGAGTTGCAGTCCCAGTTACTATGATACAGTGTATACTGGAGTGGAGCTATGAACACAGCACATATTTTTCCTTTCTCTACAAGCTTCCTGATGTGACATCTTTGTCCTGAAATCAAAGTTGGATGAGAACACAGTCTGAGCACAAGGTGGTGAATACAGGCTAAGAGTCAGCAGTGTTGCAATCCACTCACCATCTGTGAGCTATGAGCCGGCAGCTCAGGCAGTGCTGTGAAAAACAGCATCCACTCCCTTGCCCGTCTCCCTCCCTGGAGAAGCAGGAGTGAGGAGGGGGAGATCTCTGGACTCAAGACTACCTCTTCCTCTCCTCCCCCGAAGGAGCCCAGAGACACTGAGGCCTAAAAAGGTATCTTCTCCTTTTCCAGGTGCCTGATACACAGCATCGGAATAAATAATATTTATGGAATACTCACCAGGGTCAAGTCCATTAGATCAATCAGAGCCTCATAGTTTATTTTTTCCTATTGTAGGAAGCTTCAGGGAAGGTTTGAGCAGCTTGTCCAGTATCTCACAGAGAAGAGGGAGAGCCAGGGTTTAAATCTAGAGCGACGCTGTCACCGCTACAATCGACTGCTTCCCTCAATGTGTACTATTTCATTAAGTCCAAGATGCGGGACCGCAGGACGTCCAGCCCCTGTGGTCCACTTCCCAGCATCTCTGCCCATACAGTGTCCTCAGTGTTCCCTGCCCCTCTTCCTTCCCCGCTGGGTGCTGCTCTCCACTCTGTCTCCCCAGGCTGGCCACGGGGCAAATTCCATTCCAGCTTGTTGGTCAAAGGGCCCATGGGGTTTCTCATAATCACACCCCATCCCCAAGCTGTTTCGTTTTGGTAAAGACAAACTGTTTTGGGAGTTCTGGTTTGGAGAGGAAACTTTTTACACCCTATCTTTTTTTTTTTTTTTATCACCATCGCCCCAAACCCTGATTCTGAAGAACTGGTAGTGTAGAGATTGTATACATATAAAAAAGCAATTTAGACAGAGAGTCTTCTGGCCCAAGATCAAGGATTCCACTCTCTGTTCCTGACCTGCTCCTGGCTGCTAAGCTCCTCTGCCTCCCAGTCTCATTTCCCCCCTCTGCATTGATTAAGAATGAAAGGGTAAGGGACAAGATGCTGAAGAGAGAAGATGCCCAAAGAAACCCTTGCATTTCCATGAGAGGAAGAAAACACCCTCCTGACGAAGTTAAACAAAATAATGCACGTAGAGCCTTTAGCTAGCACCTGGCACACGGTAGGTGCTGAATAGCTCGGGCAGATGGAGCAGACAGGAGCCGGGGCACGTGCAGGGTCTCAGGGCTGGCTGTGGCGGGGCGTGGCTGTCAGAAGATTGCTTTCCTGACGTTGCCTGCAGGGTACAATTGGTGACATGCCACAGCTCTCAGGAAAGTGATCTAACTTGGATTTTTCTGTATGGACACAGAATTGCAAGAAAATCTCATTTGCATAAGTTAGAGAGCTCATTTTTCCTAGAAGCTGCCTGTCAAGACTGAGGAGAAAGACGCATTTCTTAATAATGATTAATCAGCTGTATCTGAAAAGAAAAAGAAAACAATTCAGGAAATAAGATGCTAAGGAAAGGTGGGGAAAAACGATCTCCCCCCAGATGGACCCACCCAGTTAAACCCTGACAGTATTTCCTTGTGTTCACCTGCATAAAAGTGACCAGCCCTTTCCAAGTGGCAAGGAGCGCAGAGAGAAGGCATAGGGCCGGCCCTGGAGCACCCTGTGAGAGGTGAGGCTGGCGGCGTCCATCCTGTGGCTTTGCTCATCACCTTCCCAGCCCTCTTCCATTACAGCTGCAGAGAGGTGACCCGTGGTCCAGGTGCTGGGCATTTTGTAGAATGGGGAGGGGTGTTCAGTTGAACTTTCTAGTCCTTTCTTCTCAATAAGTAGAGAGGCAGAGTGGGAAAGGGGGAAGGAAGAAAGGGAAAAGGAAGGGATCTATTTTGTTTTCAGAAACATGATGATCGTATTAAAGTTTTATTGAAGTGTATTGATTTACAATGTTGTGTTAACTTGTGGTGTGCAGCAGAGTGATTCAGTTATGTATACATATCTGTATCCATACTTTTTCATATTCTTTTCCATGATGGTTTATACAGGATATTGACTACAGTTCCCTCTGTTACACAGAAGGACCCTGTTGCTTATCTGTTGTATACACAGTAATTTGTGTCTGCTAATCCCAAACTCTCGGTCCTTCCCTCCCTGGCCCCCTCCCCAACCCCCCTCCCCCTTGTCAACCACAAGTCTGGTTTCCATATAGGAGAGTCTGGTTTGTTCCATATATATGTTCATTTGTGTCATATTTTAGATTCCACATATAAGTACATCTTTTGTCTTTCTCTTTCTGACTTCGCTTAGTACAATAATCTCTAGGTCCATCCATGATGGTGCAAATGGCATTATTTCATTCATTTTTGTGGCTGAGTGATATGCCATTGTATACATCCATTCGTTTTGTCAATGGACATTTACGTCGTTTCCGTGTCTTGGCTATTGTGAATAGTGCTGTTATGTTTGAATTACACTTTTGTTTGATATACGCCCAGGAGTGGGATTGCTGGATCATGTAGCAACTCCTGGTTTAGTTTATTGAGGAACCTCCATGCGGTTTTCCATAGCTGCTGCACCTATTTACATTCCCATCAGCAGCGTAGGGGGCTTCCCTGGTGGCTCGGATGGTAAAGAACCTGCCTGCAATGTGGAAGCCATGGGTTCGATCCCTGGGTTAGGAAGATCCCCTGGAGAAGGGAATAGCAACCCACTCCAGTATTTTTGCCTGGAGAATTCCATGGACAGAGGAGCCTAGCGAGCTGCGACTAAGCGACAAACACACACACAGAGCAGTGCAAGAGGGTTCAAAGCGAAAGAATCTAGCATTTACCATACAATTTTTAATTCTAAAAACTTCTGGGAACTTTATAGTATATATATTTTTAATCATTTGCAGTTATTAAGTATATCTTTAAATATAAGGAGTATCACGGGCTCGGTGGGACCTGGCAGAAGTTTGTTCCTGTCTGTTGCTAGGGGGTCTGCTGGGTCTCCCGCTGAGATCTAGGGGGCGGTGCTGTGGGCGGGGCGTGCACAGGGGAGGGGAGCGGCCGCCTGCCCTTCCATCCTGGTTCCGCCGCCGCTCAGGGGCCTCGCACCTTGGGCAGGTTTCTCCACCTCCCTACCGTCTCAGGTAAAACGGGGATGGAAAGAGAACCACCCTCAGAGGCTGGCTGGGAGCATGAGATAACCATGGAAAAGACTTGGCATGGAGCCCGAGGCACGAGGCAGGCATGATCAGTGTTAGCTACTGCTGTTGGCTGAATCAGGTGAAATGGCTGGGATCACCCGAGGGACATCTTTCTCCTCCGAGGCTCCCATTGGGGGTAAGCAGGCAACACCCCACTGCTTTTGAGAGTTGTCAGCAGAAAAACTGTGACCCCTTTAGTCACTTGTCTCCCCAGAAGCACCTCAGCTGTCTTTTGAGGGGAGAGAGGATTCTATTGCCTGCCCTGTCAATGGGATCTGTTTCCTTGTTCTGCTAGAAACAGGTTGCAAGAAGAGAAATCAAGCTCTTTACCATAATGCCTGCTCTCCAGTGAGGTCTCAGCGCACACCTGTCCCTTGCTGGGAATGCTGCTGAGTTAAGGAGAAGTGAGGGAACACGGTTTCTTAAGCAGGAGTCACTGCTTCTTAGGTTCTGGAGAAGAGCCTGGGACTCTGGAGGATGACCCGGGGTCGGGGGAGGGGAGGTATGGCTCAGGCTCCCCACAGGCGTGGTTAGAAGTGGGGGCGTCCACAGCCCACAGCTGGCTTCCTACGCTCGCGGCCCCCCTCTCGTCCACTGTGGCACCCACATGCCTTACACAGCACACGTGTGGCTGGGACCGAGCGCTCAGTCTGTACCATGGACGACGCCGGGCAGAGGCCAGTCCATGCCCAAGTGTTGCCCTCTGACTGATTTTGAATGCTTGGCTCTGTTTGTGAAATGTGTGCTGGTGCTGGGAAAAGTCAGAGGAGGAGAACTCAACAGGCTGTACAATCATGCTCTGAGCACTTTTCTCAAGATCTATTACATGACACCACTGAAAGTGGTTCACTGAAAAGAGAAGGACAGAGGCAGGAGAGGGTGTGAGAACTGGGCAGGGGGTGAGGGCGGCAGGGATCTGGGTCTGGCCCTGGTTAGAGGTTAGCGAGGGGCAAGTACGTCCCTGGCACCTCCTGGCTCGAGGGGTGATGGAGGGGAAGCCGCCACCTTGCCATCTGTGGGTCTCCCTCGACACTGCTGCTAATGGATTCTTAGAGGCCCCATACCTCTCTTTCCCATCTTCTTCAGCTGGTGACATCTTCATAGTTGGCATCAAAGGAGTGATTTTAAGCAGACACAGTGGGTATGTAACTTAGTTACCAAGTGGGGATATAATAAAAGGATGTCTCCTATTTTCAGGGGTAAACATAAAAAAGTGAAATGTGTTTTATGGTTTTTTCAGATCTATTGCCTAATTTCTAGGGCATATTACCAACCCTGTTTTATTTAATTTGTTAAAAAAAAACAAACCGCTTCTCACCCCTGTTGAAAAACGAGCTGTGTTGAGTCATGTGAATGATTTACTCACAAATTCACTCCTTGAAAGTTGGGAGAACACTGTGGATCAGGCTTTCCCGGCTGGGGGCGGGGGGAATGGGTGCAGCGGGGCGGCGGGGGCGGGTGGGGGGGGAGAGACAAGGAAGGGCTAACTCAACTGATTCAAAGAAACCAGAGAAGGAGACACATGCCCTGAGGTCTGCAGGCTGAGGTCCTGAGTCCTCCTTTCTGGGCTGCTTTCTGACTGGCCTTGCGAGGTCCGAAGGGAGACTCAGTCAGGGTCTCTTGGCCGGAAAGCTCACTTCACCCCTCCCCACAGGACATGAAGGCACCGTGCATTTCCCTCTGCCTCCTGGGTGCCGGGCTCTTCCTGTGTTCAGCGCACGCCCGAGGCCTCAGGAGATGCCTGATTTCCACGAACTTGCACCATATGGAGGAGAGCTTCCGAGGAATCAAAACAGCCATTGTGAGTGTGGGTTTGGGGTGAAGGCGTGGGAGCGTGCCTCACTTTACCTCTTAGTGTGACAGCCAGCTCCTGCTCATCACCTTGGGGTCTCTGGAGGATGTGAAGTCCTCACTGCTTGTGCCCATCGTGTTTTCCTCCGTAGCAAGCTAAGGACACCTTCCAAAACGTCACCATCCTGTCCCCATCGGAGACCCTGCATGGCATTAAGGTACCAGCCTCTGTCTGCTCGCTCCTCTTCTGGCGTTTTGTGGGGAAGTGGCCCAGGGTTGAGGGGGAATCTGTGCCTGTGCACGCCTCTTCCCTGACCTCCCCGGACTCTGAGGCTCCGCCGACTCCTCATGTGTCAGCTAATGTGAGAGGGTGTGCTCCTGTCTTGGGGAACTTGAACCCCAGGGAGGGTGTCCACCCCAACAGTGATTAAGGTGTCACATGCTCAGATGGGGTAGGATTTCTATGGCTTAGAGTGACTTTTGTGGTTTTGTGGGGAAGCTGAGACAATGAGCAGTGTCTCAAAAGCTGAAGAGGCTTGGGGTTAGTGGCTAAAAGAAAGGAAGGGTTTGGGGAGAATAGGTGTGTAAGATCAATGGAAATACGTATCAGGGAACAGAGGGGCAGCTGGGGTGAATTCCCTAGTGGTCCCGTAACCAGGACTCTGTACTCTCACTGCCGAGGGTGTGGGTTCAACCCCTGGTCAGGGAGCTACGATCCCTTAAGCCATGAGGCGAGACAGGAAAAAAAAAAAAAAAGAGGCAAACTTGAAAGCCAGGCTGAGCCTCAGCTTTATTTATTTTTGGTCGTACTGAGTGGCTTGTGGGATCTTGGTTACCCAGCGGGGGACCCTGTGTCGCCAGCAGAGGAAGCGTGGGATCCTAGCCACTGGACAGCCAGAGAGCTCTGAGCAGTGACCTATAATACAGGCCACAGGGAGTTCCTGCGGGTGTTGGAACCAGAGTGGGTGACCACAAAGTCTTTTAGAAAGACAGTCTGGTAATGTTCTTCACGATAGACAGCTTGAGGCCAGAAGGCAGGGAGGGAATGTCTAATTGCCAGACTAGAGGTGCTGAGAGTCCGTGTGTTGGAAAACAGCTGATGTATGAGGTGATGGTTGACTTCACAGAAGGGGCCAATGAGAAGTACCTTTAAAAGTGAGCTCCTCCAGTCCTTGATAGCATTCTAGAGAAACCCAGTTCTTTCAGTTATTTATGTGACAGAGTATAAGGCACAAGATCATTCTTCTAGGCATTCTATTAGGCCTGATTTATTTATGGTAAACACAAGGAGACACTTCCTAAATTCTATTCTGGTCAGTGGTATAGGAGACTTACAGGATGTTATAGCTGGAAGGGACCCAAAGGCCATCTATTCTGAAACCATCATTTTCAAATGACCAAAGGACGTCTTGAGAGAAAGAATGTCTAGTTAGTAGTGGTTGTCAGAAATAGACTCTCAAGTCTCATGCCCCTGTTTCTTCGTCCTCTCAAGGTCTAGAAATAGTTGATGTGGCCTAAGGCAAGCGGTCAATAAGTATACAGTTCATCGTCATATTTATTCTCTTCCCCTCACCCTCTTTGATGAGACAAAGGTTACAACTTTTTACTCCTTTGGTGAAGAGAATTAGAAGGAGCAGAGGAAGAGGAGAGATTTTGTGTAGCAAGTTCAGTTTCCATCCAGGGAAAGCTACCTGTAGGGCCAAGGAGGCTTTGCTGCCTTAATGCTAATGAAGGCTGACCTACAGCTCTCCTACACCGGCTCTTAGGGTGGAGTGCAAACTGCAAGAAGGAAACTCTGGCTGGCCAGTTGCCCTGAGCCATGCCCAAGGAAGTCAGGAGCTTTTCTGAGGAGGACCTGCCCAGGTGCATGCATTTCTGCAGCTGTCAGTTTCCATTTTTGCACATCTCCACTCCAACCAAGTGATCCCTGAAGTTTAAAAAGAACACACTGGAGGAGAGATGAGCAGTCATCACACTGAAAGGAATACGTGCCTAGCACAAGCCTGACGTGCAGCAGTCACTGAGTGGCTGTTAGTGGCTAGAGGATGTTCCAGAGACTCAGACTTCAGTACAGTGTAAGGAAGTGCTTTTCAAGAAAGCTGTTCAGACATCGCTCCTTTCGAAAGGGAGGAGTCTGATCCCTGGAAACAGTTAAGCAGAAGTTGGTGGTGATATGTCAGGGATGCTGTAGAGAGAATTCTAGCCCATAGCTGGGCGCCATCCCCTGTGAATATATCTCCTGGCCACATGAAAAGAGGGTAAGAACTGCAATCTCTTCTTGGTGACTCTGTCATAAGCAGCTTTGGTGTCACTAAGAGGACACTCTGAGACCAATAAAAATGTAAAAAAAAAAGGCTTTTAGTTATTTCACTCCTTGTTGCCCCAACCCAAGCAGGCTGCTTTTGTCTCTAGGATAATAAGAGAAGAGGTCCTCTGGGGCTATTCTTAATTTGTGTCTGTAGCCCTTAGATGTGTGCTGCGTGACCAAGAACCTCCTGGCATTTTATGTGGACAGGGTGTTCAAGGACCATCAGGAGCTGAACCCCCAAATCATGAGAAAAATCAGCAGCCTTGCCAACTCTTTCCTCTACATGCAGAAGACTCTACAACAATGTGTGAGTCACCAGCATCTACTTCCTGCCTGCCCCATGGAGCCCAGGACACGCTGGCCCTTTGCGGCCTTCTGAAATGGTTCTGGGCCCAAGGGAAATCCCCTGCCTTGTCATCCACGGGGGCAGAAGTGTCAGGAACCACTTCTAGTGGGTCCTCCTTGCCCAGGGCTTCCTCCTCCTCAGACCCGGTTTCCTCATGGATAATCTTCCTGGGATGACCAACTTACCTCAAAGCATCTCTTAAGTGATCCCGGGACTGGCCTGTGAGAGGGGCATGTTGAGGATTCTGGGCTTATCATAGTTACACCCCTAGTTTCTTTGTTCTGAGCCCTTGGGGTTTCCATACCAGTCAACCTCTGGGTGGTTCCCTGGTATATAGCCTATCCTATATAAGCATCACCTATACACTCATTGTGATTTATTAAAAACAAACCTCAGAAATAAAACTGAGCCCCCAAGAGCCAATAAAATCTTAGACCAGGAGAAAACCCGGGGGTTTTGGCCCCATCTCTGCCAATGATTTCCCCGGTGACTTTGTGACAAGCTACTTCACCTCTCTGTGCCGTGGATCCTGAAGTTGTTAGAAGAGGTCATGACCCCTGTCCCACTTACGTGAAGATGTGTTTAACCAGTTATTTGATTAACTAGCCCAACAAATATTCATTGAGTGCCTGCCTAGAGTGGTGTTGCATTCACAGGGTGGTGACAAGACAGATTTGGCCCCTGCTCTCCAGGCCTTTCCAGCCCTGGTGACATGCAAGGTGATTCTACAAACAGCCCCTACAGCCCCCTGCTGCCCCGGCCTGGGTTGACTCACCTGACTCTCACTTTGGGAGGAAGGAGAACTATCACTCCTCACATAGGAGGTGGTGTTAAGAGTGAGCCGGGGTGGAAAAGTCTTCTGATGGATGCTATCTCCATTTTGTTGCAACAGAAGCTGTGTCACTGCAGACAGGAAGCAACCAATGCAACCAGAATCATCCATGACAACTATGATCAGGTAAGGGAGGGGAGAGGACAGGGAGGGGAGAGGAAAGGGAGGGGGGAGAGGACAGGGGTGGGGAGAGGACAGGGAGCGGGGGAGAGGACAGGGAGGAGGGAGAGGACAGGGAGGAGAGAGAGGACAGGGA
>NW_024070205.1:74331170-74409061 GCF_014754425.2 Oryx dammah | reverse complement strand
CAGGGAGGAGAGAGAGGACAGGGAGGAGGGAGAGGACAGGGAGGGGGAGAGAGGACAGGGAAGGGGGAGAGGACAGGGAGGGGAGAGAGGACAGGGAGGGGAGAGGACAGGGAGGGGGGAGAGAGGACAGGGAGGGGGGAGAGGACAGGGACGGGGGAGAGAGGACAGGGATGGGGGAGAGAGGACAGGGAGGGGAGAGAGGACAGGGAAGGGGGAGAGAGGACAGGGAGGAGAGAGGACAGGGAGGAGAGAGGACAGGGAGGGGAGAGGACAGGGAGGGGAGGAGGGACAGGGAGGGGGGAGAGGACGGGGTGGGGGGAGAGGACGGGGTGGGGGGAGAGACAGGGAAGGGAGAGATAGGGTACAGCAGCCTGAGTGGGCAGCCTCCTCCCTGCTCAAATTCATTCATTTACTCAACAGTACTGATGGCCATCTGCCCAGTTCTGTGTCTGCAGAGTGTGTTGGTCTTACCTCATTTGTTAATTTCCTGGTCTCTCCCTCCCCATTATGCCTCCACTGTTTTCTTTTCACATATCAGAACTATGTTCAGATCTGAGGGAAAGCACACACTGTTTAAGATAGGGCTGAGGCAGAGGGAGGCTTCCCAGGTGGCGCTAGTGGTAAAGAACCTGCCCGCCAATGCAGGTTAGATGTAAGAGACGCGGATTGGATTCCCGGGTCGGGCATGGCAACCCACTCCAGTATTCTTGCCTGGAGCATCCCAAGGGCAGAGGAGCCTGGTGGGCTGCAGTCTATGGGGCCACACAGAGTTGGACACAACTGAGTGACTTAGCACGCGTGCAAAACGCAGAGGGAGCAAAGAGCCCCAGTGAACTGTAAGCTGTTATGCATGAAGCGTGCTACCTGGTAGCGTGTTTCTGTGTCGCTGTGTCTAGGCACTGTGATCAGCGTCCTGTGTGGTGACGAACAGCGCTTCTCATGTAGGTGCGGATGTCGTACGCACACCTCACGTGGAGGTGGAGCGCGCCTCTCCTGTAGGAGCGGGTGTCGTACGCACACCTCATGTAGAGGTGGAGTTAGAGGTACGGTCTCTTACCTGCATCATTTACAGATTCTGTTGAAATGCAGATTCTGGCTGGTAGGCCTGGAATGAGGTCTGAGATTCTGTGGTTCACCCACACTCCCAGATTAAGTCAATGCTTTGAATAACAAGGAGCCGCAAGGTCTGTTCAGAGCTCTTCTTTGTGGAGAGGCTCCACAGAGTAACATCACAATGGCTGAAATTTATATTGTTCTTCCTATGAACCAGGTATTAAGTGCACTAAAGGTATTAGCAGCACACTTATTCCTTACAACAATGCTACAAGCCATTGTCTATATTTGATACATTAGAAAACCAAGACACAAACAGGTTAAGTAATTTAAGTTTATACCACAACTAAGTGATGGAGGTAGGGCTCCATCCCATGCCATCTGGCTCCACAGGACATACTTTTGTATCTTACCATCTCTTCCACTCTGCTGAGGAAGAGCTGGGGTAAGTCAGGAGACTGGGGTTCCAGTCTAACTCTGCTGCCAGTCGGCTGTGTGACTTTGGGTAGGACACCTTCTTAGGGGCTGCAGTGTCCAATGGAGACACGCTGTTCCCCCTTCTCATTGCTGGGCCCCTCGGGCACTGTGGCTTTCAGGGAGAGTGGCAGTAGTAGGCTGAGCTGATGTCAACAGGAAAGCAAGCAGAGCTTCCAGCAAAGAAAGTTTGTTTGTTTGTTTTTTTCTGTGACATATAGGAAAAAGAAAAACAGAGGGCAAAGAATGAAGAACTTCTTATTTTGTTTATAAGTTACTGACATGATTCAACTGTTTGTCTATAGAAAACAATTTAGGTCATCTGTTAGGAAAATAATTTAGGGTCTGTATGCCCTGCAGAGATAATGGTTGCATAAAAAGCAAACCTCATGGGGACCAGAACATAGGGCAAGTGACTGAAAACTATGGTACAGCTCAGAAAGGCAGGGTATGATGATGGTTTGCATGGTTTCAGCTGGAGGTCCGGGCTGCTGCCGTTAAGTCTCTGGGAGAGCTGGACGTCTTTCTAGCATGGATTGACAAGCATCATCAAGGAACTTCGGCTGCCTCAAGACAAGGAACCTAATTTGGGGGGATGAACACCCCCTGAGAGGTTTCTGGTGGGGGACAGCCAACTTGGAAGGGGAGGGAGATGGGGGAGGCCCTGTTTTATGCAAATGAGGGTCTTTTTGAGGAAGTCTTCCTGCTTGTTTGGAATTCTCTTCTCTGGGCTGAGGTGTTCTAAGGGGAAATTCTAGGTTTGAGCACACCTCACCTTGTGGCTAAAATCTCGCCGGCTGGGCCCAGCTTGTCTGATCTCACCTGAAGGTATCCAAGCAGTCTACTGGTTTTATATTTGTAACAAAGTATGTCTGTTGAGAGGTCCTGTGGGGCCATCCTGGAGGGAGAGGGTGGGCTTCCCTAATTTATTGTGAAGTTTCTTATCCCATGTCTGTGATATGAGCTAAGCAATATCCTGTGGTGCATATTGTACTGACTGGTTTTTTTCTGAATAAATTCTGTTCTTTACCAATTAGTGGAAGTGTCTTCTATTTTAGGAAGGCCAGTCAAGGAGCATGAATGGAGACTATGAGAAATGAAAGGGGCCTTGGGGAATTCCCTGGTGGTCTAGTGGTGAGGACTCTGAATTCTCACTGCTAAGGGCCCGGGTTCAGCCCTTGACTGGGGAACAAAATAATCCCACAAGTCATGCAGTGCTGCCAAAAACAAATAGATAAATTAAAAATTAAGAAATGAAACGGGCCTTGAAGAACAAAAATAGATGGGAAAACTGAGGCCTAGAAAGGGATAAAAATTTACTCGAAGTGAGTTAGTACAGAGAAGGGTTTCAGACTGGACTCCACCCAGAACCTGTGCTCCACATAATGATCAAGAGCGTGAACACAGGACTTCTAATCATGACTCCTCGCCGTCACTCCATTTCTGATCTCTCTTTCTCTGTGTTTCTGTCTTTTCTCTCTGTCTCTCTGTTATTGAATTGGGTCCCACTGTTCACAGCTTTCAAAATCAGTACTCACAAATGTTGATGTAAAGGAAAGTTGCCTTTTTTTCAGAATGCCAGCAATCTGGGGACATGGTGGGTCTCTGCCTCCCCCCAAAACCACCTCTGAAGATTCTGCTCAGACGTAAAAGCTTTTAAAGGGAAACAGGGAAGTAACCTCAGTTAATCGAGATGGGCCGGGGGTGGGGGTGGGGGTCAGAGTCACCACCATCCCCCACTGTGTGCAGGCTTGTTAACTCTGTCTGACCTTTCTTATTTCTTTAGATGTTATCTTGCTCACACAGTTTGTTCAAAAGATCAGTGAAAGGGAAGCTGGGGAAGAGATCTGGTGATGCGTTAATTACTTACTCTTCCCTTCTAGTTCTTTGATCTATGGAAAGAAACAACAAGTTAGACAAAGTAGTGTGTGATCAAAAGATGTGGAAGGTGTGCCAGGGCCAGAGGTGAGCAGAGCTGGTGCCTCCTGCAGAGAGCTCTTTCCTGCCCAAAGCTGCCCACATGTCTGTCTTGTCTCTGTCATTTCTTTCTTATTGCTCCCAACCTAGATATATCTTTTCAGGCCCTAAATTCATCCCCCACAGATATGTATGTGGAGATGGAGAGAAGGTATTTCTAACAAAGGGATGGTTGTCATGGTGACAAAGCTAAATGACTGAAGCCCAAGGCAAGAGGAATTCTGGGTAGAGGGGTTCTGGCCAAAATGGGCACCAACTTCTAGTGGACAGGCCTCAGATGGCTAATGACAATAAGAATCGATACTTACTGAGCAGCTGCCATGTGCTGGATGCCGAAATAAGTGCTTTACGTGTACGATCCTGGGTCCTGTATCTATACTGTGACTGGCTGGCTGAAGCAACCTTTCTTTATTCCTACCTGGGAAAGAGATTTCATAGAACAGGCTTTACTGTCTGAAGTCAGCCAGTCCTGACTCCAATCCTATGTGACTCTGAGCAAATTACTTAGTGGCTATAAGTCTCAATGTCCTCCCGGGTAAAACAGAGATAATAACACTGGTCTCCAGGTGTTGCTGTGAGTTATGAGTGAGATGAGGGCCCCGCAGCCCTCAGAGTGGGAAGCCGCACGTGTAGTGTAAAGACTGCCGAGCCAGGAATCACAGTCTGGCTCCAAGTCTGCTGTGATCCACCCAGGACAGGTCACCACGTTGCCTTAACCCTCAGTTGTCTGCCAGTGTGGACACTGACCCCCGTGCTATCATGCGAAAGCCAGAGCATTATGATGGCTGAAGCCCTCATATCCGCACACACACGAGGTTCCCGACTGTTTCCTCGCACTATGTCCCCTATTCTTGCCCAGGCTCAGTACCACTCGACCACGCTCACCTGCTTCGTGTCTCTAAAACACATCAGGCTTGTCCTCACGTTAGGGCCTTTGTGCTTTGCGTGCACACATACACCTAAACTGAGATAGGATTAAAAGAAACCTCCACTGTTATGCTCGAATGGGATTAACAGGCTATTAAGAGGAAGCAGTTTTACAGAGGACTCAACCTTCTCAAGGTGACTTGGCTGGATGTTCATCCTGAGCTGACTGGATGACGGCAAGACCAGCTTCATGAGAGTATATCTCATCTTCTGTGACTTCCCTGGGGGTGTTTCCCACAGACACCTGCATGGCTTGCACCTCCACCTTCTTCAGACCTTGACTCAAAGGGTATCCTATTTAAGCATAACCTCCCCCATTTCTACCTTCAGCACATCTTACACCCGTTCTTTGCTTCCCCAGCATCCTACTTTATTATGTCTGTTTCTCTACTCAAATGTAACCTCCATGAGGATAGGTTTGTTCATTGCCTGGCACTTAGTGTTAAATTCATGTTTCATGAATACGTGATCTAGATGAATTAAAACAAAAATAATGGCAAACACTTATTTAGTGCTTTTGTAAGCCAAGCAGTCATCTAAGTAATATACATAATGTAATATATTATGAATATATATTTCATTTTAATTTTCAAGACAGTCCTATAGAAATGAGAGTGAAATAAAATGAAAAAAGCCCCCCTCTTTGAATGTTAACCATACAGATGGTTAAACCTTGGGGAAGAACCTGGACATAGAGGTCAAGAAACACCTGATGTCATACAGATCATAAGCAGCAGAGCCAGGCTTCCAGTCCCCACAGCCTGCTTCCAGGGTGACCTTTACTGTCAACATCAGTGTCCAGGTGTTGAGCACGTATTATGCACCAGTGAAAATAATTCTGCTTTCTCCTTTACATCTCATGATAACCCTCTATGGGAAAGATTATTAACAACCCAGTTACACAGATGATGAGGGCTGAAGCTTAGCGAGGCTCAACAACACACTAAGGGTCACACAGTTAGTTATGGGACTGGGGTTTGGTAAGTTAAGTAAACAAGGAGACCCTTAGAGTGAGGTGGCTGTGATGCCCTAGGGGGCGTCTGTGTAAGCAAACCAAAATCTAAGCCTGCAAATGCCTCAAGGTTATGAAATAAAAACGCTGAGGACAGTCACTGAGAGCCAACTAGACATTAAGCCACAGCCAATCAAACAGCTGCTTTCTTCGCTTTCACACCTTTTCTACATAGGTCCTTCCCAGCTGGCTCCTGACCATTGAGAGCTCCTAACCACTTCCGGTTTGGCGCTGCTGATTCTGGGAGATTTTTGTTCAAATAAACGGGTAAAATTTTTTTAATATGCATCAGTTTATCTTTTAGCAATACCCAATGCAGGTGTTCTACTCCACCTTGCACGCATGGTGGACAGTGGAAGAGGAGCTTTACTGGCATAAGGAGCTGTACCTGTAGGAAAGAAACACTGTTTTATCAATGGGTGCAAAAGTAGAGGAGGAGCAGATGGAGTCAGAGAGGGAGAGAGGAAAAACTATTAAAGGAGATGGTGACTGCAGCCATGAAATTAAAAGACCCTTACTCCTTGGAAGAAAAGTTATGATCAACCTAGATAGCATATTCAAAAGCAGAGACATTACTTTGCCAACAAAGGTCCGTCTAGTCAAGGCTATGGTTTTTCCTGTGGTCATGTATGGATGTGAGAGTTGGACTGTGAAGAAGGCTGAGCGCCGAAGAATTGATGCTTCTGAACTGTGGTGTTGGAGAAGACTCTTGAGAGTCCCTTGGACTGCAAGGAGATCCAACCAGTCCATTCTGAAGGAGATCAACCCTGGGATTTCTTTGGAAGGAATGATACTAAAGCTGAAACTCCAGTACTTTGGCCACCTCATGCGAATAGTTGACTCATTGGAAAAGACTCTGATGCTGGGAGGGATTGGGGGCAGGAGGAGAAGGGGACGACTGAGGATGAGATGGCTGGATGGCATCACGGACTTGATGGACGCGAGTCTGGGTGAACTCTCGGAGTTGGTGATGGGCAGGGAGGCCTGGTGTGCTGTGATTCATGGGGTCGCAAAGAGTCGGACACGACTGAGTGACTGAACTGAGTGAACTGAACCCTCCCTATATATCCCACCTGCTTACTTCACTTTGACTCTTTCACTTGCCTATCTGTCCTTGCTCTCCTTCCAGGCTTGAAGAACGTGTCCTGGCTCTTGTGTAGTCCACAGGGGGCATGGCACAGAGTTGTGCTTTTGTTCCTTGGTGTTATTATTTATTAAGCACACAGTTGGTGCTTAATAAATGCCTGCTAAGGAACCAAGTATACAATTTTCTCCCAAACCATGGCCTCTGAGTCCTTGATTAGCTCCTAGGAGGCACCTGGGAGAAATCTGGGGCTCACCTCCCCCAGCTCAGGTGCCAGGGGAGGGAACACGTAGCCTGTGGCAGGGCCCTGTGGGCACTTTATATATATGGCTTCACTTCCTCGTGTCTCAGATGGTAAAGACTCTGCCTGCAATGAGGGAGACCTGGGTTCGATCCCTGGGTGGGGAAGAGAGTCTGGAGAAGGGAATGGCAACCCACTCCAGTTTTCTTGCCTGGAGAATTCCATGGACAGAGGAGGCTGGCAGGCTACAGTCCACGGAGTCACAAAGAGTCAGACACGACTGAGCGACTAACACACTAAAGCTCAGAGGAATGGAGGAGGTTGTAGGTCTCATTCCCATGGGACCAGCAGAGGCATCTGAGACTCAGGAAGGTGGGAGGACTTGCTTGAGGTCAATGGCAGGTCCAGAAAGTGAACCCAGGTCTGATCTTCCTGGATCTGGTGCTCTCTCCCTTTGCTGCTGGGGAGGTTCATTTTGTTTGGACCAAGCTATCTAACCCAGAGCCCAAGTTGCTACACTGGCTGCCAGATCTTTAAACCCAGCTGCGTAAAAAGGAGCCTGGACTTGCCAGCAACAAGCTTGTGAAGTTACACACACATTTATGGACCAACACAGAGCGAAGAAGCAGAGGCCGACTTCTGAAGGTGTTACACGATGTTCCTGGCACTGCTGAGTCTGGTCTCCTCCTGGAGGACACTCTAGCCTCCTTTCAACTTCCAGCGTGGATTGCTGACAGCCACACGTGCTCAGGGCAGCTGTCTTTTGGAACAATGAATTTGCTAGGAAGTTCAGCTGATAAAGAACCCGCCTGCAACACAGGGGACCCTGTTTCCATTTCTGGGTCGGCTCCGATCTGCTGGAGAAGGGATGGGCTACCCACTTCAGCATTCTTGGGTTTCCCTGGTGGCTCAGCTGGTAAAGAATCTTCCTGCAATGCGGGAGACCTGGGTTCAATCCCTAGATTGGGAAGATCCCCTGGAGAAGGGAATGGCTATCTACTCCACTATTCTTGTCTGGAGAATTTCATGGACAGAGAAGTCTGGTGGGCTACAGTCCATGGGGTAGCAAAGAGTCAGACACAACTGAACGACTTTCGCACTTTTTTGTCCAAATGGATAAGAGGATTGGCTTTCATGTGAAATCCTGGTCCTGCTGCGTGATCTTGAACAGTTCACTTCACCTGTGCCCCCGTCTCCTCATGTGTGTGGATTGTAATAAGGATCCAAGATGCCATTTATAGTAGCTGTGAAGTTGGTGCTCACTAAATCTTTCTTCTTACATGTCATTTTTTTTTTCAAACTAGCAAGTATGACAAGGCAAAAGGCACTGCCCAGGTCAGCTATGCTGTCTTCTGGGTCTGTATTTCCAGGAAGCTCTCAGCTGAGCCCCTCATACAGGTGCTTGAAGATTTATCTGGCCAGCCAAGCCGGGTAGCCTTCCGGATTCTCCTGCTATTCAGACTGCCCCCTGCAGGCTCTCCTGCCCATGTCCTTTCTCTGATACAGACTCATCCCAGGGTGAAACTCTTGCCTTGACTCTCCTGAAGCTTGTTCATGCCTAACACAATCCCGGGTACATCCAACTCACTTGACGTCCTCTGCAGCTGTGAACAAATGCCCCTGCTCAGTGGCAGAAGCCAACTGATCATTCCTGGAGGTAGACTCAGGGGTCAGCATGTCATGTTTGGCCAAGGAGTTTCAGTTCAGTTTGGTTCAGTCATTCAGTCACGTCTGACTCTTTGTGACCCCATGGACTGCAGCATGCCGGGCCTCCCTGTCCACCACCAACTCCCGGGGTTTACTCAAACTTGCTTCCATTAAGTCGGTGATGCCATCCAACCATCTCATCCTCTGTCATCCCTTTCTCCTCTCACGTTCAATCTTTCCCAGCATCAGGGTCTTTTCAAATGAGTCAGTTCTTCACATCAGGTGGCCAAAGCACTGGAGTTTCAGCTTCAGTATCAGTCCTTCCAATGAATATCCAGGACTGATTTCCTTTAGGATGGACTGGTTGGATATCCTTACTATCTAAGGGGCTCTCAAGGAGTTTGGGGGAGGATATATTCTTAAAAGTGCTTCCCAGGTAGCACTGGTGATAAAGAACCTGCCTGCCAATGCAGGAGACTTAAGAGACGTGGGTTCAGTCCCTGGGAAGGGAAGATCCCCTAGAGGAGGACATGGAAACCAACTCCAGTATTCTCGCCTGGAGAATACCATGGACAGAGGAGCCTGGCAGGTTATAGTCCATAGAGTCGCAACGAATCATACACAGCTAAAGAGACTTAGCATGCATGCATATTCTTAAAAAGTTATTATGAGCTCTAGAGCTAGTCTGTACACTTGCAGCTCTGTTATGGAAACCTAGCCCAGTCTCAGGTCTCTGCCATGGAACCACTGTCAGTCAGTACTGAATATTGTGAAAGAGACCTCTTCTGTGTGGCCTTAAGGCTTGGTTCAGGCACTGGGACCAGGAGAGGTTTCAAAATCCAGCTTTCATACCAGGAGATAAGTTTATCTCAGTACGGCTTTGGTCTGGACGTCTCCCTCTGGTCACTTTCCTAGATACGCAAAGAAGACTCTATGCCTCAGTTTCTTTATTTGGAAAATAAAGAGAATACTCATCCCTGCGTTAAGGGTTGCCTAAAGATCAACTTCTCTGATAGCTCAGTAGGTAAAGAATCCACCTACAATGCAGGAAACCCCAGTTTGATCCGTGGGTTGGGAAGATCTCCTGGAGAAGGGATAGGCTACCCACTCCAGTATTCTTGGGCTTCCCTTGTGGCTCAGCTGGTAAAGTATCCGCCTGCCATGTAGGAGACCTGGGTTCGATCCTTGGGTTGGGAAGGCCCCGTGCAGAAGGGAAAGGCTACCCACTCCAGTAGTCTGGCCTGGAGAATTCCATGGACTGTATAGTCTGTGGGGTCGTAAAGAGTCAGACATGACTGAACAACTTTCACTTCACTTGACTTCAAAGATCAAGTGAGTTCATATTTTTTGAAATGTGTAGTGCCTGGCACACGGTGAGTGCCATAAACAAACAACAGAAGAGCCTGTAGCCACATCCTGTTGCTTTCCTACTCTAGCCCAGCCTAGACTTAACTTCCCGAGAACCACAGTCCCACCGCCAGGACAGAAAGAGTCTTCCTCCTGCTCCTTCTTCACTCCCACCTCTCAACCCCATTTGCGTTCTTGGGACCTAGAGTGATTTTCCAGTTCTTGACATGACAGAAATATCTTGGCATCCATCCCTCTCTAGGTTAAGCTCCACATGGATAGTTATTTTGTGAATGGCTGCACTCAGTAAATATTTAGTTTTTGAATGAGTGAATTCAAAGGCATGCAGCAAAGGCAACTCCAGATGTCTAGGCAGCTCCTTCTTGGATTCTTGGAGGAAGCCTATGGCTTTGCCGTTTGGCTTTTAGAACATCTCTGGCTTTCTCTTATCTTCCAGTCAATGTCCCCGTCTCTAGCCCCTAGCAAGAACTCTCTCTGGCCTCCCTGGCTTGGGTTTCGATTTTGCCCAGTTGTTGTTTTACTGTCTTTATATCCTGAAGCCTGAAGTTTGGTGCCTCCCACTGCACTCCTGGGCCCTTTGGATATCATGCCAACTTGAACCCCAGCTTTCTTGGGAGCAATGTGATCCAGAAGCCCTGTGAGTGGGGAGAAAGAGTCTCCTCTCCCTCACCTCCTCAATGCCTCTAAAACACCCCCCACACCTAACCCAAGAAGAACAGCTAAAGTCTTGATGAGATACCCTGAGACAGGGTGCAGATGACAACCCTCAGTGGTCACCGTGGAGTAGTGGGATTACGTCCAGATGGCTAGAAGTGAAGTCTTTTGTGAGAGTAGCTGGCATCAGAGAGCTCAGTCTCTTTGCAGGGAAACAGTGCATGAGAAAGCGCTTTGAAGTTAGTTAAGGAAGGACATCAATAAGCAATTTTGTTGAGTTCCTGGGATGTGTGTGATGATATCTAGATCCTGAGCAGCTTACCAAAAGAAAACAGTTACTCATTCTTTAGAAATGAAAAGCCTGAGTCCAATATCCTCAGAATGTTGTTCACAGTTCATTGCATTTTGACTCTTTTCAATCTTTTTCAAAACCTACCACCTTGCCCTACCCAACACCCACAGAAGCGCCATCCTCCAGGTACCAAAGTGCTCTCCCGTCTTAGGAATTTTGTTGCAGCTTTTCCTGCTGTAAGGAGCAAGGGTCCTTCTGCTTCTGCCTCTGTCTCTCCACCCTCAAAGCTCATAAAATTATTAGTTCTTCAAATCGTCGCTCAAACTGGACTTTCTTCAAGTAACCTTCCCTGATACACTTCTTAGCCCTTAGAAGTCATCCTGACACTCCCTTCTCCCTATGCCTGTGATGAACACAGACTTGGAATTGTTCCAGGAACGTCCTGATAACAAACATTGCCATCATCCTTATAACAGCCTCATTCTTCTCAAACTGCCTGCCACAATTGGGAAAGTATGGTTGCTATACCCACAGGCCTTTGCGTCTGCCATTAGGACAAAAACTCTTAACCTTTTGTGTGCCATGGGCCCCTTTGGCACATCAGCAAAGCGTATGGTTTTTAATAATGTTTCTAAATGCATAAAATAGAGTATATAAAATTGCAAAGGAAATCATTTTTTAAAAATATACAGCTATCAAAATATGGAAATGACAATTAGTATTATATAATAAATGTGCTTCTCTATAATGCATTAACAAGATCTAGCAGTGGGCCTACAAATTATTGACATTTCTAAGCAGTGATGAGTGTTGAGATATCTAAAACCACCATAATGGGACACAGAATATCTGTGATTTCTATCAGCAACAAGGTTACAGGCACTGCTAATACCACTGTGGTCTGTATTTGTTTCCTATCCTCTGAAATTAAAAAAAAGTTAAATGTTGACTAGAGGTTAGTGAAAAGATAGGGTGTGGCTTTTTCCCATTCTCCTTCTGCCAGATTAGGGGCTCCTATATTAGGGCATTTCCCCTCCCCATGCCCTGAGGTCCCAGGAGAGGCCCCAAGAAATTAAGCCTGTTCCTGCTGGTATTCATGGGTCATCCAGCTCAGTGTCCACACAAGGAGAACTGCAGTTTGTTTGGGGAATTAAAAGGAAAAGAACTGAGGACATCCTTATTCTCCTAGGTGAAAGAAAGTGAAAGTGAAGTCGCTCAATCGTGTCCGACTCTTTTGCGACCCCATGAACTGTAGCCTACCAGGCTCCTCCGTCCATGGGATTCTCCTGATGAGGAAACTTAATTCAAGCTCCTGTCTGGATTTTTGTTCCCAGACTGGGTGTCTAGGAGAGGGTTTTCCCAGGGGCTCCCACTTTATAGACAGGAGGGGGAGGGGTTAGCCAACTTTGGGGGACTCAGATACGTCAGAGGAAATGTCAGGAGAAAGGCTGGCAGCAAGTCGGGCTGGTTAGACAGACACGATGGAAAAAAGTAGGAAAGGGAAATGACGTCACTCACCCTGTCGGCTTTGAGGACCGGGAACTGACAATGCAGCTTCGCAGGGAGTCCCAGCAACTCCGCCCACCCCCACCCAGCAGGGAGGCAGCCGAGGCCGGAGGCGCAGGCGGGGCCAAGCTTCTCTGCCGCAGGCCTGAGAATGGGAAAGGCGTCCACCTGCCCACCCAGGGAGCTGAGTCTTCCTTCAGCAGAACCCTAACTGCTACGTGTTTCCCTGACAAGTGATACCTCGGGCAGGAAGCCCGGATGCCAGCAAGTGTGATGTCATCACACGCAGGGAAAACCCTGAACTGTCAACTCAGAAAAGGAGTCGCTGGGTTTCCTTTTTTGGTTTTTTAGAAAATTGTTTCCTGCCCAAAAATGGCTTGGTTAAGAAGCCGGGTTTATTTCAAAAGAAAGCATTCTTTGTGTCCCTCCTCTGCCCTTGGGCACCGATCTTGCGCTAAACCGCAGTTCTGAGACTCCTGAAAGTTAGCTTGGTGTGCTCAAGAAATGTACCCCCGTTTCTCTGCCAAGTCACACCATCCCCATCCATTCCAGCTGAGCCCTGACAGTGCGTTCTGCATGGCGGGGTCCTTGCAAATCTCCTGGTTAGTGCAGAGCTGTTACCGTGTCTCTCACTCTAAGACTCTTCATGGCTCCCTCTTGCCTCAGGGCAAAAACAAAGAATTATAGAATCAAAAGGCCCAGCTGAAAGAGACTTAAGAAATCATTACTGGACAACTCACAGATGAGGAGGAAAGTGATTTCCCCAAGACCACACAGTGGGATGAGGCTGAGGCTAGAGCTACAACCTCGGTTTCTAGACTCCACACGAGGTCTTAGGGCCCGGCACCGACTGCAGAGGAATCCCGACAAATCCAGTTCAAATTGAAATGCTTGGCAGGATATTTGTGCTCCTTAATGATGCGGCCGATAGCTGCAGTCCATGGGATCGCTAGGAGTCGGACACGACTCCGAGACTTCACTTTCACTTTTCACTTTCATGCGTTGGAGAAAGAAATGGCAACCCACTCCAGTATTCTTGCCTGGAGAGTCCCAGGGACAGGGGGGCCTGGTGGGCTGCTGTCTATGGGATCGCACAGAGTTGGACATGACTGAAGCAACTTAGCAGCAGCAGCAGCAATGAAACGGCCATATTTCCAACTTAGGTCTGCCACTGCTGGTTCATCTGCCTGTCCTCAAACAGCTCGTGAGCTCTGCCTTCCCAGTCATCTCTGTGCTGGATGCCCTATTCCTCCTCCTCCTCGTGCATTTAAAGGGTCAGCTCAAACCTTCCACTGTGTGAGCCTCTCTCCTCTGTTTTCCTCAGCTCCTACCCTCTACTCACTCAATTCAGTTCAGTCTCTCAGTCGTGTCCGACTCTGGGCCAGGCCTCCCTGTCTGTCACCAACTCCCAGAGTTCACTGAAACTCATGTCCATTGAGTTGCTGATGCCATCCAACCATCTCATCCTCTGTTGTCCCCTTCTCCTCCTGCCTGAAATCTTTCCCAGCAGAAAGTGTTGATTTTCTGTGTTCTGTAAGCAGGTGCCATGTCTGAAAGCAGGGGCTATAAAGCAGCCAAGGGCGTGAGACCTCCTGAGGCATCACCAATGTTCATAGCATTCAGCAGTGTCTTGCAGATTGAAGTCATTTAGTTAGTACATGTTTATGGGAACAATAATTTAAAATCTATTCTATTATATACGAAGAGTAATCAAAACTACTCTTTTTTTATGATTTGCATAACTATGCGTATATTTTAAAACTTCCTGGCAAATCAATGAGCCAGACAGGCAAGATAGGTTTTATTTTCCATTTTATTGATGAATCAGTGAATGCCTGAAATGTAAGGACTGGTCTTGGGTCATCCAAGGTCACCCTGACAGTTGTTGGTGAGAAAGTGTTAGAAGTCTCCTGGTTCTCAATCCCATTTAGGCCAATCAACACCCTCTACATTCTTTCCATAAAAAATTTATTTCTTCTGCCAGAATTGTGATAGGAAAGCTTCTCTCATTTTCAAGGGATGCTACCTACTGTTCACAATGGGTTAAAAGTGTTATTTATTGGAAAGAATACTTGATTGATTCCAATGCTTAAATCTTTTACCAGCTAAGTGACCTTGGGCAAGTTACTTAATCACTCTGAACCATAGTTTCTCCATTTGTGGAATGAAGGAATTGGACAAATGCACTTGAAATCGCTTTTAGCTCTAATACTCTAGGAGTGATATTGTGGCAGGGGTCCCCCTGGGCTCCCCCCAAATTAAATGATGAAATGCTTGCATTACAGGCAGGATTATATCAGCAGGCAGGGGTCAGCTTGCAAAGGGAAGAGACAATAAAACCCTACTTCACTTTTGTCCAACTTTGTAGTAATTTTTGTTACAACTTGAGTAGGTCATGTTACAGAAGGTGTGGGAATAATTTGCAATTATTTCCAGCAATTATTTGCAATACTGAATCAACATATTCTTAGAATGGTATGATTAAATATAAATGCTCCAAGAAAAACTGAGTTTCATTATATTGGGAAATTTGGAAACCTTCTGATTTCAGGACTTGAGAGTGAGTTGCAACAGTTCCTTGCTTGCTTCACAAACTCAGTAATGACACCCATCCTGTTTTTTGCCTATGAAATGGGTCCTTAAGCAGCTGGCATTGCCTATGATAGAATGGAATTATCCCAGTGATTCAGGAATCCTGGGAGGAATGATGGGGAGTGCTGCTGCTGTTGCTGCTAAGTCGATTCAGTCGTGTCCGACTCTGTGCGACCCCATAGACGGCAGCCCATCAGGCTCCACTGTCCCTGAGATTCTCCAGGCAAGAACACTGGAGTGGGCTGCCATTTCCTTCTCCAATGCATGAAAGTGAAAAGTGAAAGTGAAGTCGCCCAGTCCTGTCAAACTCTTAGTGACCCCACGGACTGCAGCCCACCAGGCTCCTCTGTCCATGGGATTTTCCAGGCAAGAGGACTGGAGTGAGAAAAATTGTTTTTGTGGATTGTTCTCAGACAGATAAGATGGGTGGTCTGTTCTTTCAACCGGACATCGTGTCAGGTCTCTCCCTTGTACACGGGGCCAGAAGTAGGACTGGGGATCCTGTCCCCTGGCACGTTCCCACTTTATCGGAGCCCCTTGTCCCTAAGAACACACAATTTAATACAAAGAGTAATAAATTCCAATTAGGTCAATGTCTCCCTCCTGTCACCAACTGTCTCCTTCATCTCCATGTTGACTCCCTGGGCCTTAGTATCCTCACATCAGTAATAACAGTAGAAAAAGATGCTGCTTTTTGAGTAAGTCCTGCCATTTACTGGCTGGGGGAACTTGGGAAAACCACTTAACTTCTAAGCTTAAGTTTCTTCCTCAGAAAGTTGAGTTATAAGACCTACCTCAAAGAGATAATAATTTATTCAACACACATTTATTAAATGCTTACTATGAACTGGGCCCTATTCTAGGCATTTGTAATACAGCAGTAGACAAGGCAGACAAAATTCTTACCCTCAAAAAGCTTATATTTCTTAGTGGAATTTTATGAGAATTACATGAGAATCTGTTTACATGTATTAATTTATACATACTACATATTATATATCATGACTATAATGTCTACAGTATTTAATATGTCAGTCCAGGTACTAGGCTTAGGATACTTTATATATATTATCATTATAATAATAATAATTTCATTGAATCATATGACAAGGCCCATATCAGACCAGTCTTTTTTTATTTTTAATTTTTTTTATTGCCATATAGTTGATTCACAATGTTGTGTTGGTTTCTGGTATACAGCAAAGCGATTCAGTATATTCCCTCTTCCCCCTTGACAACCAAGTCTGTTCTCTCTGTGAGTATGTTTCAGTTTCATAGGTTCATTTGTAATATCAGACCATCTTGACCTACACAGATGGAAATTGCATATGATTCAGCCTAGCCCAATTTTTACTACCCTTGACTCCCCCGTGCCCTAAATTATACATTTAATCAGCCTCCAGATTTTTTTAAAAAATGTATTCAAATTCCCTCAAGTCCATCCACATCTCTCTGCTGCTGCTACTGGTTGAAGCCACACTGAAATCTCCCTGGGAGCACTTCAATGGCTGCATTCCCTGTCTCCAGTTTTACCTCCCTGAAGTCGATTTTCTAGTGTCTCTCTAATTGAATTGCTCCTTGCTGAAAGCCCTCGTAACACCTTGCTTTTGGATAAAGTCCCAGCTCCTTAACATAACTAATTTTGCTTCTACACTCCAACCAGCTTATTTTTCATTCTTGTGTCCCCATCCTCCTCTCTCAGTCTAATTTTAGGCTGTTTGGTAATTACTGATTAATTTGTAAGTCTCCATTTTCAGGTTCAGCCAAGCCTGAGATCCTGTGGTTTTAGGCTACAGAATAAAGAAGGAATAACTTGAAATCAATGTGTTAATTCAATAGTCATCAAGTTCCTTGGGCTATACAATAGGCACCTTTGCTGAGCACTTTCCAGGAGCCACTGGGTACTGGGACCATGAAGTTGAACAAGGTGCTCTCAAGCTAGTGGGAGATACAAATACATAACCAAAAAATTTCAATTCACTGTGCTAACTACAAAAGAGGTATACAAAATAAAGGTAAGCTCCACAGGTGGGAAGAAGGGATAAATTTTGCCTTGGTAAGTGGTGGTGTAGAGAGAGAAAAAGGTTAGGATGAGGCAGAGGAAGTTTTTTTTAATAGCAGGTAAATTGAATTGGTGTTTGTGCAGAGTGCAGAATGGGATCTATTCATTAGATTTTTAAAAGAATAATGTATTCTGATATAGGAAAAGGACAGACTTCATTATTAAAGTCAGTTGAGATTGCATGTGAATAACTAAGTTGACTTAATCATTACAGGTAACTTAGAACAAAACAATTGGGTTCTTCATGGTTAATGAAAAGGAATTGACTGACGGGAGTACAGCTTATATTTACTGAATGTCTTGTTAGACCATGTTTCTCAATTTTACTTCAATCACAGTTATGGATGAGAAATTGTTTACTTAGCAACCAGGATGGAAAAACAGGCATAAACTCAAGAGATATTTAGATATTCACACATGTTTTCAACATTTATCAAGCCTTACAATGAAAAGTTATAGTCTCCATTTTCAAAGAACTTTGGGAAGACATTAAAAGGAGTGTTCTGATCTAAGATGGATGAGCCAAGCATCATAGTGACACTGAATGTCAGAATTGGAAAAGGTCTTGTACATTATCTATTCTATTGCTCCCATTTTACAAACTGAAATCCAGAAAGACAAAACAACATTCCAAAGTCTTCCTGTTAACTATGGAATCTCTGGGCTTAAATACAGTACTTCAGAGTCTTAAATATTGAATAGGAAAAAAAGTTGCAAAGGAATACATTATGCTTTCTACCATTTTGAGAGTTTTCAAAGCATTGTTGGAGGGTTAATCTCAGGTGCCTTAATTTAATTTTGCCTAGAGGTGTGGTCCTGCCTGATGGATTAGTCCTTGTCACAGAGGGCAACATTAGATTCTCACATGCCAAAGAAAAATCTGCTATTGGAAATCAGAGAAGAGAGAGATTGCTTTGGGCCAAAGTAGTTTAGGAATAAAGCATTGGGGTCCACTCTTCAGTGATGAATGGAGGGAAAATAGGGTAGCCATTTTTGAAGAGAAATGGTGGGAAAAGCAAAGGCAACAGAAAACAGGGGGAGTGAGTCTACAGTGTTTGGGTTAGGGAGCAACCTGGTTAGGACGCCTGGGTGTAGAGGAGGGGAAAGTACCTCTTGGAATTCTCTTTCAGTTCTGTAATTCAGGGATCTTTTCTGTCCTGATTACCATTTTACCTTCCTTCTGGGAGGGAGCCAGAAAGAAAGAAGTGTCCTTTAACTAATAACTGTAACAAGTAACCCCCAAGAAGTGCTTCTTAGTGGAGGAAGGTGTTGAGGTAATCCAGCCTGCAATTAGACTGCCTCAGGCCAGGAGGAAGTACAGTGTCACCAGAGAAATTCCAAGGGAGTTTTAGCCCTCACCTGCTGGAGCTGACTTCCTTCATGCGACTTATAGATACATAATTGGAAGCCTCTTAGCTTGAGACAGACTCCTAGGAGACTGCAGACAGCAGCCCTTCCTAAACTCAGGTAAGAGAGCGCCCTCTCTCTACACAATGCACCCAATCATCTACCCAGGTGTGTCCAGGGCCATGTCTGAAAGAGTCCTTTTCATTAGGACAAAATATCCTGGAGGATGGAGAGTTGCCATGTTTATCTTCGTACTCCAGTATCTAGTATGACATTCAAGATAGTGGGTACTTAATACACGCTGATCAAATTGTTGAATACATATTTACCACATGCCTACTATGTTCAAGGCAACCAACATCATTCTCTATTTGAACGATTTGATTCAAATCTTTTTGAAAAGAATTGATCACTCACTAGGTGCTATGTCCACAAATTATGCATCATTTGTTTAAAGGTCTAAACAAATTTCTGAGGTCAATTGAATTATCACTATTTTGGGGCGAAGAAAAGAAAACTCAAAGAGGTGAGTTAACTAGTCCAAGGTCACATAGATGGAGAGTGAGTAACTCCCAGATTTACCTGTGACATTTCCAGTGAAAGCCCGATGTCCTGGACCCCCCTCAGTCTTGGGAAAACTGGGATAACCTACATCGATGGAGATTTGTAGAGCACACATTTGGACTGTTTCTAACCCAGAGTTCTCGTTGATACTTTGGGGTTTAGTTTATCCCCTTTTCCTGTATGTGGCAGTATCCCAAGTGAACGTGAAATAAATTATACCAAGCCTATTGCTTGGCACATAGGAGAATATCAGTAAGCAGTAATGATTATTAGTGCTGTGCCAAGCCACACTGGAGCCTAATGTAAAGGGGAAAGATGTACACCCCTATACATATGCTTTTATTATTTTGTGTATGTTATTTTTTCAAGATATTAAGGTAGTGGAAAATTATTGAAAATTTGAAAAGTAATTGTATTACAACTCACATTATTTTTAAGCTTAAATATGTTATTTATGTCCCAGACACAATTTATTATAATTTTACTTTTCTGATTTTAAGGGAAGAAACTCATCACTGATATTTTCATCATATATTTCTGGGAAAAATTAATCACTATTGATACACAGAAACAGATACAGATATAAATACATAGATAGATATAGATGGATGATAAACATATATAAATGGCTCGATAGATCATATATAGATAGATATGAGTGCTTCCCTGTTTAGCTCAGCTGGTAAAGAATTCGTCTGCAATGCAGGAGACCCTGGTTCAATTCCTGGATCGGGAAGATCCCCTGGAGATGGGGCAGGCTAGAAGGAATGATGCTAAAGCTGAAGCTCCAGTACTTTGGCCACCTCATGCGAAGAGTTGACTCATTGGAAAAGACTGGTGCTGGGAGGGATTGGGGGCAGGAGGAGAAGGGGACGACCGAGGGTGAGATGGCTGGATGGCATCACAGACTCGATGGATGTGAGTCTGAGTGAACTCCGGGAGATGGTGATGGACAGGGAGGCCTGGCGTGCTGCGATTCGGGGGTCGCAAAGAGTCGGACATGACTGAGCGACTGAACTGAACCGATACCCCCTCCAGTACTCTTGAGCTTCACTGGTGGCTCCGTCAGTAAAGAATCTGCCTGTGATGCAGGAGACCTCGTTTGATCCCTGGGTTGGAAAGATGCCCTGGAGGAGGGCATGGCAACCCACTCCAGTATTCTTGCCTGGAGAATCCCCATGGACAGAGGAGCCTGGTGGGCCCCAGTCCATCGGGTTGCAGAGTCAGATGTACCTGAGAGACTAAGCACGGCACAGACAGGTATTAGTACTCATTTTCCCCGTTGTCCTGGATTCCAACATGGCTCGGCATGGCACTGTCAGATTCTGTCTTTATTTAAATTGTCGATCTTTGTTCAACATGGATTTTTTTCATTAATTTTGCTACTGCATTAAAACATTCTTTATCTTGATTACAGAGACTTTTGCCCCCTCAGGTTTTGTGCCTGAGATGAGTGCTTCACTCTCCTCTTCCTAATCTCAGCCCATTACTATTTTATCTTAACACTCAGCAAGTACTATCAAATGCCCAGAGCAAGCTTTACCCCAAGAAGAAATGAGTTCCTTCCCGCCTTTTCCCTCTTTCTCTTGGGAACACTTTCTTGATCTTGAACCTGAGTTACAAGGTTAGGAAAGCTTATACTCTTGGATTAGCCCCAGGTGTGCCTGACTACAGTCTTCCTGCAGAGGGCACGGTGGAGTCCAGCCACTCCCAGAGGGCGGAGATGTGTTAGGTGGAATTAGGCTGACTGCCCATCAGAACTTGTCTTTCCCTGGCGGGATTATTATGAAATCATTGACTTTCTACCTGGCTTCTAGGCTGAAATAAATCTACCATCCCCAAACAATCAACTTGATCTCAGACAAATGTCAAGTAGAGCTAAGTTCCTCTGCCCTGGGGACGGCCATAACAATCCAGACAATTTCCCTCAAATGCTTTTGGTGGCTCAGCAACAGCTTCTATGTGGTTTCCCCCACCCAGTTCTTCTGTAGGTCTAAGGGCAGGAGAAGGGTGAGTTACACTGGCATTCTGGAAACGAAGACTATATACGTCAATTCGCCAAAACAAGTTTTGACATTATCCCTGAGATGTCATCCTATGTCTACTCACTGCAAGTGCCTGCTGCCCCAGGCTTTACCTGCTGGGCAATGACGATGGGGCTGGGAGGAGAACAAAATAAAGGAACCAGGACCTGTAGCACCAACCCATAAGCAGGCTCTGAACAGGCACCTGAAGGCGTCTCTTCTGGGAGGCTCACAGTCTTTCTTAGTAAGTTGAATGAATGGGCCAGACCATCTGAAGTCAGATGAAGCTATTAAGTTTCTCAAGGGGCATGGGGGATGGGAGAGAGACGTCCTCAGTGGTGGCATTGGCTTCTTAAGCGATGGGATGGGGAAATCGGTAAGTCACGCTCTTCCCTTTGAATTCTTAGCTCCTGTGGTCTCCAGATTCCGGCACAAGATGAGAGGTTCTGGTCTTCCCCTCTGCCTTCTTTCTGCTGTGTTTTATCTCTTCTGGACACCTTCTGCTGGGCTGACAACACTGCATTTGGGAAGCTGTGTGATCACCACTAATCTTCAGGGAATTCGAAGTGGATTTTCAGAGATTCGGGACAGTGTGGTATGTGAGGGAGGCACCCCACCCTTCATCTTGTGACTGCCTCCCCACTTTCCTACTTGTTTCTATCTGTCCTCCAGCAGGGTGGTCACAAAAAGAAGCAGGTTGGGGGCTCCTTACCAGGAGGATATGTTCCCAGGAAATATCTATAGTTCATAATATAAAAGTGTTTTTGGAGAGAGACTCGGCCCACTGAGCCATGGCATGGAGTGGATGGGAGATCTTGATGTCTAGGATCCTGGCAGGAGTCACTGACTTGTAATTTCTTACCTTGCCCTTTTCTGTTTAGCAAGCCAAAGATGAAATTATTGACATTAGAATCTTGAAGAAGACTCAGTTTTTGCAAGGCACAAAGGTATGTGTTTGGTCCATATGAATTCTGGGAGGAAATATGAGTTGGGGGCATCTTCATCGACCTTGTCCCTGGACACCCTGCCCTTACCAACACACCAGTCTTCTTTGTAGCCTGCAGATCAGTGCTGCCTCCTCCATCATATACTGAGACTTTACCTGGACAGGGTATTCAAAAACTATCAACCCTCTGACCACCATATCTTCCGGAAGGTCAGCCGTCTTGCCAACTCTCTTCTCACCATCAAGAAGGACCTCCGGCTCTGTGTGAGTATGGGTCTTGGGTAAAAGGATCCACCTCAGCACATAACTTAGCAATCAGGCTCATCTTAGACCCATTTAATGGATGGAAAAACTGAGTTTGAGAGTTCTAAAATAATCTGTGTTGAGCTATGTGACTAGGTAATAAGAACTCAGTTATATTAACTTTTGGATACATGCTCTGTGCAAAATGTCTAAAGAACTCTAAAGTGCTGGCTCTTTGATGTCACTGATAATCATCACTATATGTGAATGAAATTATGGTTCTTCTGTGAGTTACCCTATGGTGTTTTAGGGCATCCTGAGTCCAGGCAGCTAATTAGCAGACCACCAGACTCAATCTCAAGATAGGACCTCAGAATCCAATTTGCTCTTCCCGTGATGCTCTCTGGGAGGGAACTAGATTAGAACAGGGGTGCAGGCTGGAAGGGATTTGGTGCTCACAAACTCCTTCAGCGCTGCCTGTTTCTGAACAGAAGCAACAAGCTCTATATTTGAGCCTAAAATGCTGGCTTCCTTTTCTAGCTGATGTACACTTTAGTGATCCCAAATAAAGAGGTTTGAAAAGATTTCTATAGGTGGAAAGAGCAGAACTCCTACCTACTTCATGTCAATGGCAGAAAATTGCAATCTTTAATAACATCTATCATTCTTTGGTGTTCTTTTCAGCATGCCCATATGTCATGCCCTTGTGGGGAAGAAGCAAAGGAGAGATACAGCCAGATTCTGAGTCATTTTGAAGAGGTATATGCAATTTTGGCCTTGGTTGGGATGAGTGTGTTTTTAGAACTGAGATCATAGATGGGTGGGATGGATATTCATACTCAAAGAAATCCTATAGCCCTCAGGTTAGTGGCCCTCTGAGGGCATGTAGACTATCCATCTGCTTTAATGGGTATCCCAGAGGATACCCGTGCAGGCTTTAGAAGGGTGCTGTCTCTGGAAGACACTCTGGGAATCAAGAAGGAATAGCTGTGATTCCATCAAGTCACCCGAGACACCTGGACCTTTCAGTTGCACAGATAAGAGGCATTAGTTTTCCACATTCACACACACACGTGTGCACGCTAAGTCACTTCAGTCGTGTCCGACTCTTTGCAACCCTGTGGACTGCAGCCCACCAGGCTCCTCTGTCCATGGGATTCTCCAGGCAAGAATGCCTGAGTGGGTTGCCAAGCCCTCCTCCAGGGGGTCTTCCTGATCCAGGGATGGAACCCTCATCTCCTGTGTCTCCTGCATTGCTGGGCCACTGGGGAAGCCTTCACACACATCTACATACCTTCAAAAACAGTCATTTGCCGTTTCACACATGCCTTGGCCATGCTCTCTCTCACCTCAAAGCCTTCGCACCTCTGTCAGGAAGACTGGAGTTTGTTTGCTGCACACTCTACTCATCCTTTAAGACGCAGCCTAGGCATCGCTTCCAGGAAGGCACTGGCTACTTCTGAGACTTAAGTGCCTCTCTGTGGTCCTGAGGGGACCCCGGCAGTTATTCACCACACGGCATTTTAATTGCCTGCTTCTGCTTGTCTCCTTTACATGACTGTAAATTCCCTGTGGGTAGGGATGGTGTCATTTATCCCTGAATCCCTAGCCAGTCCAGGGCTTAGCACACTAAATATTTGTTCAGTGGGAGGATGCACAGTAGGCAATCCCTAAACACACAAACATACACACACAGAAACACATATCTTTCTTTTAAAAGCAGCTTTACTCTCTGTGTTTCAAGAAGCTTGGGTTGCAGTCCCAATTCTGCTACTCTTCTGGGCCTTAGTTTCCCTATGTAAGACTAGTGTGACTGCTGCTGCTGCTGCTAAGTCGCTTCAGTCGTGTCCGACGTTTAGCGACCCCATAGACGGCAGCCCAGCAGGCTCCGCCGTCCATGGCATTTTCCAGGCAAGAGGACTGGAGTAGGTTGCCATTGCCTTCTCTGCTAGTGTGACTAGACTCCCTGATTTTCCCTCTTGTGAGATCTTGAGGTTCCATCATGTCTTTCAAGCTCTTCATTTTGAAAATATGCTCCATTTATAATCCCTGACAGACCTACCTGTGAAAGGAGAGGATTAGACTTGGAGCCCATGTTGTCTCTTTATGAGTTGCTCACCTCTTTACTTTGTGTCTTCCAGCTTCCACCTCAGGCAGCGGTGGTGAAGGCTTTGGGGGAGCTAGATATTCTCTTGCGATGGATGGAAGAGGCAGACTAGGATGAAAGTGATGCTGCTGAGAGTATTCTGGGCTCAGCCCTCAGGACCCATGGAAGTGTGACCCCAAACCGCTGTCTCTTTGCTGTGTAATTTAGTGCTGGTCACCATGTCCATTATTTATTTATTATTTGTTTCCTTATTGTGGATAGTAGTGTTTCTACTCTTAATTAAAGAAACGCAATGCCAGAGATGTTCAAACTACTGCACAATTGCACTCATCTCACATGTTAGCAAAGTAATGCTTAAAATTCTTCAAGCCAGTCTTCAACAGTACATGAACCAAGAACTTCCAGATGTTCAAGCTGGATTTAGTAAAGCCAGAGGAACCATAGATCAAATTGCCAACATCCTCTGGATCATCGAAAAAGCAAGAGAGTTTCAGAGAAACATCTACTTCTGCTTTCTTGACTATGCTAAAGCCTTTGACCCTGTGGATCACAACAAACTGCGGAAAATTCTTAAAGAGATGGGACTGATCCTGAAGCTGAAACTCCAGTACTCTGGCCACCTGATGGGAAGAACTGACTCATTTGAAAAGACCCTGATGCTGGGAAAGAGTGAAGGCAGGAAGGAGAAGGGGACGGCAGAGAATGAGATGGCTGGATGGCATCACTGACTTGATGGACATGAGTTTGAGCAAGCTCAGGGAGTTGATGATGGACAGGGAAGCCTGGCGTGCTGCAGTCCATGGGCTCACAGAGAGTCGGACAGGACTGTTTAGTCAGAGTGACTAAACAGAACTGAACTCTTAATCTGGATCATGGTTTTATAAGATTTTAGTAAGATCTTTTCTACTGTTGGTTGTATTTATTAATGTATTTATTTATTTTTTCTATTTAACTTATTTATTTTTATATTTGAAAATGAGACTTTTTAAAAACAATTCAGAGATTATATTTATAAGCTGACTAGAGCAGGTTTTTCATAGAGTGAATAAACTCTCTAAATTCTAGAGGAGTGGCTAGAATTTTATTAAATTAAGGACATGTTTACTGACCACCAGTGTTCTGTGAGATGTCTAAAACTGAACTAATGGCTACTAAGTGTGGGTTGTGGAAGAAGGAATTTTGATGTAAAATTACAGGCTTGTGTTACAATTACTGACCACCCCATTCAACTCCTAGACCCCAAACTTGTATTTCTTCCAGCTATGGAAACCTACGTGGCCAGTATATTTTTTACAAATAAAGTTTTCTTTGTATAATATCTGCTTGGAGTTTGAGAATGCTTCAGGAGTGGAAACAATGGTTTCCACTGGGATTGAGCTTGAGTGGGATGGGTTTCTAAAGGGATGAGCTTGAGTCTCATATGACCTAGGGACCTCTTACTCCTTTGGGGCAGGAAGTTGCCGGTGAGAACCTAGGCCTTCTCTCCACTACCAAATGCACCCCCAATTCTGTCTCCTAATTCACCCACAGCTCTGATTCCTCCACACGAAGGGGCTGTGTGGGGGATGAGAGGTATCAGCCCTCCTTGCTTCTTCCTCCCTGGCACTGAGCAGTCTTCTCTGTGCCCCTGCTTTCTCCCTCATTTCAGGCTCTCATACTTTTGTGTCAGAGGTCTTAATTGCAACACAAATTACAATAGGCAGGAGGTTCTATTATAAGGGTTAAGAACACATAGGTGCAAAGTGTCCTGCCTAGGGAGCTGCGTGCGCCCTCTTTGAAGGCCCTTCCATTTTGGATTCTGGCCAGTCCCACAGTCTAGGTTGTTCTTGGATCAAGTCTTTGTGTTTGGAACCAACTACTAAGTTGGTGTTCTCGGTCCAGGCCCCTTTCATGCTGAGCTTCCCTGGGCTCGAAGGAGCCAAAACTCTGGCCTGGGCTGCTTGCCTACTCCCTCTCCAGCTCATTCTGAGCTGCATCTCAGCTTAGCAGTTTACCTTGCCCAGTTTCAGAAACAGCAGACTAATGCTTCTGTAGTGAGCTTTCTTTGCTGTCTCTGCTCCCAGCCCTTATCCCAGGCCCTGATGAAACTTAAAGAACTTTATTTTTTCTCATTATTAAGTGACAACTACCCAGTGGAGAAAATCTGGAAAATACAAAGAAGTATAGAAAATAAAATTAAAATCACTCATAATCTTATCACCCACAGATAATAAGTCTGAAATATTTAGGTATGTTTTTTCTACATCTTTTTTTATTGGATTCAAATCATGATTCACCTCTCAGTACCTGAGTGGTTTGGGCTGTAAAACTTAACCTTCTTGGAATTTAATTTCTTCTTCTGGAAAACAAGTTGATAACATCAATGTTTCAGGGTGATGGAAGAAATGGTTCTTTACATTCCTTTAAAACAGGGCATTTTCTGCTTTTATATTCCTCATTATGATCACCCTTCTCCTATCAGAATTTCTTGTTGCCCCTCCCCTGGTTTCCCTGACCAGTCTGACAAACAACTCAGCTTTGGCTCTCAAGGAATAGTTGAGAAGGAGACTTCACTGAACTCAGTGTAAAATGAGAACCAATATCTCCAAGAGAGGGCTTCCCTGGTGGCTCAGATGGTAGAGTCTGCCTGTAGTGTTGGAGACCCAGGTTCAATTCCTGGGTCAGGAAGATCCCTTGGAGAAGGTAATTGCAAACCACTCCAGTATTCCTGCCTGGAGAATCCCATGGATGGAGGAGCCTGGTGGGCTCCAAACAGTTGGACATAACTGAGTGACTAACACTACTACCTCCAAGAGATACTTGATGGCAAAGAGGAGGCTAGTTTTATCTGCCAAGTTTGAGTCTTTCAGATGGGCATGTCTCAGGTTGCCCTACAGAGCTGAGGATGAAGTTCCTCCATTTGTTTCCTGAGAAGCATTTCTGATTCTTCTGAAAGTCTGGGCCATGGGAAGCCTTGGTCTTTTGGAATTCCATGTTACCATGTGACCACTCCTTACCTGTCTCTTCCTCTCCCCTGAAGGACCCATTTCCTCCTCTAAGTTATTTTTCTGGTCTCCGCTTGACCTATCACAGTACCAACAATGGGGAATACAGCAGTGGAGAGTCAAGTCAGTTTGGGGACATGAAGATGGGCTTTTAAGGGACAGACTCTAAAGAATAGTTTGCAATTGTCACTTTCAATTCATTAAATTAAAATTAAACAATTAAAATCATTGCTGTCATTTATTAAGTACTTATGTGCCAGTCACTGTACTGGAAACTTCACATACATTATCTTATTTAATCCTTAAAATACTGTCTTATTTAATCCTTAAACCTGTGAGATAGGTTATTATTACCAGTTTGCAAGTGAAAACATGTTCAAAGGCGATAAGTAATTTGTGTAAGGGCAGAACAAAGAGTTGAACACAGACACCCTGATACCACAGCCCTATATGGCTTCCCACTCTATATACCACTTCTTTCCCAACAGTGGCATCTTGTGTTCAGAAGCTCAGTAGTGAAGAATAATAAGTTTGGGCTTCATAGAGATATGAGTGAAAATACTGACTCAGAAATTCACTATCCTGGACAAGTGACATAGCTACCCTTAGTATTATCCTTAGTTTCTTTATCTGAAAAGTAGGATTATACCACTTATCATGCTGGGTTGATGTGAAGAATAAACAAGATTGTCATATCTAACTGGTACAAGCACATCTTAAGTACCAGGTACTGTTCTAAGTGTGTTACAGGTGTCCATTCATTTAATTTGCACAAGAGCATGATGAGATAGGAGCTGCTGTTATTCCCATTTTATGGATGAGGAAACTAAAGACCAGAAAGGTAAAATCTCTTGTTCAAGTTGTTCAAGTTCACAGCAAATATTTCTGAAGGCAAACTATGAAGAGAGTCAGCAGCCTAGAGAACCATGCATTTAACCACTTTTGCTTTGCTAGCTGGTTGGAATGCCCAGTACATAGAGAGCTCTTGGTCAGCAGAGGTTCTGGCTGTAGCAGTGGTTCTGCCTGGAGAGGAAAGTGACGAGCCTTCCCTCCAAACTATTAACTTCCTGGTGCCACTTACTTCTATAACATCTTTATTGAACTTCATTTTTTAGGCATCTGAACCTTGTCTCCTCAATAAGCAGAATAAGTTTCTTTGGAAATGATAGGATTGACCTGTCAGCTCTGATTACTTTAAGCTCTTAGACCTTGGATTAAGAATCTTAGAACCACTCTACTTCTCTGGGCCTCAGTTTGTTCTGAGAGAGTGCATATAAAGATGGACAATGGCTAGACTATGTATAAAAGTAGAACTCTGATCCACGGTCTACAGCACCCAGCCCAGGAAACCAACCCATTATCTGCAGTAAGCAGCCTATGGAGCTGGTCTGTTATCTGTAAGTTAGATTGGTATGAAATCAGACCACAATCTCTAGCAACCAGCCCATGAAGGCAAACTATAACTCTTGTAGCCATTGGATCCAAACAGGACTTGATTAAAAACTGGCAACTTCCTCAATTTTTGTCCCTGTTTCTAACCTAGCATGAACCGGAAAAAGCCAAATAATGTGTCCTTAACCAATCACATAGGATGTTCTGCTTCTAGTTAGCCTACTGATGGCCCCTCATGTCAACAACCTTTAGTCAAGGCATACCTGACAAGTTCCTTGTTTTCTCCTGTAACGATTTCCCACTTCTGCAGGCTTTTGTTGTTCAGTTGCTCAGTTGTGTCCAACTCTTAGAGTGTCTGCTGAAACATGTCATGGTGGCTGACTCTCTTTCTATAATAAGCTCTGAATAAATAGCTTTGCTTGTTCTCTTTTGGTTGGTCTTCATTTATTCCACACTGCAAAATTAAATGAGAGTTGGGATAGATGATTCTGAATTCTAGAAACTGGATGTGCTAAATCTGTCTCAGAAGATCAGATCTAGCTGCTGCTGCCTTCATGACTGGAAGAGGTTTGTATGGTTCCTGTGTCACCAGCTTTGGATTCAGAATTTGAGGTGAACCTATCGATTGGAAATACCCAGGTGATGTCAGTGAAACTGGACAAGGCTTCCCTCTGATGGAGGGGTTGGCTCAGAAGGCAGAGCGTCTCCTAAAGCTAGGAATGAGATCCAGCTGCAGGGTGACTCAAAGAATAAAAAAGTCTGCTGAACGTTTCATTTCTACCATGCCCTGGGATTGCCCCAAATTCTTATTTTCAAGGACTCAGGTCTTCTCCAACGTGGTCCAGTGTAACTTTGTCTGATCGTTTCTCTTCCATACAGATGGAGAATGAATGGACCATTCCCCTGCAGGACTGTTAAGTTCCTGCAGGACAGGACTATGTTAAAAAAGCCTACCTTATCTCAGCACAGTATAAAATTACATTATTGATGAGGACTAAAAAAAAAAGAAACTGCTTTTTCTGTTTGTGGCCCTCAGCCAATTTTTTCATGAATAAACAGCTTTGGCTTTTGCTAGAAAATAGATAACCCACACTGCAGATTGGGCCTTGCCAACAGGAGGCAGCAGAACAACAACTGGTAAAAGAATGAACTAATAGAGCTACTCCTGATTCACTGGAAGATTGGGAGAACAGGTGACACTCTGGTTCAGCCCAGCTGTCAGGAGCACAATGAATCAGTTGCTTAACGGGAAGAAGGCAGGACTCAGAGGCCTGGAGGCAGAAAGCTGTGGATTACAACCAGAGTGCTAATACCTTTCAGAGTACATTCTTTGAACATTAGAGGTGGGAGAGGACTTACAGATCACTTTACAGGGTAGCTGGGGTTCAGAAAGGAAAGTGACTTGCCTAAGGTTACACAGAGAGTTATGGCAGAGTTGGCATTAAAGCTCAGGTCCCTGTACTTCCAGGACCACTACATCTCAATTCAGTTTAAGAAGAAATAAAAATAACCCAGATTGGAAATGAAGTCAGTCTTTATGCATAGATGACAGGCCCATCTAGGGAGAAATATCCAATGGGCTTACAACAAGCTAGTAGAATAAGAAGGCTTTGTTTGATAGGATACAAGATCAGTTGTATTTCCATATACCAGCAACAATCAATTGGAACTTGAATTTAAAAAAAAATACTATTTACAATAACATCAAAAAGTAAGAAATCCTTGAGGATAAATCAAGAACAAAAGATGTAGAAGGGGACCAAAGTCCCCCCGCCTGCAGAGAGCTGTGGTACACATAGGGGCTGAGAGGAGAGTGGCTGCCAACAGAGGGCGCAGGGCGGACGCACGGCCCGCGCAGCTGTGGTGAGGATCCGCTTCCAACCCGTGGTGGCCCTCATCAAGGCCGGCAAGACTGACAAGGCTTCGGCCTTGGTCTCCCCCCGGTGCCCGCCCCGGGCGCTGAGATCCTGCTGACCCTGGCTGAGGAGAAGCCCTTGGGAGGAGGGCCCCCTCACCATCCCTACAAGACCCCGGGGCTCTGTCCATGGGCATGGACCTGCCGCTCGTGGGCCTGGTGTTCGCCTCCGTCCACATCTACAGATCCTTCTTTCTCATTCAGCTGGCCCGAGGCAATTTCTTCCACTATGGGGTCTTCTAGGAGGCCTCCCTGTCCTCCCGGGTCCGCACTTACATGGAGCTGGAGGAGGACGGAAGATCTAACTGGAGGAGGGGAACCGCGAGGGCATCAACGTGCTTGTGCCCTGGTTTGCGGACATCCTCCATGATTCTAGCAAGGGCTCACTGTCTATCACGATTTTCTCCCTAGACAGGAGCCACTTCATTGTCCAACACCAGCAACCTGCTGCCCCCTCGCAACTTTGGGAGTTCCTGGTGAGGACGTGCAGAGGGGCACCTACCTCCGGCAGACACACGTCACCCCGGAGGAGATGGTGGTCACGGAGCACGTCAGCGACAAGAGGCCTTGGCCTCCTTCGCCTCCCACCTGTTTGCAGCGGGAAGAACACCTACTGGCAGCGGTGCTGGGTCACCCGGAAGCGGAAGTGCAAATGGGGGCCAACAACGGCAAGGGCCACACGCCATTTTGAGAGCTCCTGGGTGCGGAGACGCCAGGGTGAGGGTGGTGTGAAACCCTCCCCGGCCTCCAGGCTCGCCTCGACCCTCTCTCATTTTATCTGGAGGCCGCTCCCTGGCTCTCCTTCCCCTCACTTAGCTCGTGCTTTGGACACCTTTCCCTAGATGGGACGTGTGTCCCTGTTTCTCTCCAGCCTTGCTCACCTCCCAGTGCTACAGCTGTGACGTCTCGAGGCCACCATCTCTGCCGACCTCTCATGCCTGGGGGCTGGGTGGGGCGCCCCAAGATGGTTTCTGTGACCCTCATGAGGTCAGGTGACCGGGGTCCTTCCTGACTGGCAGCCAAAGGAGAAGGCTTGGCCGGAAGGACCAGGCCTGGCCGGGTGTTGGGGTAGGGAGGGGCTGTGGGTTCAGGGATGTCTGCACAGCTGGGAGAGTCCTGAAAGGCTCCTTGCCAAGCACACTTCCTCGCCAGTGCTGACTCCCAGGCCTGAGCTGAGGATGGAGGGAGAGAATGTGCCCAGAAATGGCGCCCCCACCCCCTCCTCCGAAGCCCAGGGACGGTGATTGTCCTGGGGATCTCTCCAGGACTCGTGTCGGTGCCTTCAGCCACCAGAGGGAGCCTGAGTTTGGGGGGTGGAATGAGTCTGTCAAACACAATCAATTTCCCAGTGGAACCAAAGAAGGAAGGAGTCGGGGGCAGGAAGGGCAGGAGCTCAGGGAAGATCCCTGAAGCCATCGTCACAGAGGAGCAGCTTGGGGTGGAGCAGTTCTCTTTTCATCCTGTCTACTGGCAGCTGGGCGAGATGAGCCGTGAGAAGGGACGGGGATGTAGGTCCTGCTGAGGGGCTGGGGCTCCCTGCTTTCCAGCTCAGGGCTGCTTTGGAAGATACCTGGGGGAAGGAGAGGAAGAGCCATCTGGTACTTGTGCACCCAGCCTCCTCTTTGCTCTAAAATTCCGTCCCCCTCTGCTTTGGGCAGTGCAGTATTATTTTCCTTTTCCCTCTCACGTTTGCATACTTTTACTGGTCGTTTTACAAGTTAACCATTCTCAGTCCTGAGCCCAGAAGAGAAGAGCTCCCGTTTCTCCTGTCAAGAGTCCAGTGCTCTCTGGAGATGAAACTGTTAAATGTTTTGTATATTTTCTCAGATTATCAGATCTCTTTCCATAAGTGTTTGTAGAACAATAAAAAACCTTTGACTTCTGAAAAAAAAAAAAAAAAGATGTGAAAGAGCTCTATGCTGAAAACTAAATCATTGCTGGCGAAATGGAAGATTATCTAAATAATGGAGGAATTTCCCTGATGGTCCACACACCCAGTGCAGGATGCCTGGGATGGATCACTGGATCCCACATGCTGCAAGGCAGATCGAAGATTCCCTGTGCCACAACTAAGAGACCTGGCACAAGCAAATAGAGAAATATTTAAATATTTAAAAATAAATAATGGAGAGATATACCATATTCTTAGGTCTTGATAATTATTAAGATGCTAATTCTCCCCAAATTGATCTATATATTCAATGCAATCAGTATAAAAATTTCAGTAGCCTCTTTTTAAAGGTAGAAATTGATAAGTTCACTTTAAAATTCATATTAAAATGCAACAAACAAAATAATCAAAGTAACTGAAAAAGAACAAAATTGGAGGATTAATATTATTAGATTTGAAGACATATAAAGCTATGGCAATCAAGAGAGTGTGGTTCTGGTGTAAAAAATAGATGAATAGAGTGTGAATGGAAAGTCCAGAAAAAGACCTACACATCTGATTTTCAACAATAGTGCAGAGGCAATTTAGTGGAGATAGAATGATCTTTCAAGAAATGGTGTTAAAATAATTGGATATTGTATAGAAAAAAAATCAACTTGGACCTATACTTTACATATACAAGTTAACTCAAAATGGATCATCAATCTAAATGTACAATCTACAATTATAAAACTTCTCAGAGAAAACCTGAGGAAAAAACCTTCATAACTTTGAGTTAGTCAAAGATTTCCTAGATACAAAACCAAAAGCAGAATCTATAAAAAGCCAAAGTGGCAGGTTAGACTTCATTAAACACGTCTGCCCTTTAAAAGATGCCTAAGAAAATGAAAAGACAGCCCATAGTCTGGGAGTAAATATTTGCAAATCCCTGTATATAATAATGTGTGACCAAAAAATATAGAGAATACTCAAAACTCAGTTATAAGGAAGCAACCCAATTAAAAACTGAGCACAAAATTTGAACAGACACAAAAGAAGATAAATATATGTAAAAAAAGAAGCACATGAAAAGATGCTTAACATTGTCTTTCATTAAGTAAATACAAATTAAAACCACAGTGAGATACCACATCATACTTATTAGAATGGTTAAAAAAAAATTGACCATATCAGGTGCTAGGGGAAGGTGTGGAGAAACTCAAACTCATATGGTCTGTTGGGAATGTAAAATGATATAACCGCTTTGAAAATAGTTTGGCAGTTTCTCAAAAAACTGAAGAAACAGCTGCCATATGACCCAGTTATTCCATTCCTAGGTATTTATCCAAGAGAAAAGAAAACATATGTTCATGAAAAGACTTGCACATAAACATTTTATGAAAGGTTTATTTTTATTAGCCCCAAATTTGAAACAACTAAATGTCTACCAACAAGTGAATGGTTAAACTATGATGAATATGTTCCTTATCTTGGTGATGATTTCCAGTTGTATATATATGCCAAAACTTTGTACATTTTAAATATATACAGTTTATTGCATGCCAATTGTGTATCAGTAAAATTCTTCAAAAACCGTTCAATTCGAGGTAATTTCTCTTTCTAGGCCTTCTGGAGATTGCTGTTGTTGCTGTTTAGTCACTAAGTCACTAAGTCCCCCATGGACTGTATGTAGCCCACCAGGCTCCTCTGTCCATGGACCTTCCCAGGCAAGAACACTGGAGTGGGTTGCCATTTCCTTCTCCAGGGGATCGTCCCAGAACAGGGATTGAACGTTGGCAGGAGGATTCATTATTACTGAAGTACCAGGGAAGCTTTTGTGCGGGTTAGAGGCATTTAAAGAGAGTGAGATTGTGAGGACAAGTCATTGCCAGCAATATAAGACTTAATGACAAGGAAAGATCTCCATGTGGAAAGATGAGGGAAGGCTTTCTGAAGGAGGGATCCTTGAGTTAGACTGTGAAGGATTAGCGGGGATGTCAACAAGTAGCTTAAAAAGACAAAGGACCTTGAAGTCCTGCTACCCCAGGGAAGTGGTTCTGCCTGTGCTAATATCAATGTTCTGTCACACGTATAGCATATAGCAATTCAAAACATTCTTATTTAATGTACGTTATTTACTTATTTATGTCCCACTTTCTATCAAAGTGATCAAGAGTGACTTATGAGAATACATGTAATACAACAAGATTTAAGGAAGCTAGACGAAACAGAACACAGATAATACCATGATGCTGAGCTAAGATTATTCTGCAAAGGACATGTCATGAGGTTCCGAGTCATAACTCGCTAGAAGGATCAAAATTCAGCTCTGAGCTTTACCGAGGCTGGAACAAAGTGGGAAACATGATTACTACAAAATTCACTAAGCACTTTGCCTGGGTTATCTTTTTCGATCTTCACGGACATGCCTAGTAGGTGTGTCTCTCCTGCCAGTGGCAGAAGACGGTGGTTTTTCTGAAGCTGGTAAATATGTGGAAGAATCTTCCTTTTTGTCTGTTCTGCCTGAAGGAGAAAATTGCTACTGGCTTTTAGATGTGTGGCTTCCCTTGTAGCTCAGTTGGTAAAGAATCCACCTGCAATGCAGGAGACCTGGGTTTGATCCCTGGGTTGGGAAGATCCCCTGGAGAAGGAAATGACAACTCACTCCGGTATCCTTGCCTGGAAAATCTCATGAACAGAGGAGCCTGATGGGCTGCAGTCCATGGGGTTGCAAAGAGTTGGGCCCGACTGAATGACTAACACAATGAGATGAACTCAAGAAAAGTTGCAAAAATCAGGAAATTAAAAAAAAACCACCACCACCCCCCTCCCCCAAACTGAAGGTTTTGAAGAGATAACAAGACAGGCAAAATTCCAGGGCCAAGATTTGGGAGAGGGAAATCCAGTGAAATGAGCTCAGCACTGGGGACTGGTTTTCCCTGATGGTGGTAGTGGTTCAGTCACTCAGTCATGTCCGACTCTTGTGACCCCATGGACTGTAGCCCACCAGGCTCTTCTGTCATGGGATTCTCCAGGCAACAATACTGGAGTGGGTGGCCATTTCCTTCTCCAAAGGATCTTCCCGACCCAGGAATAGAACCTGGGTCTCCTGCACTGCAGGCAGCTTCTTTATCGACTGAACTGTGAGGGAAGCCCTTTCCTCGGTGAAGGTCATCTAACTTTAGAAAAGTTGATGAGGTACAGATGAACCCATTTGCAAAGAGGAAATAGAGATAGAGACATAGAGAACAAACATATGGACCCCAAATGGGGAAATGGGTGGGATAAACTGGGAGACTGGGATCGACATATATACACTGCTATGTATAAAACAGGTAACTAAAGAGAACCTACTGTATAGCACAGAGCTCTACTTCAATGCTCCGTGGTGACGAAGAGGGAATATATGTATATGTATGGCTGACTCACTTTGCTGTACAGTGGAAACTAACACGACATTGTAAAGCCACTAAACTCCAATTATAAAAAAAGTTGATGGAAGATTGGGAGACAGATGTGCTCAATTTGCCACAAATTTACAGGATGGGGGGAACTCCAGGACATGCTCCTAGTCTGCTGATGAAGGAGGTCCCCTAGAACCTCCTGGCCAAGCTTCCAGCTGAGACCCCCAAGTGCTACCCTCTAGGGGTCATGGTAACCCATGGTAATCCCTTAACAGGGACAGAAAATCAACTTTGAATCATCTCATTCTATGATTGGATTAAGTTAATGTGAAATTGCCAATCCCCTTCCAGAAGCAAATATAAATACCTCTCAGAGGATGCTAATATCCTAAACTTCAAATTATCTTTATAACATTTCAAATATAATGTCTGGAAACACTCAGAATAGGTAAAACCACAGGGACAGAAAAAAATGGCTGTTTCTAGGGGCTAAGGGGGAGTGGAGTAGGGTGTGATGCCAGTGGGTATGAGGTTTCTTTTTGGGGTAATGAAAAAGTTTAGAAATTAGATAATGGTGCCAGTTGCACAATTCTGTGAATATACCAAAACTCACTGAATTGTACATTTTAAAAAGGTGACTTATATTTCAATAAAGCTATTAGTTTGAAAATGAAGATGAAATAAAAACATTTCAGATGAACAAATTTTGGCCAAAAGTAGAAATAGCTATAATATAATGATTTTAGTACAAAAGGATAGGGCTGGTTAGGAAATGATTTGGTTCTCTTTACTTTCATTATACCATCAATCAAAAAAGAGCCCACTCAATGAATTCTGGTCCTGAAGCTTTCGTATCATATTCTCATATGACTTCTCTTGGGGCTGGACTATTTTTTTTTTAAAGGTTTCTAATTTTTTTCCTTTTTATTGAAATATAATTGAGATACACTATCATAATAGATTCAGGTGTATGACACAGTGATTCAGATTTCATACACATCACAAAATGATCCCCACGGTGAGCCTGGTCACGTTCCGTCACCATATGAAGTTATTACAATATTGTTGATTATAGTCCCTCTTCTGTACATTACATCCCCATGACTTAGTAATATTTTATAACTGGAAGTTTGTACCTCATAATCCCCTTCATCTAGTCCTTCCATCCTTCTACTATCATTTCAAAACAACTTCACAGATTCCCTTAACAGACTGATAAAAATGGGGGACTGGCCGTAGTATGTTGTGGTATACTGTTTCCATATTGGGTACTCTTATGAGCATTTGAAAGATTTTCCTAAACAGAAGTTACTATAGTTACAGAGTAAAAATTGTTTGTAGCCATATCAGGCTCTTTTCAAAATGAAAAAGCATCGTGTGTCGTGGTAATATATAAAAATAATATTAGTAAAGTTTTAATAACAGTTAACTCTTTCTCTTGCTTCCTGATGGGGCAGGCTGACTTCTATGTGCTTTGCATGTATTTTTCACATTTAATCCTCACAAATACCTATGAGATGATTTGTATTGCTATTCTTACTCTACTGATGAGGGAACTGAAGCATATAAGAATCAAGTAACTCACCCATGATCACACAGCTACTAAGTCTCAGAGCCAAGGGTCCACAGGAAGTGTGACTTCACGGTTGCATGCTTTCCAGCGCACAGCACTGCCTCTGGTACACCTGGCTTGAGGTCGGAGACCTGGGGGTCCAGTCTAGGTAGTTCCATTTTCTAGCTCTATGAGCTTAAGCAAATCATTGTTTAGTGTAGTTTTCCTCTTTGCCTTGGTTTCCTAGTTGTTAAAATGGAGATAATGATGTATATTTTATTTCGCAGGGCTTTTGTGAATATCAAATTGTGGAAGTATTTAGTAAAGTACTATGCCATATGCTGGCTTATTGGACTAGCACTGAGACCTAACCATTAGCAGCCCCTCTCCCACCCCTAAGAAATGGTGAGTTCCAGGCCCATGATACTGAAGCTGCTCAAATCAACCACTGTTGAGGTATGTGGGCATCCTAGAGCCAAGAAAGTCTCTGGGCGTAAATTAGAAAAGTTGCTCTACTGAACTCTGTAATACTTTGGACTCAGATGCCTTATTGGGGGTGAATGTGACCTTGCAACGTTTTTTGACTGGAGGGAATTGGCACTGAAAACCTGGTGAGGAAAATCCCATTCTCACTGTCCCTTGGGCAGCACTTGGAGCTGGCTGTCATTGGCTCAGCCAGCCCTGGTGGCAGGGATGGCTCATGGACAAAGCTATGAGATACATCCCTTTAGAACTTCTCAAAACACACTAGAGACTGGAGCTCTGCAAGAGCCAGCTAGCTTTGTATCAGCACTGGGGACCACACCCTTTGAGATTTTTATTTTCTAATTTTTCTTCCCAGGTTGATGAAATGTGGACATTCAGACTCTGATATTCCAGGTTATTTTTATTCTCATTTTATTGTGGGAAGGCAGAATTCACTCAATCAGAATTAAGTGATTAGACCGATTAGTTCTACTTTCTTGTGGAGCTATCTCTGGTCTGGGAAGACAGGTGGTGACTTTTCGAGGCAGGGATTAGTCTACAGAGGGAGCTAGTGAATTGGTCCTTCATTTCATCAGAAGTGTACTTTCTGAGAGGACACTGTTTGGAAGTTAAAGTCAGAGTCTGAATAGAGAGAACCCCACTCACTGTTGCTGGAAGCAGCTTCTACTCTTCACCACTTTGGATGATTCCCTGGATTTGACCCTTTACATCTGGGCAAAGGAGATAAGGAACCAAAAACCAATTTATTTCGGTTTAAGAACCCAAGTCATTTTGCATTTCCAGTAAGGCTTTTCAGGGACACGATTTCTACTTTCTCACATCCTGGGACAAGTTTAGACCTGCTGGGCCTTAGCCTGCCTTTCTTTGCCAGTTTTAAAATCTATGTAGTAAGTGAGTATGTGGTGTGTGTGTGTGTGTGTGTGTGTCTATTAGCTTGTTCGAAGCTTTTTACTGGCAGCTTTGAATAGCAGAGTCCCTCTATCACCCCTGCCCAGGGCACAGGGCTCTCTCTGTCAGACAGGCTCTCAGACTTCCGTCCCTGCTCCATTCCAGAGCTGTGGCCCCTTATGTGACTCCTGAATGACTGGGCTGCCAATTTCTGGATCCCAAAGTGGTCAGCCTCATGCTGTAACATGACCTCATCCCACTGAATGCATAGCTTATATTGTGTGCAAGGAGAAAGCAGTACTTTCCAACAAAGAAGAATTTTGAGACTCTCTGTGACTTATAATGAGTTGTCTAAATAGCATGTAGAATAGCAGTTTTGCCTATACAGAGTCTACATTCATTTTCTGAGGGCGGAAAGGGACTTGAAATGTGTTTAAATCCCTCTCCCCTCTAACATTCCTTCTATATTAGGCGAGGCTACATTATGCTGTAGCAGCAGACAGTACCTTAGTCTTTCAGTGGCTTGTTATGACAAAACTTATTTCTCAGTTATAATATATGTGTGATACATATTTGCGTGGCCATCTACTCACCATGGCTATTCAGGAACCCAGGTGGAGGAAACACTTCCATCCCATAACGCTGCCATCCCGACAGAAGCGGGGTAGGAGCATGCATGGAGAACTGTGCCCTGTGCTTTAAATGCTTCCACCTGAAAAGACACTTGGTTCTTTCACTTATATTTCACTGGTCAAAATAGTCCAATGGCCATGCCAAGCTTCCATGGGGCAGGGAATTGCAATTTTCCTGTCTTATAAGAAGAGGGGAACTGTAACTGCAATGTCTCCCATACTTCCCAGTGGGTTTCCCACCTAGAATCAGTTCAGTTCAGTTCAGTCGCTCAGTCGTATCCGACTCTTTGCGACCCCATGGACTGCAGCACGCCAGGCCTCCCTCTCCATCACCAACTCCCGGAGTTTACTCAAACTCATCTCCATTGAGTCGGTGATGCCATCCAACCATCTCATCCTCTGTCGTCCCCTTCTCCTCCTGCCTTCAATCTTTCCCAGCATCAGGGTCTTTTCCAAGGAGTCAGTTCTTTGCATCAGGTGGCCAAAGAATTGGAGTTTCAGCTTCAGCATCAGTCCTTCCAATGAATAGTCAGGACTGATTTCCTTTAGGATGGACTGGTTGGATCTCCTTGCAGTCCAAGAAGTCTTCTCAAGAGTCTTCTCCAACACCACAGTTCAAAAGCATCAATTCTTCAGCGCTCAGCTTTCTCTCACATCCATACATGATTACTCAAAAAACCATAGCTTTGACTAGACAGACCTTTGTTGGCAAAGTTATGTCTCTGCTTTTTAATATGCTGTCTAGTTTGGTTATAACTTTTCTTCCAAGGAGTTAGCGTCTTTTACTCCTTTTACCTTTTTCCAATTCTCTATTCTTGTGATAGATTAACCCACCAAAATGCAGATTCCATATCATTCTGAATACTTTTCCTATCAAGCATCTTACTCACTACATGCTTATTTTTTTCAGTAACCTACTCTGCTGTGCTGGGCAGCATGAGGAAGAGAACACATCTGTTCCTCTGTTCTCCCAAGGCCCTAGATTGAGGAAGTTGGGGTTGGGTATACAGAGGCGGAGAGGGAGAGGAAGCAGGAGGGCAGGGGGCAAGGGATAGCGACAAGGGAAGGCAAACGAGGAGAGTCAGTGCCACAAAAGAAATTCAAATCCCGGTGGTGTTCAAGGGAGGCAAAAATTCCTTGCAGCTTTTAGAACAGCTTCAAGAAGGAGACCTTGAAAGAACATTTTAATGCAAATCTCTCTCTCTCAAATGGTAGGTGTTTGTTGAGTTCTTTTTACATCAATTATACAAAATCCTTTAAAGATGAAAATAAAACTCCATCCAGCCTGCAATTGTACTGCTTCAAAATAAATATGTTTAGCAGGATATGTGTGTGTGTGTGCATGCACACACATTTTATAGTATGTATATGCACATATGTGAACACATGGATACATATATATGCAACTTGTCTTTGACAGTCAACGACGTATCACTGCATCTTTTTATGTCAAAGCAATAGATTGTTGGTTAATGTTTGGCACATTATAAGGACATCCCAGATTCCATGAACAGTGGGGCAGGGAGGCAGAAAATGGAGGTGAACAGCCCAGTTTGGCTGGAGCAGGGGTGAGCAGAAGTGTGGGAAGAGATAAAGTTGGAAAGGTGAGTAGCCAGATGTCAGAGAATGGGTACTTCCATGCCAGGAATTTCAGTAATTTTCTGTGGGCAATGGTGAAACTAGTGATTTATTTAAATTTTAAATAAGTTAAAAAAAACACAAAACCTTACACTTGAATTAGACTTGTATAACCTTGGAAAACACAGATAAGCTCTAGAAAAGGAAAATACCATTATCTCACTACTCAAATGTAATCCTATTAACATTTTGGTATTTATGTTTCTAGATCATTTTCAACATGTACATATGCTCATTTTATTTTTTTTTACAAAATGGGACCATATTGCATATTTCATCTGTAACTTGGTTTTTAAGTCTAAACTGTTATAAAAGAGTTTTTTTTTTTTTTTTTTTACGGATATAAAGACAAATTACATTTGGTGGTTGAATGGCATTCTATTACATGGATTCATGCATAGAATAGCATCAGTTGAGGAGTATAAAAATCAATTTAGTTTATCCTCCCCCTTAAATGTATTCCATTACCTGGTTTTGAAATTAAGAATTGAGTCAAGAACAAACTAAAATGTTGAAGGCTCTGTGCTAGATAGTGATGGATACAGAAATGGAAAAAAAGAGCAACGGGCTGGGAGAAATCAAAGATAATCTTCAAGGTTAAGGAGTAGTATGATCAGAGATGTGCATTTAGAAGGATCTTATGAAGCAGTGGGCATTCTGTTTAAAGAGGGATGAGACTGGGAGAGAGTCTGTAAGACAGATGAAATAGGAACCATTTCCCTCTTTGGCAGAATGGGACAGGTGGCACAGAGAAAGCATATTTAAGGCAGCAGTTTGGAAGCTCAAGGATGGGACTGAGTTTCTTATTCGCAGACCCAGGACTCTCTCCTATGCTGGCCTAAGCACAGATTCTGTTTCCCTGGGATTCTATAAGCAGGTAAGTGGTTATAGTATCATTTCACGAGTTTTTACTCTCATACTAGGGGCACATGCAAAGCTGGCCCAGATATTTAATCAGGCCATGGGACGCAAAGCAGTGTCTCATAGCCCAGTGATTGTTACCTGAACAAATTGGTGAACATTTGGCAAAGACTTTATGTATTGGGCTTCCCTTGTGGCTCAGCTGGTAAAGAATCCACCTGCAATGTGGGAGACCTGGGTTCAGTCCCTGGGTTGGGAAGATCCCCTGGAGAAGGGAACGGCTACCCACTCCAGTATTCTGGCCTGGAGAATTCCTTGGACTGTATAGTCCATGGGGTTGCAGAGTCAGACACGAATGAATGACTTTGACTTTGACTTTCACTTTATGTCTACACAGTCTGGGAGGCTACTGGGTCCTGTAAGCAGTTAGATTTGGGGATCAGTCATATGAAATGCACTTATTCAACAAACGCTTACTGAGCACCCACCATGTGCCAGGCTCTGAGGGCCCTTCTGAGATGAAAGAAAGTCAGTGCTGGTGCCTAGGGAGTTCACAGCCTGGTGGACAAGACCACCAGGGCACAAGGAAGGATTACATGGGTGCCATCAAAGATGAGCACAGGAGTGGAGTGATTGCTGCTGTTTAGGACTCTAAAAAGTTCCTTGTAAGTCTAGAGAATGAATTTGAATAGGAGGAAAATAAGGGGGCTATTTCAGGAATATTGATGCTGATAAACTGCTGAGTATGAAAGATATCTCATTTCAACCAAAGTCTTTTCCCTCTCTTCCTCCTTCTCCTCCTTTCTCCTTCTTTCTTTCTCTTTCCTTCTTTCCTTCCCCCTCCCCTCAGTCCCTCCCTCCTTACTTGCCTTCCTTCCTTACCCTGCAAAATATATATCTGTTCGAAAAAGCAACTTTGGATATACAAGAGACACGGAGACACAGGGGAAATGGACCACAATTCTTAACCTGAATCTACTCAGGAGACTCTGTAACTATCATTTTCTCCAACCCTGTTTACTGCCATATGTTTATTTAAAACATTCATGTCCTTGAGACTCAAAGTTGGTGCTCTGCAGGCTGTGAGAAAGTATAGTAACCTGACTTCTGGGACGCAATTGCAGTTTTCAGAGTTGGATGTCTCTTATGGTTCTCTTTCTTGTGATTGGCTAAAGCCTTTGCTTAGAAAACTGAGACCCAAGTCCTTCACCCAACTTCTCCCTTCCTGTCTATAGCTCTTGAGGCTCAGCAGCACCTTAGGTTCCCTTACATATCCTGTAACTATATTTAAACTGCTCCTTCCCATGGATTTCCATTAATCATCAAGCAAAACAGCAATCAAGGATCCTTGTTCTTCCAGCAACTTCTAGAACCTTCTTCTCCTTGGTTCCCTATAGCAGTTATATGGCCATAGAATTAGTGGAGGTCACAGAGGTCTCCAGAAGATGTCCTCCTTTATTTTTGCTGACAAATTCTTACTCAGGCTTCAAGCCTCAGATCAAATGTCACCTCCACTAGGAAGCTTCTCAACCCTTCCAGCAACATCCAAGATACATCTTATTAAGACCTCATCTTGATGTTTTCATTGGCTCCATCCTTCTGTTACTGGTGTCAACACATTCCCATGACTTGGTGTTGCAATTTATCTGTTTGCAAGTGTATTCCCTCTATTGACTCATTAGAACTGAGAACAATAACTGAGTACTAACTATTTTTTAAGCAGCTTTAATGAGATATAATTCACACACCACAGAGTTCACTGCTTAAAGTGTACAGTTCAATGGGTTTTAGTATACTTACAGAGTGTATCACTATAATCTAATTTTAGAATATTTTCTTTACTCCCCACAGAAACTTTGTATTCATCTTCAGTCACTCCCAATTCCTTCCATCCACCAAATTCCCAACTCTAAGCCCTAGGCAGCCAGTACTCTATTTTCTGTCTCTATAACGTGTCTTTTCTGGACATTTACGTAAATGTTATCATACTCATTCATTTTTGTATAGCCTTTTCTGATGCTCAGTAGGTGCTTAGGACGAGCTTATTCAGTAAGTGTGTGATTACATGCAAGACTGAGAAGCTGATGAAGGGTGGAACAGACGAAAGAATACTGACTGAGAGCCAGGAGACCTGTACTCTGGTTATGATTCAGTCATTTATTTATGTGATGTAGCGAAAATTATTTGACCTTTCTGAATCTCAGTTTTCTAATCTGCAAAGGACAGTTAACAATATCTGTCCTCCTTCTAACATTTTTGTTATAGTGAATAGCAAGTGAGAGATTTCACTTAGAGGTATTTTGTACATCTGAGCATGCTGTAGAGCTGTAAGACTGATCTGTGTTTGTTCTCACTCCTATGCTTTGAAATGAATTATTAATTATATCAGTGATAGAGGACAAGATAGAATGGCAAACTGCCAGTCTAGGGGGCCAACCAATGGACACTGACCTCTCATCTCCACTCCTAGAATGACAGCAGCTGAAGCAGGGAGAAGAACTGACAAAAGCCCAGAAATCTCACATCTGTCAGTGCATGTGTTCCCAGCCAAATAGCGAGATAACAATCTATTTTAGAGTGAAGATTAAATCAGTTCACTGGAAGAAAAATGGTGATGTAATTTTCCTTTATCTCTGGTGCTCAGGAAACCCTACTTCATACTCTCATCACTTCTTTCCTGCAGGGCATTTCTGTCAATCACAAAGGGGGGATATTCAGGTTTAGAGTGAGATCTTTATTGCCTCACCCGGGGAGTGGAGAAGGGACCCTTCTCCACCTGGTTCAGCTCTTTCCTCTCTCTATAGTAAAGTAAATAAAGTAATATCGCTCAGTCATGTCCGACTCTTTGCGACCCCATGGACTATAGCCTACCAGGTTCCTCTGTCCATGGGATTCTCCAGACAAGAATACTGGAGTGGGTTGCCATTTCCTTCTCCAGATCTTCCCAACCCAGGGATCGAACCCAGGTCTCCCGCTTTGTAGGCAGACGCACTTTACCGTCTGAGCGAGCATCTGTAGGGGATGTGGGGTGGGAGTAGAGTTAAACGGAAAATTCAGACTGCAGACATGATATGACGTACACGACGAGCATACATGCGTACGTGACGGGAGTGGCCTGAGAATCACAGAATAAACACCTTCAATCTAATAAAGGGTGTCTAGGGGGGAGAGTGGCCTTGTAAATCAAAGTTTATCCACAGAGGACCTCTTCTCCCACCCAGTATTGTGAAGGAAATTTTCCAAGTTTCCAGAGAGCAAGGAGATGAGAGATATTAGGAGAGCTTCTGGTCTTCATCTCGCCTAGCATGGGATGAAAATACACAGCTCTGCACTAAGAGACCAGCTCCACTTTCTCCAGTTTCTCCAAGTCTGAGACTTGGAGCTTCCCTGGGAGCGGGGGGAGGCGGGGTGGCGGTGAGCCAGTGAGCCAGGCCTCGTCCTCTGCCCTCGGCCCGTCTGCTGGGTTGCCGCCTTATTTTCCTTCCCCTCTCCTGACCGAGTTGCCGCCTTATTTTCCTTCCCGTCTCCTGACCGTCTCAACAGTCCAATGCTTCCCTCACCACAGCCCTTCTCCCCCAAAGGGTACGCTTCTGATCCTTCTCTATGTCTATGTCAGCTCTTTCCCCCGCAGACACTGCTCTCCCCTAGTCCAGGATTTCTGGCCTCAGCACTGTGGGCATTTAGGGGGGCGGTATAACCTCAGATATGCAGATGACACCACCCTTATGGCAGAAAGTGAACTAAAAAGCCTCCTGATGAAAGTAAAAGAGGAGAGTGAAAAAGTTGGCTTAAAGCTCAACATTCAGAAAACGAAGATCATGGCATCCGGTCCCATCACTTCATGGGAAATAGATGGGGAAACCGTGGAAACAGTGTCAGACTTTATTTTGGGGGGCTCCAAAATCACTGCAGATGGTGACTGCAGCCATGAAATTAAAAGACCCTTACTCCTTGGAAGAAAAGTTATGATCAACCTAGATAGCATATTCAAAAGCAGAGACATTACTTTGCCGACTAAGGTCTGTCTAGTCAAGGCTATGATTTTTCCTGTGGTCATGTATGGATGTGAGAGTTGGACTGTGAAGAAGGCTGAGCACTGAAGAACTGATGCTTTTGAAGTGTGGTGTTGGAGAAGACTCTTGAGAGTCCCTTGGACTGCAAGGAGATCTAACCAGTCCATTCTGAAGGAGATCAACTCTGGGATTTCTTTGGAAGGAATGATGCTAAAGCTGAAACTCCAGTACTTTGGCCACCTCATGCGAAGAGTTGACTCATTGGAAAAGACACTGATGCTGGGAGGGATTGGGGGCAGGAGGAGAAGGGGTCAACAAAGGATGAGATGGCTGGATGGCATCACCAACTCGATGGACGTGAATCTGAGTGAACTCCGGGAAATGGTGATGGACAGGGAGGCCTGGCGTGCTGCGGTTCATGGGGTAGCAAAGAGTCAGCAACTGAACTGAGCTGAACTGAACCTGGTTCTTTGTGGGGAGGGGCCATCCTATACACTGTAGGATATTTGGCAGCATCCCTTGGCCCATGCCACTACCCGTCAGTAGCACCCCACTTCCTGCAACCCCATTCCCCGTTATGACAGCCTACAATGTCTTGAGACATTGTTAACTATTCCCCTGGGTCAAAATTGCCACGTGGAGAACAACTGCTCTAATTCCTTCTGCTTCACTTGTAGCTCCTGTTTGTTAAGCATTTACCATGTGGAAGATACCAGATACTTCTTGTGTTTTCTGTAAACACTTCTCAAATTTTAACATACTTAAGAATCATCTTGGGAGTTTTTAAAGTGCACTTTGTGGTTCAGTAGTTTGGGGGGAAGGGTCCGAGATCTTGCATTTCTAAGGAACTCCTAGATATTGCTGTTCTGCTGGAGCACAGACCACACTCTGAGCAGCAAGGCTTTATGTCACTGCTCTTGGGACCTGTGGGGATTCGGTTTTACATGTGAGGAAGCTGAAACTCAGAGGGCTCCTGGGCTAATCATGTTTTGGACCCAGGTCTGCCTGCAGACATGGCGTGAACTCATAACCAGCGATCTCAGTTGACCTGGGGCCAAGGTCCTTGAGTTCTCTCCATGCCCTCCCTTCCCAGGGAATCATGCCCTCCTGGGGATAAGCTCAGCCAAGCCGGAGACTCAGGCACGTGTTTGCCTGGAATCTCTGTGTTACGCTACTCCTTCCTTAGACAGAAAGAGCTGCTCATGACCCCAGGTAGTTATTCGGGAGCCTGCCTAGCTGTCTCCATGACCTCATGCCTCTGTCCTGGCCTGCCCTGCTAACACCTCATCCCTCCTGCTCTCCTGTGTATCCGGAGACAGTTGTCTAGGATTGCAGACGCCCTGGGGCTCACTCTTCCTCTCAGCTTCCAGCTTTAGCTGTCTAGACTCTCTAGTCCTGTTTACCCTCCCCCTCATCTATTGCCCCAATATTCTTAGCTTGTCTTCTCTGTCTCATCAAAGCCTCTTGGCATCTTCTTCTCATGGTAGTTAGAGATTACTAGTAGTGACCTAGATCCTGAAAGGAAAAGGGGGTTGTGATGTGAGCCCCTGCCTAGGCCTAGAGGACAAGACTCCAGCCTTCTGGGAGCAAAGGCCTTAAGCACGGTCCTTAATACAGCAGTGAGAGCTGGCCAGCCTGCTGGCTGGGGATTGCAGCACATATTTGACTTACTAAAGAAAACAAACAGCACTGTGTCTGTGATAGAGAGATGAGAGATTAAGGGTCCACCAACTGGAGAGACTGGAAAGGGCTGCTCAGTGGTAAAGAATCCACCTGCCACGCAGAAGACATGGGTTCGATCCCTGGGTGGGGAAGATCCCTTGGAGAAGGAAATGGCTACCCACTCTAGTATTCTTGCCTGGAGAATCCCACGGACAAAGGAGCCTGGAGGGCTGCAGTCCATGGGGCTGCAAAGAGTTGGACACAATTTAGTGATTAAACAGCAGCAGCAGCAGCAGCAGCTCCTCCTAGTGTCCCCTGTTCTTTTTTCTCCAAGAAGAACTAGAGAAAGTCATCCTGCCCCTCACATCACATTTCTATTCCCATGACTTTGCTTGGGTCCAGGTTTAAAGAAACTCTTAGAATGTTCACACAAGAAGGTAATTCAGAACAGGGCTCAGCAAGCCCTCTTTGCAAAGGGTCAGATATTAGTAGTAAATATTTGTGACTTTGTGGGCCACACGGCCTCAGTCACAGCTACTTACCCCCGTAACACAGAAGCAGCAAACCACATGTGAACAAATGACTGCGTCCCAGTAAAGATTTATTTATGGACATTAAAATTTTAATTCACCCACATTCATGTGTCCCAAAATGCATGTTCTTTTAATTTTTTTCAATCATTAAAAAATAAAAGAACTATCTTCAGTCACCAGGCTGAGCCATTCTCAGCTTATTCTCTGCTAGTAGTTGGCCCTTCCTCATTCAGAGTCCAGTGTTTACCAGAGTCATGGTCTAATACATGTGGGAAAGACTGGGTTAAGGAGTGTTAAGCCCACACCAGGCTTCTGGCTCCTATAGGGCACTATAGGTTTCCAAGAGGGGCAAGCATGTACCAGCCTTCTCTAATTTACTGAGAGTGAAATCCTTAGTGCACAGAGAGTCTTGCAGATAAGCATCCCTCAGGACCAGATTCTGGGGAACATGCATTGGAAACACTGCTCCAGTCTGCCCCTCACCTACACCCTACACCTGAAGGCTGAGTGTCCTGCTAGGAGCACACACGGCCAGGTCTCTTGATGGCACTGATGCTCCCGTGGTGATGGGATAGAGCTTTTGTTTGCTTGCTTGCTTGTTTTTACTTTATGGATGTAGAAACTGAGGTTCGAGGTAGCTAGATGACCTGCCCCCGTCATGCTGCCAATGGCAGAGCTGGAACTCAGACCCAGCGCTCACCGCACCCAGGGGCTGCATCCCCCACGGCCCCACCATCTAGAGTGAAGGTTGACTAGCAGTGACGTCATTCTCTGGGAAAGCATGGCCAGTTTCCCTTTCTCCACCTCCCTCTGCCTCCCCTGCCCCTCCCCCACGGCCCCTGTGTATATGAAGCTCCACAAAGCCTGGCTTGCCTGCACACCTTTACTTTGGAAACAACTTCCACAGCTGGAACAAGAGCCTTCCATCCACCGTTACACCCCTGGTTGGTGCATGGTGTGTGTGTGTGGACGCCTGCCCAGCCTTCTTCCTCTACGACAGGAACCAGCCACCACCAACCAGCAAGCCCTCAAGCATCACTTCCAGGGCCCGAGGTGAGTGATGGGAGATTCCCGAGTACTTGGCTTTGAAGCCTTAGACCGACTGATGCCCGACTGAGCATAGGGGCTAGGGGGACATAAAGGCCAACTTTGTCAGCGTTTATGTAAAGGGTGAGATACGCCATGAGGAGGAGCTGCTCTCTCGGGTTTAACATCAGAAGAGTTTAGGCTGGAGGAGAGGAAGGCTGGGAGGATTATGAAGCCCACAGGTGAATTTGCAAGAGACTGAAGAGCCTGTGGCTTTGGAAAGAAGGGACCAGGAAGACTCTGAGGGAGAGGCTGGAGCTCAGAGCTACATGACAGGACAACGTGTGCTGGCCCCAGGCCCGCTCCTTTGGCTCACAAGTTGGCAGGCACTGGGGAGACAGACCTTCTCGGGGCTTCCTGCCCAGCTGAGGGGTGGAAGACTGAGCGTCCTCAGGTGTGAGATCAGGGCCTGGAGTAAGAAAGGGAGGGACTGAGCTCTGAGGAAAGAAGAAAGGAAGAGAAGCAAAGGGCCAAGGAGTCATGGAGAAGCAATCTCTGCATACAGTTATGACAGACAGACAAGGGGGTTCCCTGCCTTTAGCTTGCGGCTCTTCACACAGTCATGCAGTGGGAGGCTTTAGAGGTGATTCATGTGGAAACCTGATTCCTCCTCTTGTTCAGTCACCTGAAAAGTTACTTCCTAGCGTCAAGAGTGAGTCGGTCAGCTGAGGTGGCAGAGTGAGTGTGCCTACCAGCTCACCCATCCCTGTGGGCCAGGATTAAACCCGCAGCTCCTCTGGTCGGTGATGAGAGCCAGAGGTGGCCTTCTCCGGGGGGAGGGAAGAAAGACCTTCCCACATGTGTCCGGTGACCTGATGGCAGAACTCAGACAGGCGAACGTGTTCTGCCGAGTTTGGGATCCTTGTACGTGTTCTTTGGCACATTATAACTCCCCGTTTCTTCACTTTTCTTGGTCAAATTCTGACTGGTGGGATGTTGGCTAGAGAGGACTGTAACGGAGCAGAGAAGGTGGGGCAGGGCGTGAGTGTGTGTGTGTGTGACACAGAGGGGTGTGGTGAGGAAGGAGGTAGCAGGGATAGCCAGACCGGTGGGTGTAAGACTGAGGGGCAGAAAGGCCCTTGGGGCCGAAAGACCGTTGCCCCACCCAGGGCACCCTGGCAAGGCCACACATTTGAATTGTTCTAATACCAGGAGTGCACCCTGGTTTCAGGTTTCTGTGTATCCCCGAGGCTGGCTGCGGCAGAGCCAAGGAGCCTTACTCCAGGGGACCACACCTGGGGCCGAGGCCCTCGCTCACAGGGGCGCCTCCTTCCCCAAGCAGGACGCTCCCTCACAGGAGTGCTCCCTTCCCTCAGCAGGATGCTCCCTCACAGAGGTGCTCCCTTCCTCCAGCAGGATGCTCCCTCACAGGGGTGCTCCCTTCCCCCAGCAGGATGCTCCGTCACAGGGGTGCTCCCTTCCTCCAGCAGGATGCTCCCTCACAGGGGTGCTCCCTTCCCCCAGCAAGATGCTCCCTCACAGGGGTGTTCCCTTCCCCCAGCAGGATGCTCCCTCACAGGGGTGCTCCCTTCCTCCAGCAGGATGCTCCCTCACAGGGGTGCTCCCTTCCCCCAGCAGGATGCTCCCTCACAGGGGTGCTCCCTTCCCCCAGCAGGATCCTCCTGGACCTTCTTGATGCAGATGGGCTCTTCCATGCACATGGCTGCTCTTCCCTGCCTGAGTCTGATGCTGCTTCTCTGGAGCCCGGGGCCATGGGTCCAGGGCCAAGAGTTCCAGTTTGGGCCCTGCCAGGTAGAAGGCGTAGTTCTCCAGAAACTGTGGCAGGCCTTCTGGGCCATGAAGGACATCGTGGTGAGTGAAGTGTTGTTCTGGACCCAGCCGTGGAGGGAGGTGATTCTGGGCAGAGGAAAATACTTGACGATTATGGAGCCCTTTGCAGCTTGCTAATCTTGTTCCTACCTAGGAGCTTAGTGAAGTCAGAGATATCGTGGGTCCACATTTCCTTCTGCACTTGAGGAAACTGAGGCTCAGAAAGATGTGGCCAGTCCATAGGAAAAGAAACACAGCTCACGAGGAATAAAGAAGGAAGCCTGATTCATTTGAGCTTCATCTCTGTCCCAGGGTTACATAAGCCTTCACCCATGGGAAGTCATGGGGAATCCTTTGAGACCCACCAGAGTTTTCACCTACTGCTTTGCCAGCTCCTCCTAGTTTGTTTCCACCTGCTGAGGTCTTGATTCAAGATGGAAAGAATGTTTAATTCTGAGTTGGGAAAGAACGGTTAATGCATCCTGTGACACATACTCCTTAAAGGACAATCCAGATGCAAGCAGAATGAAGGAGCTTGACAAGGCCGTCTGGGGAGAGAGGAGAGTGCTGGACTGGGACAGGACACCTCTGTGTGATCTTGACCTTGAAAGCAATCCATACAGCAGCCTCCCCCGACTCCTACCCTATCAGTTTCCTTATTTGCACAATGAGGAGGTAGGACAAAGGAGCCTTAAAGCTCCTTCTCTCAAGGATTCTTTGGCTGGAAACCCAAGAAGTGGCAGGCTGCAGGGGAAGCCTCGAGGTACAGCCTCCCCAACTCTCCATGGAAGATGGAGGTAACATTTTGCTCCTAGTGGTTCTTAAACGAAATGGGCATATTTCTTCATGCTTCAAGTGACCAAAAGAATCAAACAAGTCCTTCATCAAAGCTCTTAAGAACATCTAGGATTCCATCTGCCCCTGGGAGGCCAGGATTCGTGATTTTCTGGAGCTGGAACCTTGTACCTGCCCCCCAGGGGCCAGCTCAGCATGGCCCTCCCTGGGTCCCCCTGTGGCCTCTGAGGTTGCACAAACTAGATAGACTGAAGGGTCTGGGCAAGCAGCATGTATTTGCAAGGTTGGCTTCTATGCTGACCTCCAACCTGGAGACATCTCTTCTTTCTGTTCCCCAAGCAAGCTCAGGATAACATCACGAGTGTCCGGCTGCTGCGGAAAGAGGTTCTGCAGAATGTCTCGGTAATCAGAGGCGGGGGAAGGGTGCTTTCTCCTCTGGGTGGCTGGTCTCCTGCGGGTGAGGCTGAGGGGTGCTCCAGGGGAGGCTGATAGAAGACTTCACTTCTGTCCCGGGCTGAGCCTGCACAGGTCAGGGCTGAGTGGTGAGCCGGAGGAGGAACACCTGGGCTGTTCTCAGTATCCAGGGTATGTGAATACAGGACCTGAGGAGAGGGCGGGGACTGAGGCTTGTAAACATCTGTTTCCATTTAGCCAGTCTCCATCAATCTGGATTTTTCTTCTGCTCTCATTGGCCCAGAGCCATCTGCTTGGGCCTCTTCCATGCCCCCACTTTCTTCTCACCCATCGAGGCAGTGAGCACAAACCACCAAGCTCTGACCCCTGAGGGACACTGAGCTCCCCTCTGTGGTGCCTCAGGGGCCCATGGCGCGCTAGTTTTCTCTCTCTTCATTTCTCCTTCTAAACCTTTTCCCTGCCAAAGCTCAGCTAACCAAGAGGTGGTGCTTTTCAAGGCCCATCACTACTCAGAGCTATTAGAGAGGCCATGGGCTGGAGAAGAAAGAAACCTAACCACATGGGAGGCGGGAGTCTTGGGCACCAGGCCTGGGCCTGCCACTGACTGGCTGTGGGACCCCGGATGAGCCCTTCCTTTCTAGGCCTGTGGGTCCTCTGGTCAAACAAAGATGTCCAAAGGCCCTTTACAACCCAGCGCTTCAGAGCCCCATCTCCTGGAGGAGCCCTGCCTCCACTGTGCTTATCCTGCTTTGTGCACCACGTGGGTGGTTCATCGGGGTCAGAGTGGGCAGAGGCCTGGGCTTGGCAGTGACCCTGTCACCCCCCAGGAGACTGAGAGCTGCCACCTCCTCCACGCCCTGCTGAAGTTCTACGTGAACACCGTCTTCAAAAACTACCGTGACAAGGCCGTTGAATTCGGGATCCTGAAGTCATTCTCTACTCTGGCCAACAACTTCTTTGTCATCGTGTCAAAACTGCAAGCCAGTGTGAGTAGAACAAAGCTGGGACGGAGGTCCACAGGAGACGCTGTGTTTTCAGAAGACTCCTCTTCCCTTATCTGGCCCTGGCTTTCATTCCGTGACGGGGAGCTGCAGGTGTCATGGAATAAGGCACAGGCTCTGGACATGGGCAGTGCTGGGTTAAGGCCAGGTCTGTGTCTAACAGATTGGGTGTCCATTTGCAAAGTGGTCAATCTCTCTCTCTCTTTTTTTTTTCAAATAATCAATCATATTTATTTGAAATGCCTTTGAGAGAGAAATTGGGAGACCAAAACAAAACAAAACAAAACCAAAACCCCAAAAGTGGTCAACTGCTTTGGGCTTTGGTTTTCTTATCTATAAAGTGCTGATAATCATCCCTACCTGGCAAGACTACTGTTGAGTATGAAAGGAGGCAGTCTCTGCTGCACGGTGGGAGGTCAGCATTGGCTGCCTTGGGGATGTGAGATTTGGAGCTGCCCTCTTAGGCCTTGGGAGTCCCTCTGGCATTACTAGGAAAGAGTGGGAGAAAGCACCTCTGCTCCTACCTGACACTTGGCACAATTTTCTTTTTTTGTTATCCAGCAGGAAAAGATGTTTTCTACCCGTGAGAGTGCACGCAGGCGATTTTTGCTGTTCTATCGAGCATTTAAACAGGTAATCAAGGCCAGGAACTGAGAGTTGCCTGTCTGAACTGTCGCACAAGGGTGCCTTGGGGACCTGATGGAGAATTCAATGTAGGGGACCCCATCCAGCTTGCCCCTAAGCCACCTGACTTAGCAGGAGCACAGCCATACTATAGCTGCATTAGTTACCATATACTTTGCATAAACACTGTAAATGACATGGCCAATTTTTCTGCCAGTTTGCAAGTTAAAATGCTATTCTATTTCCCTACAAGATGATTTCACTACCAAGGACATTCCAAAATGAGAGCTTTATGGGTACCTGAGGTGGGCAATTGGTGAGTCAAAAGTGAGGGAGAAAGAAGGGAGAATCCCCAACCCAACACACATCTGCAGTATTTTCCAGGATGGTCAAAGGGTCGAGTTTGTGAAAAAGAATTATGGGAATTATGTTGTCTTTTCCTAAATTAAGAAAACAAAGAAAATTCCAGTTTCATCCCCAGCTCCCTCCCCAAGACAACCCAATTTCGATCATTTTTTGAGGAACAGATATACCAGTTTATAAACAACGGGTGAAGGGCAATAACATACTAGGGAAAGGGAGCACCCAGGTCTCAATTTCCTCATCTGCACAGTGGTCTCAGGTGGATGGAATCCACCCTGCACAGGGATTCTGATGCTTATTGTCAGGGACTCACGATGCTTTTCCCTTGCCCCTTATCTGCGGCCACTCACCAACCCATCTGTCCTTGCCTCCCAAGCAGACAACACACACAGAGAAGTGATGGGTGGTGACTTTGTCAGAGGCCATCCTAAAGGGGTCACAGCCCGTGATCCACAGTTGTACCAGGTTCAGGGGTCAGAAGGAAACCTGTTCCTGTGGCTAACATGGCAGGGCCTCAACTTTCCTTTCCCTTTAGCTGGACAGAGAAGCGGCTGTGAACAAAGCCTTTGGAGAAATGGACATTCTCTTGAGCTGGATGGAGAAATTCAACCAGCTCTGACGGCCTAGACCAGGATGCTCTTCTTCTCTGCGTCATTTCAGACGAGGGTCCCTTCCCGGGACGTCCTCTGGGCGCTTCACACCCTTGACCATGGGTCCTGTTCTTGGCCCAAGCTTACGACTTCATTCTTTAAGTGACTGCAACAACAGTCATGGAAGGTTCCTTGGATGCTGTGAAAAATCTACAAAGCAGATCCCTATATTTATTACAACTCTATTTAATTCCCATCAGTGTTTTAACTGATGCCATATTTATTTGTCAGCCTGAAACCTCTATGAGAGCACCAAGGACAGTGCCCCCGTTTCTCTGTTTTCCCCCACAATCCTCGCGGCTGTGTGGGGTTCGTGGATGGGAAGGCTCAGGAAATGCTTAATAAATTGGATTGTTTAAAACCTGTCTTTGAATTGCTGAGGAACAATGAGGGATGCTGGGATATGGAGGTGAGCCTAAGGGCATGGAAATCCCAGGGTCACGACATCTGCAGGAGCAGAGCACTGGGTGAGGGGAGAGCACTGGTTGGACACGGAAGTGAGGAAAGACAGAGCGGAGAGGGTGCCCGGCACAAAGTAGACGCCCCCTCAGCGCCGCCTCTGGGTCCGCCCTTCCCGCCCGCTCCCGCCAGCCCCACCCCTCGGTGCGCTTTCTGATCCTGCTTATCTGCCTTTGTCGTCCGCCTGGGGGGCTGGAGTCAAGTTGACACTGTGGCTGCTGTCCTCGTGCCTGGACGCACAGTCCCACCTGTGAGGCCACTCCCTAGCTCATAAGGCAGGCACCTCGGTAGCCTCTGCTTTCTAGCACTGGGCCAGTGCGCCGTGAGGCTGAGTTGTGTGTCTGGGAAAGGCCTTCTTCTTAAAAGCAAGACTGGGCATTCTCTCGTCTCCAGCTCTGGTTGAACTTTGTAGTTGATTTCAACCCAAAGATACAATGTCTGCCTAACTCTGCCCTCCTTCAGAACACTTAGGAGGACGAATACATGTAGGATGTGGGCTGTCTCTTCTTCCATGATGTCAGTGCTCTTGCAGAACAATGGGCCCGCCAGGAATCCCAGATCACTTTCCCACCTGGCCATAAGCCACTCGGTCTGGAACAGACTGTATTTCTGAAAGCAGACAGTTGTAATGGCTTTGGATAGGTCAAATAGACCATGGCTAAGATAGTACTAGGCTATAGAAGAAGGATAAGTAGATAACAAAAGCTATTCTATTTCTCAAAGAGAGAAAATGCTGGAGTCAGGGTACTTACGTGGATCAAGGGAGGAAGACCTAAAGAGGTTATCCACGTGTGTCACTAACAAGGATGGTTCTGAAAATTTACAACCCTTTATCACATCCAAATAAACTGCCATCACCATAGGACTCCAGACAAACAGAAGATCACTAGTAAGTGCTAGCCCTAAGACTGGGGCAAAGAGGTTGCCAGGGGTGTTTCATACCAAGGTCCCTTCCTAGCTCAGGGCTGAAGCGTGTCTTCACAGGGCAATCCAGGTACCTTCTGCTGGTGGGGAACTCAAGCTTTCAAAGCAACAGCTATGCCTCCACTCCAGCCTAAGGCCATGTGGTCTAGAGCCAGGGGAGTAAGGACCCTGTGATCAAAAAGACTCTGCAAGTCCATAGCCTGTCACATGGTTTGGAGAGGAGGCAGGTGGCAACAGGGCAAATGCTCTGCATGCCCAGAGGCCACGGGAAAACCACCGGGGGCTCAAAAGTGTGTAAGGAGAGCTGGAGGAGGGGAGACTGATCAGTGCTCGGGGCAAACAGGCAGGGACGAGACTTGAGGTGGGGAGGTAACGAGGCTTCTGAAACAGATGGAGTGGGTGTTGGGAACCAGCAGACAGACAAGACTCATTGACACCAAGGTCTGGGCCCAGGGGCACAGCTGGAGAGGTGAGTCAGGCAGGCAACATTGACGTAGTCATTGGAATCAGTGTCCTCCACCTCGGCAGCAGTTTGGTGGCAGAAGCTTACATATTCATAGTCGATCTTCAGAGATGGGACAGGGAGCCAGGGAATTTCAGGTACCTGGAAACAACCAAAGAAGCATCCCTGGGTTTGGGTAGGATGACTAGAGTATCCACAGTGGGCAATGGTGGGGTGGGGTTTGCTGTCCTCCAGAAGGTGAAACGCAGAGGTGGTTGAGCTCCATCAGGTGGCTCAGCCCTGGGGATTTTCAGGGTGGTGCCTCATGCTCTACATAACTAGAAAACACTTTGATCTAATACGGCAGGAAGTGTTTTAAATGGGGCTCAGACAAAAATCATGTGACTAAGCATGGGTCTGGAGGAGAACCATCCACCAGAGGAGTTTCCCCTCTGGATTAGATGATGTGACTTGTGGAATAAATATGCATCTTCTCAGGGAATTATTCAGCAGGAGGATGAATCATCCTCTGCACCTCCATAGGGCTTTCATTTCCTGGAGAGGCTGTGACGTGATGGGACAGTGCATTCCAGGAAGGAGTGGGCGGTTGAAGGGGAGGAAGGTAGCAGGCTGTGTAGAGCTCCACTTCCCTGGAAAGAAACTTCAGGATCATCTGCCTTTGGGATGGATCAGTTCTCGGAGGGCAGGGCTATGCCATGACCCCAGCATGGCATAACTATTGTGACATCCACCCAGGAAGGCTGCAGCAGGGAGAGTCACATATTTTTAACACAACCACTGAGAACTAGAAGTTCAGCCCCCTGAACAGAGCAGGCACTGAGTAAGAGCTCACTGAAAGGACCTGCTCCTTTCTGTACTTTACCAGAGAGGAATTGGGCAGGAGCTTGCTTCAAAAATGTATTTCCCACTGCCTGTTACGGTTCATCATTTGAGACTGATCTGGCTTAACCATTTTAAAAAAGTCGCTCCCTGTGAAGGCTTAAAATACTCAAGTCATTTATCATAGGCACTTTGTTGTGAATTTGTTTCATCAAGATCTTTTTTATCCCTGATAGCAGGAGTGTGAATTTCAAGCAGGGAGGAAGGGTAAAATTTAAGCAAGGTACAGGCACCTAGATAGCATATTCAAAAGCAGAGACATTACTTTGCCGACAAAGGTCCATCTAGTCAAGGCTATGGTTTTTCCAGTGGTCATATATGGATGTGAAAGTTGGACTGTGAAGAAAGCTGAGCGCCAAAGAATTGATGCTTTTGAACTGTGGTGTTGGAGAAGACTCTTGAGAGTCCCTTGGACTGCAAGGAGATCCAACCAGTCCATTCTGAAGGAGATCAGTCCTTGGTGTTCTTTGGAAGGACTGATGCTAAAGCTGAAACTCCAATACTTAGGCCACCTCATGCGAATAGTTGACTCATTGGAAAAGACTCTGATTCTGGGAGGGATTGGGGGCAGGAGGAGAAGGGGACAACAGAGGATGAGATGGCTGGATGGCATCACCAACTCGATGGATGTGAGTCTGAGTGAACTCCGGGAGTTGGTGATGGACAGGGAGGCCTGGTGTGCTGTGATTCATGGGGTCAAAAAGAGTCAGGCACGACTGAGCGAGTGAACTGAACTGAACTGAACTGACAGGCCCACATGAGGCATGTGTGGTCACAGAACAGTTTCAGAGAAAAGGGCTCAAATGGATATGAGTTTGAGCAAACTCCAGGAGATAGTGAAGGACAGGGAAGACTGACATGTTGCAGTCCATACGGTCACAAAGAGTCAGATATGACTTAGCGACTGAACAACAAAGGGTAGAGTTGATGGGCACTGCTGGGCCTACCTACGCTACTGAAAACTCCTCCAGCAGGGCTCGGCAAGGGCAAGCTCCAGAAGCTGGGCCTGATAGGGGCAGAGCTGTTGCCTGTTCCCAGGCATCACTCTCCCCTTTTTAAGCAAGACGCACAGGGATACAGTTTTCAGCCTCTCTTGAACACAGGTGTGACCATGTGATTAAACTGTGCCCAGTGGTTCTCTGATATGTGAAACTTCAGGCTCCTGGTCTTAAAAAAGCAACATTCTCTTTCTCCCTCCCATGTGCTGGGATGCATACATGGTGGTAGTGATTGAGCATCAACTACGGATAAGGCAAGACTCCAGGGGATGGTGGAGCAACAGTCAGAAGGCCTCTGAGGCCCTGGATGACCCCATGGCTCAGGCCACCTCCTCCTGGCTCCCTGTCTTCACTTTCGAGGAAAACAGGCTTCCATCTTGCGAGCCCTGGGGTTTAGTGTTTGCTGCATCAGCTTAGCCTACACCCTAATTAAATCAGGGACATTTGCCACACTTAGTTTTCCTGGTTCCGGAAGCAATAATGTTTCTGCTACTGTGGATGCTTTAGAGAATAAAATGTTCTCTTCTTAATTAGGGAAGACAAAGAAGGATGAATAGTTTAACATTTTTTCATACACCTGCCAATGGCCATCAATAGAAAGATGAGAGAGAGGGAAAAAAAAAAAAAGTTCCCTACTCCACATCTAGATTTCAAGAGGAGTCTTTCTCACTCAAAGTGTTGAATCTTATCTGTACAGTCCATGGAATTCTCTAGGCCAGAATACTAGAGTGGGTAGCCTTTCCCTTCTCCAGGGGATCTTCCCAGCCGAGGGACTGAACCCCGGTCTTCCACATTGAAGGCAGATTCTTTACCAGCTGAGCCACCAGGGAAGTCCATCTATGTCTCTGCTGCTGCTGCTAAGTCACTTCAGTCATATCCGACTCTGTGCGACCCCATAGACGGCAGGCCACCAGGCTCCCCTGTCCCTGGGATTCTCCAGGCAAGACACTGGAATGGGTTGCCATTTCCTTCTCCAATGCATGAAAGTGAAAAGCGAAAGTGAAGTCGCTCAGTCATGTCCGACCCTCAGCGACCCTATGGACTGCAGCCCTCCAGGCTCCTCCGTCCATGGGATTTTCCAGGCAAGAGTACTGGAGTGGGGTGCCATTGTCTTCTCCCTGCTGCGGCTGCTAAGTCGCTTCAGTCGTGTCCGACTCTGTGTGACCCCATAGACAGCAGCCCACCAGGCTCCCCCGTCCCTGGGATTCTCCAGGCAGGAGTACTGGAGTTGGGTGCCATTTCGTTCTCCCTCAGTTCAGTTCAGTTCAGTCGCTCAGTCGTGTCCGACTTTTTGCGACCCCATGAATCGCAGCACGCCAGGTCTCCCTGTCCATCACCAATTCCCTGCTGCTGCTGCTGCTGCTAAGTCGCTTCAGTCGTGTCCGACTCTGTGCGACCCCAGAGACGGCAACCCACCAGGATCCCCCGTCCCTGGGATTCTCCAGGCAAGAATACAGGAGTGGGCTGCCATTTCCTTCTCCAATGCATGGAAGTGAAAAGTGAAAGTGAAGTCGCTCAGCCGTGTCACCAACTCCCTAGGCCAGGCTTAATTGCCTTCAGTAAACAACCTCCTCTTATCTTAGAGGGCTTACTAGAAAGTACTTCCTCAGATGAAACGGGGTAACTTCTACCCTCTTAAGACCTACTGGAAACTGAATCTCTTACACAGGAAAGCCCTTCTCGTATTTGTACAGTCGACATCTAGCATCCTCTACTTAAGCTCTCATTTATCCCATGAGAAATGCTTGGCCAGAAGCCAGGTAACTAAGTCTACCACAATTGTTGGGTAGCCGTCTACGGGCACCGTCCAAGGAGGAAACGGATACTCACTTCCCGACGCAGGGACCCGCAGCGGCTGGGAAAGCCCGCGCCCTCCCACGAAGCCGAAGCTCCGCAGGCAGCGCGCGGGGCCACGCCCAGGCCTGGGGCCGCCCTTTCGAGCCACAGCTGCCAATCAGAGGCGGGGCGGGGCTTACCTGCGGCGGGGCGGGGCTTACCTGCGGCGGGGCGGGGCTTACCTGCGGTGGGCGGGGCTTACCTGCGGCAGGGCGGAGGCTGCGGGAGCTCCGGGGCCTGGGGGCGGTGCCGCCCCTCCACCTGATGGGGACCGGGAAGGCAGCATGAGGGCGGGGCCCGGGGCCCAGCCCCGCCCCCCAGCTCTGCGGGAAGCCCCCGGGCGCGGTCCGCGGCTGTCCTGGAGGCGCGGGTCTCCCGGCTCGCGCTCTGCGCCGCGCGGTTTCTGCGGCTCCAGCTCGCGCGCCGGCCCCGGCCCGGCCCCCTCCTCCCCCACCCCACCCCGCTCCAACTGCCCCCCAACCCACTCCACTCCCACCCCATCCCGCTCCCACCCCCCACCCCACCCCGCTGCCACACATAATGAAGTTTATGCTCCATTCACAAAATCTAGCTCTTCTATCAATGACTAGGAAACCAAGGTCTTTTTGACATAATATAAAACATAAAGCAAAGGACAAATTCACTCAAATAAGCAATTCACTGCCTTTCTTTGAGCCTCCATTTCTTTATCTAGAAAATGAAGCCGCAGTTTCTTTGGCTCCAGCTCGCGCGCCAGCCCCGCCCCCCCCCCCCCCCGGCCCTCCCCCACCCCCCAGACCCGCCTCGCGCCCCCACAAGCCGACCTTCTCCCCCGTGCCTGCCCGCACGCCCAGCCCTGCCCTCCTCCCACCTGCCCGCAGGCTCACCAGCCGCGTCCACGCCGCGGGGCCGCCGAGGGCAGGCGCTGTAGATATTGCTCGGCGTGCGTGGCCGCCGGGACACGCGCGGCCGCTGGGACAGGGCCCGCTGGGAGGCGTCCACGGTGGGCATCCTCATGGCCAGTCGGCGGACCCGCCTGGAGAGAGCTTCTCAACCAAGCCGCAGGGACAGAAAGGAAGGAGGGTGTCAGAGGCCCGCACTCGCCCAGTCTTACAGAAAACTAAAGACGGCCCCCTCCCCGCGGTTTGGGAGCGTCTGACCTGAGGGTGCTCCGCTCGGAAGTGGCTCGGAACCCTCCACTTCAAGGTTCGGGCCGCGCTCCTCACCGTCCCCATGTCCAGACCGCCGAGCCCCACCCCAAGCCCCCACCAAACTCAGTCAGCTCATCCAAAGGTCCTGAGTGTCCCTGGGGGATCAGAGGGAGGTGGGTGCTCTGGGCGCACTGTCACTGGGCCCGACCCACTCACCTTTCCGTCTTTGAACGATCCTTTTCGCCAGCAGCCCCAGAAGCGCCAACAGTATGAGACCCAGGATGGTGGGGATCAGGACGAAGACACCTTGGTCTTCCATCCCAGACGCAGCGCCCGGGTCCTGGTTGGAGGCTCTGAGCAGGGGAGGAGCGGGAAGAGGAAGGAGAGGTCAGGAACGGAGGGGGACTTAAGGCAGCACCCCAAGGGCCAACTTTTGAAGACGGTTCACAGGTTTGTCCCTTGGATAACAGAATTCTCACCACCCCCCACCCTTCCCCCACCCCCTGTCACAAAAGGGCCTGTCTATGGAGTCAGGAAACCTGGATTAAATTTTAAGTTTAGCTTTTTCCTGGCTGTGTGATCTTGAATCAGTTTCCTAACTTCTCTGAGCCTCATTTCCCAGTAAATGGTTACAGTAAAACCTATTTCACAGAACAGTTTATGGATGAAATAAAATAGGGGCTATAAAGACCTTAATGTAGCTGACCCAAGCAGCAATCAACAAAGGTCAGTTCCACTTTCAGCTCTCTGCACCTCAGTTTCTTCACAAGATGATTGCAGATTTTAGATGAGTTATTTTCTGATAACTATGGAAGAGAAGATGGTGCTCCCTTTGCCTAGAAGGTCTTCCCTCCATTTTCTCTACATGTTGAAATCTTACTTTCCTTATCCATTACATAAGTCCTCATTTTCTTCTCCAGTCGTGGTGAACTAGAATCAACTTTTTCTCTGTCAGCACTTCCTCAGTTCACACCAGTTACAACACTTCTCACAGTCAACACTAGTATTAGTAAAATAACACCTAGATATCACATGTTTTTAAACTTTTCTACATCTTCGGGACATAGCACAATGCCTGGCATGTAGTGGGGATTTAAAAACATGTTGGTTGAGTTAATTGAATTCTTCTCCACTAGTAGGCTGTTATGGTTTAATAGACTAGGAATCAGAAGTCCTGGTTCTGTTTGTAACCACTTTGCTCTCGTGGGCTCAATTTCCTAATTGTAAGACTCAAATGATGTCAGAAATGCCTTTCTTCACTCACATTTGCCTTTGCTTGTGTGTGTGCCTAACTGCTCAACTGAGTCTGACTCTTTGCAGCCCTACGGACTGTAGCCTACCAGGCGCCTCTGTCCATGGGATTTTCCAGGCAAGAATACTGGAGCAGGTTCCCGTTTTCTCCTCCAGGGGATCTTCCTGACTAAGGAATAGAACCTGCATCTCCTGTCTCCTACATTGGCTGGCCAATTCTTTACCACTGAACCACCTGGGAAGCCCCTTCTATTTGCTTTGGCAAAAAACAATTCACAGGTATTACTGGTTTCCTTCGGAATCTGTTCCAATGCTGCCTCCTAGTGGTCGATAGCAGCACTTTCCTGGGCTGCACCCCATCCATTAGTTGAGAGCTGGCCAACAGAAATGTAGTCCGAGACGGACACGTAACTTAAAATTTCCTAGTAGCCACGTTGAAAAGGTAAAAGGAAACATGCAAAAGTAATTTTAAAATTATTGATGGTTTAGTAGCTAATTTTATATTCATTTAGTTCTTCCCCGTCAAAACAGGAGCAGTCTCTCAGAGCCATCTATGATAGCATGATTCTATGCTAGTTTAAAACTCAATCCAATTGTTGGGTTGTGGCCAATTACCTGTGCCTATTACTTCTGGGTTACCTTGGTGGATTTCTGTTCTTTAGGGCTCTTATTGGATACCCCTTAGGAAATTTGTTTTAGATGAGTGTTCAGTCCTGTTCTATCTATTCATAATAATTCTAGATGGGATCCTCTCACCTGGCCAATTAAAAATACCTGCTCTGAGGCTGGCCATAGATTTAAGTTTTCTCTTAGGGTCATTTAAACTCAATCGGAGTGATGAGCTAAGTCTCAGTAAAAAATTAACTTCTCATCTATTAAAAGAAAAACTCCTACAATTATGGGGAGGGTCTACATGGTTAACACCACGCTAACTTATATGCAGAGTACATCATGAGAAATGCTGGACTGGAAGAAACACAAGCTGGAATCAAGATTGTCGGGAGAAGTATCAATAACCTCAGATATGCAGATGACACCACCCTTATGGCAGAAAGTGAAGAGGAACTAAAGAGCCTCTTGATGAAAGTGAAAGAGGAGAGTGAAAAAGTTGGCTTAAAGCTCAACTTTCAGGAAACGAAGATCATGGCATCCGGTCCCATCACTTCATGGCAAATAGATGGGGAAACAGTGGAAACAGTGTCAGACTTTATTTTTTAGGGCTCCAAAATCACTGCAGATGGTGACTGCAGCCATGAAATTAAAAGACCCTTACTCCTTGGAAGAAAAGTTATGATCAACCTAGATAGCATATTCAAAAGCAGAGACATTACTTTGCCGACTAAAGTCCATCTAGTCAAGGCTATGGTTTTCCTAGTGGTCATGTATGGATGTGAGAGTTGGACTGTGAAGAAGGCTGAGCACTGAAGAATTGATGCTTTTGAACTGTGGTGTTCAAAGACTCTTGAGAGTTCCTTGGACTGCAAGGAGATCCAACCAGTCCATTCTGAAGGAGATCAGCCCTGGGATTTCTTTGGAAGGAGTGATGCTAAAGCTGAAGCTCCAGTACTTTGGCCACCTCATGTGAAGAGTTGACTCATTGGAAGAGACTCTGATGCTGGGAGGGATTGGGGGCAGGAGGAGAAAGGGACGACAGAGGATGAGATGGCTGGATGGCATCACTGACTCTATGGACGCGAGTCTGAGTGAACTCCGGGAGTTGGTGATGGACAGGGAGGCCTGGCGTGCTGCAATTCATGGGGTCGCAAAGAGTTGGACACGACTGAGTGACTGAACTGAACTGACTGATGGCCATTTAAGTTTAAAGTGTTCTCTATGTTGGGAATGGTTAAATCATACCAAAAATGATCAACCTGGTAATTATGAGACAAGGCTGGGTGCTTTATGAACTATGCCTGTTATAACCCTTAGAGAGAGTGATTGGTATGGAACTCAGTAGATTTGTGGCACTAATTTATGGCCTTGACATCTACAGGGATGATACGAAGGTGTAGCCTGGGATTCCCATGAATTTAAGGTCATACATGTTAACAAATTACAAGTAACCCCAACCAATCTACCATTGGTATGATCCCAATGGGTCAAAGATCTGTATTCTATTGGTATGACCATTTAGCAGTGTGTGTGTGTGTGCACGTGTGTGTGTGTGCCTTCAATGGGGTTGGAGGATGTAACTGACCATATCTAAGCCTTGACAGCTTTCATAAGCTTTAGATGATAGTAACCGGGCTATTAGCTTGTTGAATTCTGAGATCTCTATGATGAGAAAGGCAGTGCTACACAACTGCAAGACCCTTGACACCTTACAGCATCTCGGGGAGATATCTGTGCTCTAATTCAAACTGAATGCTGTATTTTGCTACCTGATAAATCCTTTAATGTAACACATTTGAACCACATGAAAAATCAGATTTCTGCTCTCAGTGACCCATTCCTTAGTCTTGACAATCTTAAAAAAACAAAAAACTGGTGTGGGAGGCTCATGGATAAAATATTTACTTTTAATTCCACTATGTTATTAACTATACCATTTGTATTTTGTTTGTTTCACAAGATTATTATTTGTTGTATTACCAAGTATATGACTGAGCCTTCAACGGAAATGGTGACTACACTTGAAGCATGGATCAAATGTATAGTTTGATATATGATCAATGATTGTAATAATGTAACTCTGGAAGGCAATGGCACCCTACTCCAGGACTCTTGCCTGGAAAATCCCATGGACGGAGGAGCCTGGTGGGCTGCAGTCCTTGGGGTCGAGAAGAGTTGGACACGACTGAGCGACTTCCCTTTCACTTTTCACTTTCCTGCATTGGAGAAGGAAATGGCAACCCACTCCAGTGTTCTTGCCTGGAGAATCCCAGGGATGGGGGAGCCTGATGGGCTTCCGTCTATGGGGTTAGACAGAGTCGGACACGACTGAAGTGACTTACCGGCGGCAGCAGCGTCAAAACAGATTTGCATAAATGTTGAATGACTGAAAGATCTTTGTCTCATCTCTACAAGATCTCCTGCTGCAGCACTGATGTGTGTACTTGTTAATAGGACTAATGAGTTAATGTTATAGCTATAACATTAGTATAGCTATAGTAAATATATCTATACTATATTTCACAGTGACTTCTAGAGGCAAAGCCAAGAAGTGTCTCTGTTGGTAGACATTTTAGGGAGATTTCGGTGGATCTCCTAACTCTAGTCTCCTTTGACCAGCTTTAGCCCATCCTGGATGGTGGAGGCATCTTACCTCTGTCTGTGAAGCCTGGTTTGCTGGTTGTAGCTGGCCGTCTGGAGCCTGAGAAGCTCCTTCTGAGCTGAGGTTTTTGAGGTTGTGATGGATGGCAGGAAGATGGTGGGCTCAGCAGTTGCTACCGAAGATGCCCTGGAAACTCGGGGGTGGTGGGTGACTGAGGGGTTGCGGGAGGCCTGGTGTGCTTGAGGAGACTCGGTTCTTTGAGCTGGTGTGGTTACTGCAGGACAGAGCAGGACAAAGTGACCTTCCATATCCACACTCTAGTCTCCGGTAGCCTTGGGTCAAGCATTTCTTTCCTAAACACATTCCTTCCTTTGAGGTAGACTACCTGTGTTTTTGCAATCCACATTGCCTGAAATGTCTTCTGAATAGGCCATCTACACCTAGTCCCTTCTGTCTATATTTGCTTCAAACTCCATTTCCTATAGGAAGTCTTCCCTGACTTCCCAGGCAGAAGAGCTTTCCCTCCTCTTAACCATGGAGAAAACCTTGATTGTAGTTCAGTTCCCACCCTGACTTGTATTATATCTGTTTGTCTATTCTCCCCCATTCCACACCTGTCAGTCACAACCTTGGGTATATAATGAGCTCAGTGACATTATCCCCCTCTCAAGGGCCAGCAGAGTCCTCTAGTGTAACAATATTCAATTAATGTGTCTACCTCTCAGGGAACATATGAGGATATGATGGAAACATTGTATGTCAAAATGCATTCAAGACAGAAAAGTGATAGACGTGTAAAAGTATCATTAGTATAATTATTATTAATCTTATTGTCGCAAAATAGAGCTGTTAAATTACTGTATGCCATCAAATGGAAGATAGCCACATGGGGAGCAGAAGGCAGGAGGACTTCTGGCTGGGAAATGTCTGCCCAGTCTTGGTTTCCTAGTCATTCATAGAAGGGCTAGATTTTGTGAATGGAGCATAAACTTCATTGTGCGCGGCCCCACCTGGTGGTGATGTGTAAGTACTGCAACTAGTGCCAAGTTGCTGAGGGATGGGCTTGAAAGCCTTGGAATGCAGATCTCAAGGAGGTTCCCTCTTCCAAGACAGGGAAATACACACGTGAGACTCAGCTCTGCTCTGCCAACCACTGCATGAACTGAACACATATCCCCTCATCCACTTTCACAACAACATAGAATTTCCCCCACTTCCCCTGCCCTAGCTTCGGGGAACTGACCTTTGGACATGAATTCTAAAGACCTGGCATGTGGAGGCAACTGGAACCAAGGAGGCATGTGCATTTGTAGAAATCTATTAAACCATGCTGGAGGCTCAGGCATCGGCTCTTCTTCCCAGGATGGCTCGTAAACTACCAAAGGCAAGAGAAGTCCATTGGTGGTTTCCAGCAACAGCCTGAGGCCCGGGGAGGGACTGCTGGTGTGAGTTGAGGCTGACTCAGCCAGGGTAGATGGCAATAAAGGGATGAGGACATGGTGCCCACGAGAGGAGCAGAAAAGTAACTGGGCAGGGGTCTTCCCTGGAAAAAAAAATCCTCTTTCACCCTAACGCAGTGGGCATTCTCTGCAAAATCAGAGTCCATCGGGAAGGAGTACTGTGTATGTTTGAGGAAGTCAGTGGAGAAAGAAGGGAGAAAGGAGGGATTCTGGAGCAATAAGGAAAGGATTGTATAAAGTAACAAATTTGGCCATCAACTGTGGCTTGAAAAATGATTGTCTTTCCTTTATATTTATCCCTGATATTTATCACGGGACAATTATGGGGCTGCTTATGTCCTTTTGCTTCCAGTTTCCTCCAGTCTCAGAGCCTCTCCTCAATTTCACGCCCACCCCCCACTTGGCTTGTGACCTGGGAAAGGTGGGCACGGTACCACCCAGGAGCGCACCGATCCTGTTCCTGTCTCATGACTTGGATAGAAAATTTGGTGGATCATGAATTTCAATGACTCTATGAGGTTACAGCCCCATGGATCCCAGTTTCCATTGGACTAGCTGGTACGGCAGCAGTGTTAGGGTGTGGGGACCGCTGTGGCCCCATGCTTGTCCCCGCCTTCCCAAGGGGCAATGTTTCCTGGGTGTCCTGAGCCTCCATTGAGTGGGGCACCTACCGCTGTGAACAGTCAGGGTGATCTGCTGGGTCTTGCCTCGGTCTGTGTTCTGGCCCACCCCACAGGCATAGACCCCACTGTCATTCTTGGTCAGCTCTGTCATCTCCACCAGGAACAGATTCCTGTCCGGATACTGCTCCAGCGTGACTCGGTGCTTGAATTCCTCCCTGACAAATTTGCTGCTGGACACCACAGTGGTGCATCTTCCAGACTTGTCAATGGTCCGGCACAGATATATCCTCACATACGTTTCAGGAAGTGGGCACTCAATGGTAACAGATCCTCCCAGCATTCCCTCCATCTTTACTTCTGGAAGGACCTTCGGGGCTCCGACTACTGCAGGGAGAGGGAGTTAGTGAGAGGAAGCCCCATCCCCGGCCACGTCCCCAGCACAGCCCTGTTTCCAACCTGGGCCCCGGCACAGCCTCATACTCATCCCTGCGTCCAGCTCCATCCCCATGAGCAGCCCTGCGCCTCCCTCCTGTCTAGCCCTAGCTGCACCCACAGCCTCTTTCCATCCTCAACCCTGTTAACCTCCTTGGTCCAGCTCTATGTCCGTCCCAAGGCTCAGTCTCTCCCCAGCCCAAGCCTTCATGTAGCCCTCCGCTTTATCATCACACCTGAACCTCTATGGACCCAGACACCAACCTCCTGAGAATCTAGTCAAAATGTCCACCCCACTCCAGGGGGCGGGGGTGCCATGGTGAGCCGCCCCCCTGCAACCAGCACGTGGCCCCTTAGTGATTTCAGTGTGCTGCTGGGAGGCGTGGTGAAATTTGCTGCAACAGGTTTTCCTGTCTAGTTTTGTTTCACTTGGATCCATCCAACCAAAATAACTCTTTCACCTCAAGTTTTTTATTTTTTTAATTCAATCATTAACAGGTATCTATTGAATCACGTTCATGTGACAAGCTAGCTGCCATCCCTCCCTCACAGAATGGGTCACTTACTTAGTGATACAGATTGATGGCCACTACAGCAAAGTGTAATAAATCCCATGGCGTGGATACACAGGGCTCCTTGGAAGCAGCAAGCGGAGTGCCTGATCCAGGCTGCCACGGAGGGGAATTTGAGGAAGGCTTTCTGGGAGAAGGGATATGTAAGCTGTGGCATGAAGGATTGGGTGTGGAGGGCTAAGAGAATGATGGTCATCCTCACCGAAGGAGGCAATACAGAGGGAAACAGGAGTGTGTTTGAGTGTGTGTTCACACCTTGTTTGTGCCTTGGGGCTGGTGTGGAGCAGGGAGGAGTGAAAGGTGTGGCTCTTGAGTCCCTGGCATCAATAAGCTTATGCAAGGTGGGGAGAAAGCGGGGCTAAGCTGGAGAAGAGGGTATGATTTTCAACTAAGTGGGTCCAACAAGGGTCCGTATACTTCTGGGAAGATGATGCGGAGGATGGAGTGTGTGTGTTGGGGTGAGGCTGGGGGACAGGGGTGGAGGAGAAACCTTTCCAGACAGTGAGAATTGGCCCCATAAAGCCTAAGAGAGGAGAGAGGACACAGCATGGTCATGAGGAGGGGAAGGGTGTTCACAGGCTTCCCGAAATTCATCTGCAGAGCACACATTTAGAATCGCTCTGAGGAGTCAGGGGAAGAAGTGGGGCTGCAGGCTTCTAGATGCACTGAGGAGGACATTCTGGGGGGAGGGGAGGATGGGGATACCCGGAGAGAAGAGGAAACAACCGTGAGAGCATGGGACAGGGTGGAGGAGGCTAGAGAAGGGCTAGCATGGGGGCGTTCGCAGGAGTTCGTTAGTATCTGGATGTGCAGCTGGTTAGCACAGCAGGGAGAAGCGGAGGGCACTGCCAGACACGTGTGAGCTGATGTGAAAGCCCTCATGCGAATCACCCACCTCTGCTTTAAACACCATGGAAACTGAGACGAGGGAGGCAGCCCTGTGACTGGAGCATGCCAACGGAAGGGCGACCCGTTCAAAAGGCAAAGACTCAACCAAGGGGCTGGCGGAATCCCCCGTAGGTCCAGGGGGGCCACACACACCTGTTTGCAAAGCCTGGCACCTGAGAGTGAGCATGCAAATGTTTTCAGATCAGCTCAGCCAGAAAAGGGCATGCTGGCTGCTTTCTCAAGGGTGAGGCGCTGTACAATGGGCAGAGGCAAGACAGCAGAGAGGGGTCCTGATGCGTGCAGACACCTCCAGTGGCCTCTCTCTATTCAGTGGGGTACTGCTGGTCACCCTCTGGCTTACCCAGATTCTACGTTACGGACTGTACATTTGTATTGCCCAGAACTCACGTGTTGAAGCTCCCATATTATAGAGTGGGGCCTTTGGAGGTAGGTAGGGTTAGATGAGGTTATGAGGCTGCAGCCCTCAAAATGACATCAGTGTCCTTATTCTCTCTATTTACACAGGAGACCACATGAGCACAGAGGGAGATAGTAGCCTTCTGCAAACCAGGAAGAGGGCCCTTGCAGAAACTAACACTCTGATCTAGGACTTCTAGTTTCCTGAACTGTGAGAAATCAATGTCTATTATGGAAGCCACGCGATCTATGACACTTTGTTACAGCAACCAGCACTGACTGGGACATCCTTAGTGTGCAAACTTTGGATGGATGAAGCACAAGGAAAGCTGCTGGGTACACTGAGCTCTGGTCCCAGGGAAGCATTAATAGGCAAGGTGAAAATGACCAGATTCTACTCTCCTTGGAGTTCATAATAGCTTCTAACCACAAGCAAACTTCCAAAATAGAAAAAAAAAAAAAAAGATAGATACAACCTCCAGGTTTAGAACTTAGGCACAGTGTATATAAGACTCCCGTGGGGGAACTTGCTAGGATGCAGATGACCTGGCCCCGCCCTTCAGCAAAGTGATTATATCTGCTTTGAACGGTTGAGTATATCTGCTTATGAATCTGCATTTTTAGGTAAGCAACCCAGGTGCCCTTGAATTTTTGCAATTTCGAGCCTTATGATTACATTTCCAAATGATTCCAGGGAAGAAAGGGAGGAGTAGAAGTAGATATAAAGGAATCATCCTGTTTAATATTGATGTTTTAGAGATGCTGTGATGTGTCATTAATCTCTGAATTGGTGATTTGATTTTCAGTGGTGATGGTAGGGGAGAGGGATATATGTGGTATAAAAAGTCACTCTCAACATGTAATTGGATATAAATATATGTTTGAAATGGGCTTCCCGGGTAGCTCAGCTGGCAAAGAATCCAACTGCAATGCAGGAGACGCTGGTTCGATTCCTGGGTTGGGAAGATCCCCTGGAGAAGGGACAGGCTACCCACTCCAGCATTCCTGGGCTTCCCTGGTGGCTCAGCTGGTAATGAATCCACCTGCAATGGGGAAGACCTGAGTTCCATCCCTGGTTTGGGAAAATCCCCTGGAGGAGGGCATGGCAACCCACTCAACCCACTCCAGTATTCTTGCCTGGAGAATCCCCACGGACAGAGGAGCCTGGCGGGCTACAGTCCATGGGGTTGCAAAGAGTCAGACACGACTGAGCGACTACGTACAGCACAGCATATGTTTGAAACATGGAAAAAAATCTTGTTTTTGTAATACAGAATAAGGTTTAGGCCCCAAGGCCTTGGCTGTGGCTGTGCTCTGGGAATAGACTGGATTCTGCGGGGCGGTGATTTTCTAGGCAGGAGAGGTGATGAGGACCCTATCGACTCCAGTCACAGCAGGATGTCTGGAAGAAGGAAGCTGACCTGAGAGCTTTATGTTTATCAGATGGAGAAGGGCTCTTAAAAAAAAAAAAAAAGAGAGATGAGAAACATCCCAAGCGGCTTCCCACTTCTGCACACTCTGACTTGTGTGTGTCCAGGCCTGCTGTCTGCCTTGGTCCTGTTGCTGTGAATGGAGTATCTGTCTTCTCTCAAAAGCCAGTCCTTTGCCCTGGATCCTGAGTCCATCCCATCACCTCCTACAGAGCCTCTCTCCTGCAATCACCCCCTTTCTCTGCCTGCCTCGGTGGTTCCTCTCTTCCAGCGTTAACACGGTTCACACACATGCCCTGATGATGCCCACAGTGGAAGACCCCTCGTCGACATCCCCCTCCCCTCCAGCTGCAACCACCCCTCTCCTGTTCTCAAAACCATTGAATCTAATCCCACGTCTCCTAATTCCTTTTCCACCTACATCTGTCAGAACTTTGTCTCCAATATTCCACTGATACCTCTCCAGTCAAGGTCACCAAAACTTGCCTTGTTGCCACATTGGTTACTTGTTTGCCTTCTTTTTTTTCTCATCCTCTTGGCAGCATTTGGTGGGATAGACCCTTCCTGCCTGGAAATGCTTTCCTGGCTTCCCTGACGTCACTCTCTCAATGGCTATTCTTTGCCATCTCCTTACTTCTTATCTGTTCGCTTACTTCTCCTCCTCACTTACTTCTTTGCCTCCTTCCTTATGTACGGCTCCTTCTCTACCAGTTTTGGGCCACCCTAGGGCCTGGCACCAGGCCTGTCCTCCTCTCTGTCCCCCTGGGTCTCCCCGCAAGAGCCCATGGGGCTCCCATGCCTTTTAGTGCCAGCTCTGTCTAGATCTCATCACTGTGTGGATCTCCAGCCTTGTCTGTACCTCTGAGCTCCAGACTTGCCTTTTGGATCCCTCCACTTGGACTTCACTCAAACATCTAAGATATATTTCACACTTACAATGGTAAAAGGGGGAAAAAAAAAAAAAACCCTCTTGATTCCTCCTCCAAAACCTGTTCCTGTACAAGCTCTTCCTATCTTCGAAAAAATCGTCAACATCCATCCAAGTGCTGAAGCCCCAGAGTCATTCTCATATTAAAGAATTAAGGTGAGTTTTAGATGTGTGTTTGTGTACTATGTCACAGCATCAAGTGTGTGCATTCTTACTATTATAGGTCAAGGTAAAACAGCTTGAAAGCCTACATCCTATCCTACTGTGTTGCTTTACTGTGGACCTCCACCTGGGGCCCCAGTGATGTGGCCTATAGTTTGTGCCTCATGCAATGGGTTCTGGGACCAGGGCCACCCCTAAATTTGCAGGACCTGGGGCAGGAATACAAATAAGGCCTACATATCATAGTCTGAATAGCTTAAAGTTAATCACCAAGCTAGTAAACTGTTGTTGTTGTTAAGTTGTTCAATCGTGTCCGACTGTTTGCAACCCCATGGACTGTTGCTCGCCAGGCTCCTCTGTCCCTGGGACTCTCCAACATCTTGACAAATTTGTGCTCTCCTTGGATGTCCATTCTCACACATGCTGTGCAGGGGAAAATGGCCTCAAGTTTCCTGCCTCCAGCTTCTGGCCCCTCTCCCTTCAGTTCTCATCCCTAGCGCCTGCCCACTCCACAACAGTGCTAGAATATACTTGGTGAATGACCCAGCTTGCATGTATAAACCCCATCTCCTTCCCAAACATCCACCTGTAGCCACTTTTACAGGCCAAGACATAAGTCTAGGATAGAAGACCCAGGGTAGTGTTGCAGAGTCGCCAAAGGTGGATTAAGAGCCATTTGGACAGGGAATTTGAGGTCTAGCAGAGGGGGTGTGGATGTGGGCTTGGGGTAAGCATGTCCTTTTGGGTCTTGAACTCCTCACCCCATGGGGACTGGCAGCAGTGGAGAAGGACAAAGCCCAGAGTAAGGACCCTTCTGGCTAGAAGAGTCATATTGCTCTGGACAGACTGCTGGACTGCAATTCGGGTGCCCTTCACTTCTAGACATCTCCCACGTCCACCCAATCCCTCTTCCTTCTCAGGCCTAAGTTTTGGTTAACCATCCGCTGTGCTCACGCATGTCCTACTACCTGTCACAGAGTCTATTTCATTAAAACTTCACTCCTTTGGGCTTTCAGGGACTCCCAACATTTGACTCAAACATTTGCCTTTCTTCAAAACTCCAGCCATCACAAAGAAAGCAAGGATGAATAAACAACTACTCTGACCCCCGAGAAAATTACCACCGAATCAATAAAATGTTGAGGTTCCAAAGAAGGGGCTCTGGAAAGTGTAGAGAAGGAGGTGGAGGTTGAGATGGGCTTGAAGGGCTGCAACGGTGGTGGAGGTGAGGGGAAGGGTGCTCCTGGCAGAAGGAACAGCAAGAGCAAGGCCGTGGTGGCAGGGAAGTCCAGCACACGTTCAGGGAGCTCTGCTGGCTGGAGGTTAAGAAAGTCCTGGGGAGAACGATAAGCTCAGCGTGTAAAAGCGGAGGCCAAGGAAGGAGTTGGTGTTTCAGGAGTTTGGTTCAGTTGGCAGTAGGAGGCATGGAAGGTCATTGGGCGGGATGATGTTAAGCTCAGAGGCAAGAGGAAGTAAGGTGGATGTGGAGCCGCAGGCTGTCGGCTTGCAGAAAGTGGAGAGGCATTTAAAAGCTGCTCCTGTGTTCCCTTTCTTTTCACTCCTCTGTTCTGTCTCTACCAGAGGCTGCCATTTCTTCCTATCCTGGTAAGTGTGAATCTAGAAACTACATGAATTGGCCATCAGTTGGGTCAAAATCTGGTTGGGGGTTAATGGGGAGAGGTGGGTAAAAAGCTGTTTTGGCATTTTGCAGCTGATATCATAGATAAGTGAAGACAGAGGAGCTGATTTAGGTGGTGACCAGTGAGAATATGAGGTTTGGTGTCAGGCCGGTTGTATTTTTGATCTTGATGAGGTGTGGAAGTGGGGGTGCCCGAAAGATGGCTGTAAATCAAGATATGAAGCTCTGGAAATGAATTGAAAGTGTTAGCCACTCAGTCGTGTCCGACTCTTTGCGACCCCATGGACTGTAGCCCATCAGGCTTCTCTGTCCACGGGATTCTCCAGGCAAGAATACTGGAGTGAGCTGCCATTTCCTTCTCCAGGGGGTCTTCCTGACCCAGGGGTTGAACTCAGATCTCCCGCATTGCGGGCAGATTCTTTACCGTTTGAGCTACCCGGGGAACAGGCCTACCAAATGGACCAGGGAGTCTTTGATTGGAACTTTGAAAATTCAGGAGATAAGAGAACCAAAGAAAGAATGTAGAGGTAAGAAGAGAGAATGCTGGAGGCTTTTAACAGCCAGATTAACAGGCTGACACCTGGGAGAGGGGACACCTTCAGCCTTGTGAGTCAACACCTTAGGGGGTAAGGAGGCAAGCTGCAAAATGCCAAAATAGCTTTTTACCCACGTCTCCCCATTAACTCACCCTTGTCCTGCCCCAGGTACTGGTTTACAACTAAATTCATCCAGACGCTTCCGAGCCAGAGATACCCAGCTACTCCCCTACCTGTGACCAATTCAGTCCTTGAAAGGCGTCCAAGGTGTTTCTCCAGAGCACTTACCTGGAAGGAAGTAAAGCGCCCAAAGCCACAGGTCCATGGCTCCTTCCAGAGCAAGGTCCCATCCAAGGGCCCCGAAGAGGGGGACAGAGGCCCGCTGCTCACCCAGGCGCCGCCCTGTGCCGTCTGATGCTCAGAAGAGATTTCTGGGCCCCCACGACGGGGGGCTTGGAAATGAGGAAATGACAACCTATCTTGTTTGCTTACTAGTTTTAGACGGAAAAAGAAGATACCAGCAAACCGCAGAGGAAGTCAGGAACTGAGAAAACATTCTGTGTTGGGTGAGAATGGGTCCCCAGGGTTCAAAGTGCCTCGAGGCAGCTTCTATTAATAAAGACTGATAGAAACTAACAGACCTCATATTTCTATGCTTTGGAGGGTCCTCCTATGCTTTGTGGGGTTTATGTGAGCCAGAGTTATTTGCTTTATGCCTGTCTTCAGCATGAAAGAGCCTTCTTGCCAATTTTCTCCCTCTGAGGACAGCTGTAGGGACAGAAGATTGGGCCTGAAGTCAGAAGGTGCTGGTTGTAGCCCTTGAACACATTTGATAAATGCTTTGGGAGACCTGTCCTCCCGATGGCTCAGATGGTAAAGCGTCTCCCTGCAGTGCAGTAGACCTGGGTTCGATCCCTGGGTTGGGAAGATCCCCTGGAGAAGGAAATGGCAACCCACTCCAGTATTCTTGCCTGGAAAATCCCATGGACTGAGGAGCTTGGTAAGCTACAGTTCATGGGGTCACAAAAAGTAGGACATGACTGAGTGACTTCACTTCACTTTAGGAGACCTGGTGGTTCAGAAGGTAAAGTGTCTGCCTGCAGTGTGGGAGACCTGGGTTCAATCCCTGGGTCGGGAAGATCCCCTGGAGAAAGAAATGACAACCCACTCCAGTACTCTTGCCTGGAAAAATCCATGGATGGAGGAACCTGGTAGGCTACAGTCTACAGGGTCACAAAGAGTCGGACACGAATGAGCAACTTCACTTTCTTACACTTTTCTTTCTTTCTTTTGGGAGACCTACTATGGAGGAACATTAAATGTGGGTTTTGAGCAACTCACTGCCTTCCTTTGAGCCTCCATTTCTTTATCTAGAAAATGAACTTGGGTCTGGATGATCCCTGGCTTGCTCTCCTGCAGACAGGTCACGCAGCGAGCCCGCCTAGTGTCAGAGCCGCCTGGCAGAGCAGTCCCTCAGGACTTGGATGCACCAAGGTTGCGCCCAGGGGGCCAGGTGCTCAGGCTGTCAGCTGCGAGGCATTCTGGGAGGAACTCTGGGCTCCAGTCAGAAGCCTGGGCTGTCAGAAGCTCCAGTCAGAAGGTCCTGGCTTGGTGCTTCCTAGCCTGGGCCCCAGTCCTCTTGTGGATGAAGTGGGGGTGGTGCCCACCTTCCCCTCTTCCACGGAGTCCCTGAGACCCTGCAGAAGCCCTGGCCGTGCGGGTGTCTTTAGAGCCCCTCATGCGAGACCTGGAAGGGCTCTGGTCAGAGGGTTCCTTGGCTTCATTCCTGGAGGCTGTCCATAGCTCGGTTCCCAGGGCCCCCACCTCCAAGTATGGCAACCTCCTGGGTCCCCAGGGGACTCAGATTGTCCCCACGCCTTTCTGGGAGGTTCCTCCAGACCCCCACCGGCCCCCACACCTCAGGTCTGTCACGGGCTCATCAGAACACAAACAACAGCATCCGCAGTGGAAGTGGAGTGTGAGACTCGCAACAGGTGCAAAGGAAGTGTGGCTGGCAGGGTTCTGCGCCCCCAAATCCCCAGGCAGCTGCTCTTGTGATTTCCTTCAACCGCCCTTGACCAAACTGTGGAGGGCCGCCGCGAGGCTCGGGTTCGAGCGGGAGATTGTCCAGGCTGTCCCGTCAGCCTCCCTCCTTGGAGGCCTCCTCCCACCCACATGGCTGCCGCATAGCTGGGCTCTGACGTGTGCTGGGCTCGAGGCCTGGGGTACCTTGGAGGGAGAGAGAATAAGTGGATGAATGAAATGTGTGTGTGAGAGACTGTGGGTGTGACCCTGAGGGGTGTGATGTATGACCATGAGTGGTGTCAGACTGGGATATGTGCCTGGGTGACAGCAAAGAGTGATACGGGGGTGTTTCATGTGTGATGTTAGTGTGTGCGTGTGTGTGTGATGTGTGGTGATGAATGTGTGGCGTGTAGTTGTGATTGTGTGTGTGTGTCATGTTGTATGTGGTATGTGATTGTGTGTGGTGTGTGGTTGTGAATGTGTGAGTGGGTGGTATGTGGCTGTGTGCTGCTGCTGCTGCTGCTGAGTCGCTTCAGTCGTGTCCGACTCTGTGCGACCCCATAGACGGCAGCCCACCAGGCTCCCCCGTCCCTGGGATTCTCCAGGCAAGAACACTGGAGTGGGTTGCCATTTCCTTCCCCAGTGCATGAAAGTGAAAAGTGAAAGGGAAGTCGCTCAGTCGTGTCCGACTCTGTGCGACCCCATGGACTACAGCCCACCAGGCTCCTCCATCCATGGGATTTTCCAGGCAGGAGTACTGGAGTGGGTGCCATCGCCTTCATATGCAATTATGTGTGGCGTATGGTTGTGTGAACGTGTGGTATGTGGTTGTGTGTGGTTGTGTGTGGTTGTGTGTGGTGTGTGGTTGTGTGTGGTGTGTGATTATGTTTGCTGTATGGTTGTGAGTGTGACTGTGTAGTATATGGTTGTGTGTGGTATGTGTGTATGTATGTGTGGTTGTGAGTGTGAAAG
>NW_024070205.1:74264274-74331160 GCF_014754425.2 Oryx dammah | reverse complement strand
GGTTGTGAGTGTGAGTGTGTAGTATATGGCTGTGTGTGGGGTGTGTGTGTGTATGTGTGGTTGTGAGTGTGTGGTGGTGCGTGTGCGAGTGCGTGGGTGCCTGGTTGTGAGTGTGAGTGTGCCCTGCATGTGAGCGTGATTGATTGTCCGTGAAGACGGCAGGCCAGCTGGCCTGTGGCTGGGCCTGCCGGGCAGCGTGGGGATGTGCGAGACGAGACTGTCACCTCGTGTGTGGCCCAAACAATGTCACACTGGGCTGTTAAGAGCAAGTCTTAAGGATCTGAGGACAGCTAGGGAGGAGGTGAGTGTTTGGAACCTGGGAGATCAAAGCTCGCAGACCTGGCCGTCCAGTCTGCGCCCTGAGATGCTGCCCCAGGGTCTTGGGGGCTGGGGCCCTGGGGAAGGCTGATCCCTGGCTGAACCGCCAAGTGGGAGAAGGTACCCGTCCTCCCCCTCTCCCTCTCTTTCTTTGCCCACCTACATGTTACCTTTCCTTTTGGATTGATGGGGCTGCTGGACAGGCCTGGGGCTGCCGCTCCCCGGAGAACCCCTGGGGAGCTACAGTGCCCCGGCAGGCGGGGAGCTCTGTGGCTTCATGTCCTCTGGGGCCAAGGCTTGGCCAGAAGGGATGAAGCAGATGGAAAAAATTCGGTCTGGTGACTGGCAGGTGGAGAGAATATGTCATCTGAGCTGGGTCAGGAATTGTGCTGGGTCCTTGGGTAAATTCATTTGCTCTCCATGATAGCTGAGGTTTTATTATTCCCCCTCTGTTACAGAGAGGGAGGGAAGAGCATTTCTCATAAGCTCTCTGTGAGGGCTGCAGGAGGCAGGCACCTCCTGGGGCTGGAATACAGTAGGAGCATTGAGGGGACTAGTCCTTGTCATCCAAGGGGAGGCTCTCCTGATAGGCGCTGCTTGCTTATGGCATCACCCAGCTTTGAAACTGATACAATGAACTGACTCATTTGAAAAGACCATGAAGCTGGGAAAGGTTGAATGTGGGAGGGGAAGGGGACGCCAGAGGATGAGATGGTGATGAGATGGCATCACCAACTCAATGGACAGGAGTTTGAGCGGACTCTGGGAGTTAGTGATGGACAGAGAGGCCTGGCATGCTGCAGTCCATGGGGTCGTGAAGAGTCGGACACGACTGCGCAAATGAACTGAACTGAACTGAACTGAACTGAGCTTTGACCTTCCACGAGGCCAGACTCATAAGAGCCATCTCCTGACATTCCCAGACCCAGAGCCCAAATCCTCAGGTGTCCCTTGCCATGACGCAGTACTGCTCTCCCCCAAGACAGACCCGAGAATCCTCTGCTCTCTGGACTCACTAGGCAGCCCGCCAAGGTAGAGGCACCTGCCTTGGGTGTCCTGCAGTTCCCTCTTTCTAAGTTGGACCCCGGGCTTGCCTGCTCCACAGCAATGGGCTTTTGGAAACGTTAACTTTACAGTAAGCGGACCGATGACTTTCTACTACAAGAAACGGTAGAGTTTTGGTAAACTCTCTTTCCTGAATATGGTCATTTTCCTATTGGTGCTCTCAGGTTAGAACCCACATATGTGGATATTTTGAATGAATTTTAATGTGCTGCTGCTGCTAAGTCGCTTCAGTCGTATCCGACTCTGTGCGACCCCATGGACTATAGCCTACCGGGGCTCCTCCGTCCATGGGATTTTCCGGGCAAATGTACTGGAGTCAGCAAAAAAGATTTTAGGGTATTTAGCGTCACACATGGGAGAAGGCAATGGCAACCCTCTCTAGTACTCTTGCCTGGAGAATCCCAGGGATGGCGGAGCCTGGTAGGCTGCAGTCTACGGGGTCGCACAGAGTCAGACACAACTGAAATGACTTAGCAGCAGCAGCAGCAGCAGCTTCACACATTTAAACAAAGACTTTTGGCTCTAGTAAGGGTGGATTCATGGGGTCGCAGAGAGTTGGACAAGACTGAGCGACTGAACTGAACTGAAGGGTGGATTGCTGCCTGTTTCCTTATCTGCCTTAGGAGAGGGTTATAAGCTTATAGAACTCCTCAAATTTTACAGCCTATCTTCCTTCCCTTCTGGCTTCAGCTTCCTGGCTAGATGGGGGTTGTTGGTCTCAGTCTTACGTCTTCTCTCTCAGTATGCCCGTCTACTTAGATATGTAGTCTTTCTGAGATGACTCATTATTTTACTGTACAGGCTCCATAGCAGAATTATTTCACAGAAGTGTGGGGACAGGGGAACTCTACCTGTTTCTCTGCCTTGGGGACCAGCTTCACAGACCACATCATGCAGGTCCTCTCTGCTGTCTTAGGAGAGATGCCCTGTTCTGAGTTTTGGGAAAGACTTGGACAAATTTTAGCTATCTATCTATATATAAAATTATATAGCCACTATCTATAGCTAAGTTGTAAAGCTATATTTATATGTATATGTACATATATAGTGCTAATATTAATAAATATTAGCTATATACACACACATATACATACATACATATATATATACAGTTTGGGGCTTCCCTGGTAGCTCAGCTGGTAAAGAATCCAACGGCAATGCAGGAGACCCGGTTCCATTCCTGGGTTAGGAAGGTCCCCTGGAGAAGGGATAGGCTACCCACTCCAGTCTTCTCTGGCCTCCCTGGTGGCTTAGTAGGTAAAGAATCTGCCTGCAATGAGGGAAACCTGGGGTCGATCCCTGGGTTGAGAAGATTCCCTGGAGGAGGGCATGGCAACACACTCCAGTATTCTTGCCTGGAGAATCCCCATGGACAGAGGAGCCTGGCGGGCTACAATCCACGGGGTCACAAAGAGTCAGACACGACTGAGCGACTAAGCACAGAATGTGTATAGTTTTACAAACAGAAATCAACTGCTATAAACAGATTCTCAACCACTATTAGGAGAAGGCGATGGCAACCCACTCCAGTACTCTTGCCTGAAAAATCCCGTGGACAGAGGTGCCTGGTAGGCTGCAATCCATGGGGTTGCTAAGAGTCAGGCACGACTGAGCGGCTTCATTTTCACTTTTCACTTTCATGCATTGGAGAAGGAAATGGCAACCCACTCCAGTGTTCTTGCCTGGAGAATCCCAGGGACGGGGGAGCCTGGTGGGCTGCCATCTATGGGGTCGCACAGAGTCGGACATGACTGAAGCGACTTAGCAGCAGCAGCAGCAACCACTATTAGGACTTTGTAATGCATAATCATTATTGTATAATTGATTTTTAAAAGAAAAAATTCAAGATGATTCAAGAACCTGAGGAAGATTCTCTTGCCATCAGAAATACTGAAGTAGTTCTCTGAGTGGTTGCTGGACACTGTGGTTTTATGGTTTATCATCATCAATCCCACAGTTGATTGTTATTCCCCTGTATTGGGCTGTCTAGTGTGCCTTCAAAACTCATGTCCATCTGGAAACTCAGAATATGATCTTAAATATTTAAAAACAGGAATTTTACAGATGTAATTCACTAGAATGAGGTCAAGCCAGATTCCAGTGGGCTCTCAATCCAATAACTGATGTCCTTGTAAGAAGGTATGTGAAGGCAGAGGAACGCACAGGGAGAAGGCCAGGTGATGATGGAGGGAGAGAGTGGAGAGATGTTGCTACAAGCCAAGCATTCCTGGCAACCACCAGAAACTAGGAGAGAGACATGAGCAGATTCTCCTTCAGAGCCCCCAGAAGGAACTGACCCCGCTGACACCTAGACCAGAAACCAGGAGAGAGACGTGAGCAGATTCTCCTTCAGAGCCCCCAGAAGGAACTGACCCCGCTGACACCTAGATTTCAGGCTTTTAGACTCCTGAATGGTGAAAAAATAAATTACAGTTGTTTTAAGCCACCCAGTTCATGGCGCTTCCTAGAGTAGCCCTAGGAAATTAATATCCCATCCAACCTCCCCTGCAATTTGGTGATTTTTTGTAACTTATTAGTGATCCCGTTGAGGCCATAGACCAGCTTCCTTCTTCACAGAAGGAGCAGGTGGGTTGGGGGCAGGACACAGTACTAAAGTTGTTGTTGCCTATTGACAGTGTCAGAACAAGAGAAGATCGCAGCTTTAGGGACGTTTCTTGGCTTTTGATTCTAGGGCCCGGGATAGGCTGCCTGAGCTCAGCACTGGTGTGCAGGTTATCACATTAACACAGAAGTTGTATCTTAGCCCTCTGCCCCAGACATGACTCTCTGGTGGGTCAGAGATCAGCTTCTTGAGGGTAAACCAGTGATAGCTTATGACACAACATGCAGTTTTAATTCTCCCGAAATGCTGAGATCTCAGACTGGGGAAGCACATAGCATGGAAAACATAACGTTCAGGACCAGGTTCTGCCCCACATCAGGTGGGGTAGAAGGTCAGGAAGAACTCCCTCCCGCAGAAAACTTTCCACACACAGACACCCTAAGAAAGAGTCTAGTGGTGATGTGAGTGTTTGTAGGATATGACAAGGTTTAGCACCAAAACCTCGGAAAGGCCTTAGGCAACAAGGGGATCCTTTATCTATTCTCTGTCCCCCAAGAGACTTTGGGTCAACTGTTCTAAAGCCCAACACATATCATCTGGCTGGCCTCTAGTTGGTAGTCTGTGGAGAGAGTTTATTCATTTGGTTACCTGAGTTTTGATTAACAGCCTCTTGATCTTAGCAGAAAACCCAGGGAGGTATGAGATTTAAGGTCAAGTGTTCCATGGATGCCACACCAAGATATTTTTTAATGTCTAAGAGGACTGCTTGTTACACCCGCTTTCAGTCTTAATTATCTTCTATAACACAGAGCTTTGGGGTCTTGACCACTGGTATAGACCCCAAACTATCGTTTTGTTGAAGATAACCTTGGTCCCACTTGCAGGCCACTTGCTAGCCCCTCTCAGCTCAGCGCTGGAGGTAGGGGAAAGCTGGTTTAGACTTGTGTCCTGGGGTGCCTAAAAGAGCAAACTTCTCTGAAAGGGTTGCCTGGGGAACAGACGGTATGGGGACAAATGCAGTCTGAGTCTCCTTGGAGGAAATCACGGTCTTTAATTATTAATTAATTTACATTTTTGATTTGTTAGCAAGTGCCAGCTCATAGACGCTAGTTGAAGTGCAGAGCTTAGAAGGAAAAAAAAAAACAAAACTGAAACCTTAGTTCTTCGGAGATCAGCCCCTCCCTGGCACCATCAAATCCACCCTTTTTTCTCCCTTTCCACTCAGAACTCTTCAAATTCGGGGGTTTTGAGTGTTTGACCATTCACTTATCCTATTAGGCCTCTGTGAGTGACAATCAGGGAAGGGTATCTTTCCTGAGGTGGGGCCTGTGAAAGACCAGTCTTATTTGCATTTTTCTTCTCCTTCCTATGGCATTCTGTTTCATCTGGAGAGCAGAGGCCCTACTGTAGAGACAGCTGGTGTCAACACTAGCTTTGACATTAGTACATCTCACTTGCTGCCTGTGAGCAAACCTCTTCACCTCTTAGGACCTCGGTTTTCTCACCTGTAAAATGGTAAGAATGTGTTGATGGTGGCTTGTGGGTATGCTCATGTTGCATAATCCCTAAGGCCTCAGGGCTGCAGGCCTTTTATGATTTCTCCCAGTATAGGCAGAGGTGAGGAAACCTGATGAGATGTCAGTAAGTGTGCACATGAAGAGATGCTGTGGCCTCCAGGGGCCCCGTGATATTTCCAGAAGGCTGCTGGCTGGGATTGCGGCCTGTCTCTCCCAGTGCCTAGCAGAGCACCTGGAATCTAGTGAGTAACCAAATGCACATTTTTAATGAGGGAAAGAAGAAGAGAAGATGGAGTGGGGATGGAAAGGTGCAGAGATGGGGTGGAAGGGAGAATTCCACTGACGTCCCCAAATAAGGGGACAGGGAAGCGCTGAATGGCCCCCCTTCTGCGGTTGTCTCCCCACCCACTCTGGTCCCTTTTCTTTCTGAGAGGCCCCTCTGCGATCTTAATTCTCCTCCACACCTTTAGTTTTCTCATTCGAATAAGCTGCAGGTGGGAACTCCTTGTATCACTTCACCCCCAATAGGAACAAGTAAGCCAGGCTTGGATGCCACCAAGAAGGGGCCAGCACACCCTCTGAGGACAGGTAGGAGAAGCCTAGGCGGGGTGTGAGTGCGGGCAGTGGAGCCCCCCGAGCTGAGGGCCCTGAGGATCAGCATGATTCGGAGCGTGATTGCCACGTGCAGAGGGAAGGGACGTCCAGGGCTCCATCTAGGCTTCTGGTGGGCCGTCCTGGGTTGCGGTGGAGGCCAGGTTTTTGGCCTGGAGGAGGAAGGTGGTGAAGGCCTCATCAGCTTCCTCCTTGGATGACTGGGGGGTGTGGGTGACAGGAGAGGAGTCAGTGTTGGAGGCCGCGGCTCTGGGACAGTGGGGGTCGAGGGGAGGGGATGCACTAAGGGTCCTAAATTCACCATCTTGTAAGCAGCTCGAGCCTGTGTCCGCCCACCCTCTTCATCCCAGCCGCCACGCTCACCTAGAGGGACTGATCGTGAGAAACGGAAAGCTGCAGCTTCTAAAAATACCTCCCTCGGTCTCACTACCTCCTTCCAACACGTGGAGTGGAACCATCTCTGTGGCCCCGAGCCCGTCCCCGGAAGCCCTGCCCACAGTCGTGGCCAAGGTGACCCAGGCTGGCATTAGCCACAGAGGTTCACAGCTTCTTCCTCTACCAGCTCAGAGACACACCACCAGCCTGGAGGGGACGGCTGTCTCCCGAACCGACCTGTTCCCCTCACTGTTTGAGATGCTGGGGTCTTTACTGCGGCTGGGGGGTGTGGACGTGATAATAAGCATCAGTGATAATAAGCATTAGTGCCTCGGGATCAGGGAAACACAAGGAGAGGGTAACCTGTGACCCGAGGGCAGGTAGGATTTCAACTGACGTGGATCTTAGTTGGGGTGGAAAGGGGCCCCCAGTGAGCAAAAGTCTTCCAGGCCCAGTGAAAACGCCGGTCCCCAGAAATCCTCCAGCGAGGGTGCTGAGCTAAGTCTGTGAGTCCCATGGCCCGGGAAGACTACTTCGCTGATCCCCAGGGAATGCCATTTGACCTGCCCACCCTGTGGCCAGAATCTTTAATGCAATCACTGTCCTCAGCCCCCCAGTCCCCTCCCCATGCCGCTGCACCACCTCCCTCCCTCCTCCTATTGATTGCCCATCAGTGCAGCTCACCTCCTGCCTGGATTTCAGCCACATCAACCCTGGAGCCAGAAAGATGCAACCCTTCCCTGTCCTGGCACCAGCCCCCACCAGAGACGACTTCTCTCGGCGTCTAACTGCAGGCCTTACTGCCTTTCCTCGTCACCCTCACGTGAGGCCACCTTCTCCCTCCTTGCCCTCACCCTCTTTGCCTTCTTGGGTTCTTTGCTCTCCACGGTGTCCTCGGTAGCAGTGGTAAACTCTGTGTGAAGAGCAGGGGGTGGGGAGTCAGCCCTCCCTGGCCCCCCATTCCCGCTCCAGAGGCAGAGTTGGGGCTCATGCTTGTCCCCCGGGGCCTGGGCAGTCCACCAGGGAGGGGCGTACCGTCCTTCCCTCCAAGAGACGTCTCTTGGGCCTCTGGAGAGGCTCCCATGTTATCGCGTCCTTCAAAATCCCTGGAGTTCTCAAAGTCCGACATGCTGATATCCGTCCGGTAGCTCCTGATTGAAATCCGGTCTGTCGGGAACAGAGGGGGGTTGGTGCAGGGCTGGGGGTGGAAGGTCCCCGAGGGATCCCTGCAGGAGAGCTGGTGCGGGGCAGGGTCTCTGATGGCTGTCTCTGATGAGGGCCCAGAATGAAAATGACCCGAGCCTCCCCGCCAGGCCCTGTCCACAGACAACCTAGACCCAGCAGCCCCTGGCCTCTGCTCGTCACTCTGGGACCTTCCAGGACACAGGATCTCGTTTTGCCCTCTCAGCAGCCCTTTTAGGTGATTAACCTCATCTCTGTCTTGAGCCGTATGGACACCAGAGGTATGAAGGGGACGCCCAGCGCCACCCAGCTGACTGATCCTCACACGCAGGCTGGAAGCCCAGGTTTCCGGGACCCTGTCCTCCTCTTCCCGGAGCCCCTCCCTGTGAGCTTAGACCCCCTAGTGACTGAAGATGAGCTTCCAGAGATGGCATTTGGATGGCAGCACCTAATGGAAGTTTCAGGCATGTGTGCATTGGTCATTCCCTGCCTCACTTTGCCCGGACCCTTCCTCCGAGCGGATGAGAAGAGATCCCCTCAGGGCTGCGGGGCCAGGACCAAGGGCTGGAGGCTGCAGGTGGCGGGCAGGCAGTGCCCTGGGACTCACCGACGTTCTTCCTGTGCCGAGCTCGGAGCACCCCGATCGCCACGACCCCTGCGGCCAGGACCAGGGCCAGGGGCACCAGGGTGGAGACCAGCACTTTGGAGCTCCCGCTGTGTCCTGCAGGTCTGGGGGAAGGGTTAACTTAGTCCCTGAAGGGGACACTGGGGGTCCCAGGAGGGGCTGGCAGGTTGGCTCCAGCCAACCAGATTTATCCATTCCCTCCTCCAGATACAGTACCCCAAGCTCCGTCCTTCTAAGAAGTCCTCCCAGACAGGACAAAAGTGAGTACCGGGCCTTCCCTGCATCCCAGGACCGGGAGATGGAGCTGAATGGTGGCCTGCACCCTGGCCTCAGGAGAAGGGCAGAGACCACAGGCCAAGGCGGCGTGGGTACACCCACTGTCAAGAGGCAGACAGGCTATCTTCCTGGGACTTGGTGACCCAGCCCCAGGTCCTTGGCCTCTCGAATGTTCTCCAGGTGGGGGTCCCCAGACCCCTCCTCACCGGCCGGGATCTGCGGGTGCTCCGGGCCCACCGGCAGCGTCCTTCACAGCGATTTCCTCTGCGAAAAACCTGGGGTCCAGAAGGGCTTTGTTCTGGATCTCCCCGGCCCTTGACTCTATTGCTGCCCCCGCAGGGGCAGCTTTCACTTGCTTGGCGTCTTGGGACCCTGGGGAGAGCAGAGAGGGGCTTGAGTTTAGGGAGTCTGCGGAGCGGGGCTTCATTAGGAATCCTAGGATTGTAGGGAGATCTCATGCCTTTTCGGACAGGGTCTCAGAGAACACTAGAAGCAGGGGAGTTACGCTTTTCTCCAGCCTGTCACAGACAACCTCTGTCCTATTCATACCAACTTCACTTCCATTGTAAGGCTGTTTGCTTAGATCCAGCTGTCTGACCAGGAGATTCTTCACAGGGTTTGCCCAGAGCCTCTTGACTACAATGAAATGGCAACCTACTCCAGGATTCTTGCCTGGAAAATCCCATGGATGGAGGAGCCTGGTGGGCTACAGTCCATGCGGTTGCAAAGAGTCGGGGGCAGCTTGGCGAGGGGTCCCTCAATGAGCCTGACAACTGGAAGCTGCCATAACCTCATTTCTAGAGGCACTGAACATACCCTTTGGGCTTCCCTGGTGGCTCAATGGTAAAGAATCTGCCTACCAACGCAGGAGACACCTGTTCGATCCCTGATCTCTAGTTCCTGCTTCCCAGGTGGCACTAGCAGTAAAGAACCCGCCTGCCAGTGCAGAAGACATAAGAGATCCAAGTTCGATCTCTGCGTTGGGAAGATCCCCTGGAGGCGGGCATGGCAACCCACTCCAGTATTCTTTCCTGGAGAATCCCGGGGACAGAGGAGCCTGGAGGGCGACAGTCCATGGGGTCACAAAGAGTTGAACACGACTTAACCACTGAGCATGCCTCCACACAAAAATACCCCCTCATTAGGGATAAGACATTTCATGGGATATTTTTGTCCTGAGACTGAGGTTAATTGACAAATGCACTATTTTTGATGAGTTTGTATGTTTGTTTGGGATGCCCTTTTTGGAAGGACAAATGAGACCAGAAAGGGGCATAAGGCCTCCCCTGGCCTCTGCCTCTTACAGTCAAACCTGGGGCCACCCTTGATGGAGATGTTCTTCGGCAGTTTTCTCTGGAGTCCCCTGGGGCACGTGGGCCTGGCCCTTGGAGACTCACCCTTCACCCTGCTCTCCACCGACACGTAGACAGCCGCTGTCTCCCCGTATCGGGGGCCCTCCTTCACTCCGCACCAGTACCAGCCTTCATCCTTCTCGGCGACCGTGTCCAGGTTCAGGGAGACAATCTGGCTGTTCTGGTCGCAGCTCACAAAGGCCTGGCTGGGGCCGTCGTTCTGGGTGGGCAGGGGGCTGCAGCCTTCGTTGCTCCACTTACACCAGTACTTCTCAAAGGAATAGAACTTGCAGGGGAAGTGGCAGGAGAGCTTGAGAGCCTCTCCCAGCCAAGCTGTGACGTTCTTGGGTACCTTGAGGCTTGGTTCTCCTGGAGCAGGGAGGGAGAAACAGGTGCAGAGGTTGGCCCTGGTGATGCTGCAGGCATGTAACTGGGGGCCGGGGCGGGGGTGCTTTGTCCACAGTCCGGTTCCTTTATGGACAGCATGCTAGATAAATACACTGTACTGAACAAAAGGCACTTATAATTATGTGACCATGTAATAGATTATTGGTGACCACATGAGTCATTCCAGTCTATCACAGACCACGGGCCTTGCCAAGGGCTTCTATGTGTTTCCTTGCTGTTACCTGCTCTCCTGGACTCAGTACTATGCTGCTGGAGAAGACTCTTGAGAGTCCTTTAGACAGCAAGATGCAACCAGTCCATCCTAAAGGAAATCAGTCCTGAATATTCTTTGGAAGGACTGATGCTAAAGCTGAAGCTCCAGTACTTTGGCCACCTGATGCTCCAGTACTTTGGCCACCTGATGCAAAGAGCTGACTCATTGGAAAAGACCCTGATGTTGGGAAAGATTGAGGGCAGGAGGAGAAGGAGACGACAAAGGATGAGATGGTTGGATGGCATCATTGTCTCAATGGACATGAGTTTGAGCAAGCTCCTGGAGTTGCTGATGGACAGGGAAGCCTGGTGTGCAGTAGTCCACGGGGTCACAATGAACTGGACGTGACTTAGCAACTGAACAACAGCAACAAGACTCAGTACAAAGAACTGAACTCTGCTTCAGCTGATGCTATACAGACTGTCAAAGAGGCTGATGCTCTTGTCACAGGAGTTGCTATGTGTGGTGGTTTGAAGAGCGTGGGGGCAAGAAAGGGTGTTTGTTGCTGGTATGAACAGGTGGAGGAAGGGTGCTGGTTATGGGATGAACAGGTGGGCTCTCTCCAGCAGCTTGGAGTCGGGGGAGGCGGGAGGCAGAGTGGCTGGGGGTGATGCTGCGGTTGACTGGAGGGGTCCTGGAGCTACCTCCCTTCCCTCTTGCCCAAGTTCAACTCTTACCTTCGACAACCTTGAGCTCCACCGTGGACGTCCAGTGCGTGTCGCCGTCAGTCACGCACCAGTAGAAGCCAGCGTCCTGGTTGGTAAGCTGGTTGAGGATGACGGTGTAGGTGCCGTTGCCCGGCTCGGCGAGCAGCGCCAGCCTGCCCTTGTACTGTTCCTTCACCAGCCCCTTGCTCTGCACCAGCCATGGGCAGTGGCCGTTTTGAGCCTCTTCCCAGCGACACCAGTACTTTGCGCTGTTGGCATCCTTCGGGTTGTAGGGGCAAGATATGGTCACAGAGCTTCCCCTCACACCTTTCACCACGGAGGGGCTTGCGGGGATTGCCGTTTCTGGAAGCACAGACAAAGATGGGATGGGAGAACTCAGCATGGGCTGGGCAGCCTCCTCCCGGTGGGCTCAGCCAGGGTGGAGAGTGAGGTGTAGAGCAATGCCCTTACCGGCCTCAGAAAGTGAAAAAGCCTTTCCGAATGTCATAGAGCCTGGCGCAGAAGCCTTCTCCTGGTCTCCAGGGACCTCCCCCACTATTCCTTCCCCACCTTATTCTGGGCAGAGGACAGAAGGCATTTAAAGAGTGACCATCAGCCTTTTGCCTTGGGCTTCTTATAAAATCTCCCTCTAGGTAGTTTTTGTCTTTTTATTATTAGCTTGTCCCACAAGATGGCCAGGTGGGTTTTTTCCTCCAAATTAAGAAAATATATTTAGAACAGTTTGATTTAAAATATGTACTATGTAGCACAGATAAATTTAATTATTGAGGGCCACAAAGGCCACGTCCAAGAGAAGCAGGGTCTATCTTCAAGAAACTAAAGCTGAGGCTCTGGGAGAGTCCCAGGTGACTGAAGATGCTGAGGGAGGCGGTGAGGACTGAGCTGGAAGGAGAAAGAAGGACAGGGAATGGGGGCCCCTTACGGGAAAGCCTCAAATGTAGTGACCAGGAGCTTCAAGTACCGGTTCAGTTTCTCAAGACGGTAACTCACTACAGAGTGCTCGCAGGGTGGGAAGGGGCAGGGATTCAACCAGATCATGCTGAATAACAAGTAGCCCTAAGAGATGTTGGAGGGGAGATTGTAGAAGCCGGGCCGTTGACTTGGGAAAGCTATGAGACCAACACAAGCCAAGGCTTCTTCCACTGGAATGTGATGGATGAGCTGCCATCCTGCTCCGGGGTCAGGGAGACTCCACATAGAGTGCCTCCCATGCCTCTCTGAAACCCAGACAGTCGGAATCTTCACTCCCCTCATTCCTAAGGATCAGGGGCGGCCATCAAAGGCCTTTGGTAACAGAGAGGAAGATTTAAGAGATCGCACAAGTCAGAGACCATCGTGCACAGCCTTGGGGCTCTCGTGCTGCCCCCAGAGCATCTGGTGCAGGGCTCGTCAGTGAGCAGATACGGTCAACGAACGGAAGCTGTCAGATAGACTCAGAGGGGCCGAGCGGGGCTCTCACCTGCAGACTGCCCATCTCTCCCCTTTCTGCCTCTCAGGTCTCACCTTCATTGACGAACAGTTGCCAGGCCTGCACAGGCCAGCCTTCCTCTGGCTGACCCTCAGGCTGGGCCCCGCACACGTAGCGCCCCGCATCCTCTTTCCTCAGGCTGGTAATGTGCACACTGATGACGCCGTTGTCCTTGGGCACGAACAGGATCCTGCCCTGGAAGTCCTGAGCCTTCTTCCCCAAGGTGTTGATGACCACATTGCAAGCTTCCCCATTCTTCTTCTGGCACAGAAATTTGGCCGTATTTGCCACCTCGGGGCCCAGGGAACAGTCAAAGGTCACCGAGCTCCTCAAGTCTCTGTAAACCAGCTCAGGCTCGGGCTCCAGCACCTGGAGGTTAACGTTGCTCTTATCGGCTTTAGCATCATCCCCAGCCTGGCAGACATACATCCCAGCATCTCTGAGCAGGACTCGGTTGATGACAACGCTGAACATTAATGTGTCGGTACCCGGGATACTGAGACGTATTCTGCCGTTATAGCTGTTGCTCACATAGCCGGTGGAGTCGATGACTAGGAAACAGTCCTGACCTGTCTTCTTGCACAAGGATTTTTTCTTCTGAGAATTCGCCCTCGTGAAAGGGCAGTTGATGGTCACGGTCCTGCCCACGTCTACAGGGTAGATGTGGGCATCACTTGTCTTTGCAGGATCTGCAGGGTGAAGGGTAGGGAACAAGTTGTGGTTTTCTTCCTTGCATCATAGGATGCTGAGCTGCCTTCCACATGGTTCACTTCCTCAATGTTTCTGATGAGGGCTGGGTATGCTTATCACTCTGAGGGCCCTCTTTCCCGGAGAGACAGCATCAGAATCTGTCTTCCAAAGCCCAGCTTTTCTGCTGCCCCCTCCGGGAAGCCTTCCCAAGCTGGCACTCATCTCTCCCTGCTCTGTTCTCTCTCGATACTTGTGCCCGTGTCATTTGTTACATCCAATCTTATGGTCTTTGGACAAGAACTGATCATTTAATTTACGCAGAGACTTCCGAGGGACTACTGGAGATCAGGTAAGAGAATACATGTTAAAAGAAGTCTGGTGGCCAAGGTCTTGATGTGAAGGGTGCTCTAACAGCAGAACTTAAGGATGCCTAAAAATCTCCCCCTGCTCCTGGACCTCTGGTCCCACCTGCAACAAATATGAGGTGAGAACTTGTTCTCCTCATGCTCTTCTAAGCTGGAGCTTCAGTAAAACCAGAACTGTGTCAGGCCCTTAAGACCTAGAGAGGCCCATCCGCCCTCCCCCTATCCAAATAGGTCCCATCTGTCTCATTCCTACCTTCTACTGTGCAAATGGAAGGCTCTGGATGGACCCACAGCCTTCCCCATGCCAGGACACCCTGCTCTCTCGGGAAATCTTTCCTCCCTCTCACTCTCCCCAGAAATCTAAGGAGCCTGAGCCCTTACCTTGGCTGACCTCCAGGTTCACATCGAAGTTCAGGCCGCGGCTGTTAATGCCCAGGCCACACTTGTAGCGCCCTGAGTCGTTCTGGGTGAGATGGCTGATGTCCACCACAAACGTGCCACTCTCCGGGAAGTTGGTGAGGTTGGCTCTGCCCACATAGTCGTCGGAGACGTAGCCCTCTGAGGAGATGAGGGTCGTGCAGCGGCCCTTGGCTCCCTGCCGGCACCAGTACTTGCGAGTGTGCCGGTTGACGGAGGTGGCCGGGTAGTAGCACGTGATGGACACTGAGCGGCCTTCCACACTGGTCACCTCCTCGGGACCGAAGATGGGACTCTTCATGGAGACCACTGCGGGGGCAGAGACAGGGGCTTTCTGAGGCTGCCGGAGGGAAAGCCTCCTGAGGGGGTCTAGACAGTCCATGCTGAGGTCATGAACTTTTCCTCCTGAGACATGTGTCTTCTGTAGGTTAGTTACCAGGCACTGCAGCTAGGCAATTGCTACATTGCACAATTATTAAGCAATTCTAAGATTTTAATCATAATTCATTAATGATAGCCACATCAAGAAAACAAATGGCAAACTTAGTGATCTCCTTGCTTGTATACATATATTTATAATATTTCTTGCATATATACATATATATATAAATAGGTATAATATATTTATATATTATATATAATTATATATATTTATATACATTTATATATATACTATCAGAGAAGGCAATGGCACCCCATTCCAGTACTCTCGCCTGGAAAATCCCATGGATAGAGGAGCCTGGTGGGCTGCAGTCCATGGGATCGCTAAGAGTCGGACACGACTGAGCGACTTCACTTTCACTTTTCACTTTCATGCATTGGAGAAGGAAATGGCAACCCACTCCAGTGTTCTTGCCTGGAGAATCCCAGGGACGGGGGAGCCTGGTGGGCTGCCGTCTATGGGGCTGCACAGGGTCGGACACGACTGAAGCGACTTAGCAGCAGCATATATATACTATATATATGTATACTATATATGCATATATTTAAAACCATCCTTGTGGAGTGCTACATTGTTTCATTTGTATCTGCTATTTCCCTATATTTCTAAAATATTTTGTAGATTCTTTTCTTCTTTTTTTTCCAGATAAAAATGTCAACAGGCACAAATATAAGTCATTTCTCCCAAACCCCAAAGCAACTCAAGAGTGAGGCTTGGTTTAAGGTCAAGGTCTCGTTTTCCTTATTCCCAGTGAAGACCCTTGGCCAGACGTGAGAGAGTGCCATTGCTAGTCTGGACGCCCCGGCTCTGGCTCACCCATCCTTCCTGCAGTGTCTGTGGTTGCTCCCCGAGGGGGTGCCAGCCTTGCCTGGACGTTCCTGGGGATGGGCCTGATCCCTGGGCCCCAGGGGACTAGGATGGAGCAGGCTGGGGCCTGGCTGACGCACCTGGGAAGACGGCCAGCAGGCAGGCGAGGAACAGGCGCGACATCGCTGGGGGCTCCTGCGGGTCTCTGCCGCCAGCCACCGTCCTGCGAGGTTGCTGAAAGACAGCGGCAGGAGGGGATGAAACGCCTTTGTCGTCCAAGACTAGCTGAGCTTCTGGCCCTTGTAATACCTGTTCAATTCTGCGTCTCCAGTAACGGACATAAAACCTGTCAAAGAATGAATGGCCCCACCTTTCCCATCACAGCTCAAAGTCCCGTCGTCCCACAGTGCCTTTTGTTCTTTAGCAGGGATAGGTAGACTTTCATCTTCTCAGCTAAGTTGCTAGTTCCTTTGGGATAGGGACACACATGCGTCATTTCCTCTGTTTCCCCACCCCCATGGGGTTGGGGGTAGGCACCGTCCTGGGCAAGACCTTAAGATCTCAGGAACAGCTCCCCAGATCAGTGGTTATTACCAAGAAGTGTCTCCACCTCTCTGCTCCAGCTGCCCTCCCTACATCCCTGGGAGGTGGAGGGGGCTGGCACAATTTATGGCCTGTCACGTGAGTAAATAGAGATGCACAGAGGCAGCGCAGTCACAACCACTGCCAACGGTCCTTGCAGCTCGTTCCATGACGTACCCGTGAAACAACGCTCCTCCAGTATCTCATTTAAGCTTGCTATCACTCCTAAGAGGCGGGCATCCTTATCTACACTTGACGTAGGAGGAAATGAAAGCTTAAAGGTTAAAGGCTTTCCTCAAGGCCACACAGGGATTAAATGTGGGGATCGGTAGGGTGGTGGTAGAAGTGGTGGGGAAGACCGAACCCTGCTTTATCTGACCCCCAGAGTCCAGGCTCTGAGTCTGTCTCACTGCCCGTATTCCATCTCAAACTGAGTGAGGTGCTTATCCTTCATGCTTATTCTTGTTATCTGTGGAGCGCTCTTTTCTTTTCAAACGTTGTCATTTACACCACTTCACTGGAGCTCTAGAAGTTCCCTTTAAATGAGACAGGACAGTATAATTGCAACCACTTCCTGGATAAGAAAAATCAAGATCGTGAGATGCTGAGTGACATGCCCAGGATTTCCCAGAGACTCCGTTATGGGATCAGGGTTAGGTATGGGTCATGTAGGTGTGACCACCTCCTGCTCGGTGAGGCTGACGGACAAAGATGGAAAATCCGAGGTGAGGCCACTCAGAAGGTGTTGCACGTTGTGGACCTTGTCACTTTTGGGGACACAGCCCAGGGCTAGGGAAGGTTGAGAGCCCCAGGGCCCAGCCTGACCCCTGTTGTCCTCTGGACCCTGACCACAGCCTGGAGGAGGAGGATGGAGGTGAAGAAGGGAGTCCCCACTCTCCCATGGACCTTGCCAGGCTTTCAGTTTTGGAGCAGACTTGATGTTGAGGGGGGAAAGGAGAAAGGTGTGTTAACATGTGCTGGGCAGTGATGAGCACCCATAAAGATAAGGAGGCTCGAGGCAGCAGGGAGCGTGGGCATCCATCTCCCAGGCCCCCCTTCCTGCCTTGGCTGTGCTCCTGCTCCCAGAGACGCCCTTCGCTAGCTTGAGCCAAAGGCAATAGAGCTGTTTATCTTGGTTCCTTCTTTTCTGTGAGGGAATTTCCCAGCAAAGCACCTCTTTATTTCCTCGTGGAGATAAAGGTATTCTGTTTATCCAGTTCTCTGGAAGAGTTGGGGGAGCGGGTTTGGGGAGGTAGGGACAAATATGGGTGTCGGGTGGCAGCTTGAGCCTCTCTTGATTCCGGTTAATTGCCCTGGACTTTTCATAGCAGGCCAATGATTAACCTCTGGAGTGCGGCCTTAGCCAAATGCCAGCGTCAGCTCCAGCTCGGATGAGCTCAGGACGAAGCTGGCTGCAGGACCACCCGGGTGGACGTGGGACTGACTCCCAGGTGGGAGCAGGGGTCAGAGGGCTAGGAAGTCTCTCTCCTCTCCTTGGGATGGGCTCACTGCAGAGTCCCACCACCTGCCATTTGCACCGGGCTTGGGCGCAGTGGCTGGTGGGAGGACAGCCCCAACTAATGCGGGATCTCTGGTTCTCACCTCTGTTCTCCCCTGACATCAGCAAACTTCTTGATATTTCTCTGGACTGCAGTGGGTCTCCCCATAGGCTGAGTTGGAGGAGACAGTTCCTAGTCTGGACAGGTAACAGCCACTTGCCCTGGCTTGCTGCAGGCAGGGGCCACATTTTCCAAAGCAGTGGTCCTGACTTCCTCCCCAGGTGCCTCTCATCTGTGACATGCTTGGTTAGCAGTGAAGGTCCATGTAGGGGAGGATGCTCACATGTGCCCAATTACCCTTTGCATAACCTCCCACCAGGGATGAGATCACCAGGCATGCAGAGCTAGAGGGCAAGTTTTGTGGAAGCTGACCTTGGTAGGAAGCGCACAGTCCAGTCCCCGCTTAGACTGGACTCTCCCCACACCCCCACGTTCTCAGGAGCAGGAAGTCTCTGCTCAAAACTTCACTTAAAGCGCAGTTTCTCTGCTCTCAGCTGAAAGACCCTGGGCTTTGCAAATCATTAGAAATCCCTTCCTCTCAAAGTCTTAAAACCATATTTGTTCCCAAACCTGGGAGATTTGGGTGTCAGGGAGGGCCCAGTTCCATGGAGCTGGAGCTGGATTCCAAGGATTTGCTTTAGGAAGGAAAGAGAGAGCATATTATTTACTGGGCACAGAATGCTCGGCTACCTTCTTTGCTTTGTGACTTTATCCACCATCACAGCAACCCAAGGGATAGAGAATATCTTCCTGGGCAGATAGGAAATCTAAGGGTTGGAGAGATTCTGGCCCCAAGACTTACAACAGAATGGGATCAAATTGGTACCCTATTATCACTCCTTGGATGCTCAGAGGGACCTAGCCTCCCAGATATACATAGGCTAGTATAGCATGCATGAAGGCACCTTTCCTGGCTCTTAAAATAGGAGTTGTATTTTCAGTAGTCAGGCTGGGATATTCTAGATCATTCTCACTTTACCAAGGTACTGTCCCTCATATATTCACAATATATGTCTGCACAATTGCAGGTTGGGGCTAGGTATAGGCCCTGCTGAAGAATAGAGTCTACCGTCTTATAAAATTACTCTAGCTAGCTTGCCTTCAGTCAGAGTGACTGATCTTTGGCTCTCGTGGTTGAGACTCACATGTTTGTTCATCTCAGTTCAGGCTTTCTTCTCTATCAGAGGGAGAGGGTCTTCTGGACCAGGGCCTGGCTTGGCTGCTGGTGAGCATATGGCCTTAATAGCTCTGGGCTGTCACTGGCTTGGCTCACAGCAGAGGGACGGTTAAGGCTCTCACGGTCCTTGGGGCTTTGGAGGGAAGAGAGAGCAGGCACCATGGGGGGCTTGAAGCCATGTTGGCAGTTTCTGACTTCCTGTGAGTGTGAATTTGGGGCAGCAGGGAGCTTGGGGTTCAGAGAAGCAGGGAGCAGCTGGCCTGGCGGGGGCAGGGGCTTTCCTTGGCCTGGACTGATGGCTAGGAGAGGCGCTGCTCAAGTCCGTGTGGACCTATCACTCTCTTCTCCTGTGGATGCAGAGGTCGAGCACACACGAGGGTGAGCCTGGAAACCACGGCACCGCTAGGGGAGGGAGCGCAGTCCATGCAGTTTGGAGGGCCTCAGGCTTGTAATGACAGGCAGGGTTGTAAGAGAGTTTATATAGTTTACGTAAGCCCTGGAATATGTGAGGATCTTCAAGCACAGGCAATGTTGGAGAAAAGGCACTGAAGCTCCAGAGAGCAGGGAGATGGAGAGAGAAGCCACAGGTTCCAAAGAAGGTATGAGCTAGGAAGATTCAGGACTTTCTGGCCCCATCCCTGTCAAAAGTAGGCATGTAAAACTTCAGCAGAAATTCAACGCATGGAATCCAGGCTTCACGAAGCTCTGGGAATAAGGCTTGTAGGTTTTCAGATGGCCTTTCCACAGAGACTGGGAAGCCCTGTTGCTGACCCTGTCCCCTCCTAGCTTGGTCTGTGGGTGTTTATCTCACCCACTCTACCAGATGGCAAGCTCCTGGAAGGCAGGGCCAACTGAGATCCATCTCCCCATCTCCAGGAGGCCTTGCTCTCCGGGGAGTGCCTGGCTGTTCTGAACCGGACCGGCTGTTCAGAAAAGACCGATCAGATTGGGAATGGTTATGGCCTCATTCCCTCTCTGAGAAGGACAAAGTCAGGGCTGATTTCTCCCACTTTGCCCAATGCCTTCTTTGTTCTGAGTGCTCACGGGACAGTAGCTCGAGGGAGGGTGGAAGAGACTCAGAGGTCCTGAGTTCTGCTCTGTCACAGGCTACCAGAAGAGCTCTCCCACTTGGGCAAAATGTGCTGGCTCAACTCTCCCATCTCTAAAATGGGTATTGTCGTCCCTGACTCATCTAGTTGAGGGGCTACCCTGGGATGGGGGACGATGGTTAATACATATAGAGGCACTCCCAATAGTGTAAAGTGCTCTTCCACTGTACGAGGCTGCAATTACTTGTTAGCACAGGAGGCTGAGGGGCTTATGCACTTGACTTTCACGAGTGCTGTGCGCTTCGAGAGTAGCACAGCGTATGGACTCCTCAGGTTGGCTGTTGGCTCTCTCACTTGAGGATCGTGTGATTTGGGGCAGACTATTTAAATCCATTGAGCCCCACTGTTCATCTGTAAACTGGAGATAATTGCATCTAGTCTAGTGAGTCACTATAAGGATTAAATGAGGCAACATATGTAAAATCTTAAGTAGGGTATCTGGCTTAAAAATAACAGTTCTTTCCCCACATCCTCTTTAAAATCAACACAGTCTTCTCTTTTTCCTGTCTCAGAGTGAGAGAACAGACATCTGTTTGCTGAGCATCCTTCGAAGACTGGGGATGAGCTGTTCAGATTGGACTGTGACGGCCGGAAAGAGCAGATGTGTGCCAGGGACTAGGTTACAAGTGAGGGATCCTGATTTTAGCTGGCACGATGGAGTCACTTTCAGGCACTTTACATGTGTTAACTCATTTAGTCCTCACAGTTACCCTGGGAGGTAGGGTACAATGGGTAAACTCATTTCACAAATGAGACAGTGGAGGTCCAGAGAAGTAAGACACTTGCCCAAGGTTACACAGCAGGTAAGTGACTGGGATGGGGTTCCGATTCAGGCACTCTGGATCAAGCATACAAGGTTTTAGTTACTGTGCTGTCCAGCAGAGGGTCTTAAAGTTGAGAGGAAGCAATCAGAAGGGGCAGGAGCAGGAAATCCAGTCTTAGAGGAGAACTTAGTCCAATTCTCTCCTCTCTGCTTTTCACAGGAAAGGTGGTTCCTGTGAAAAGACTGTGTTTGAACTCAGAGATAGGTGCCAACAGAAGAATTTCTTCCTGAAAATTAATAATGGCTGCTATTTATTCAGCACTTACCATATGTACGGCAGGTTACATTTGTTTCCTGTAACCAGACACATGGCCTCCAAAACTTCTTTCCAGTCCATCACACTGTGTCAACGCCAGGGTCTTTGTGATCCCAGCCCCCGCCCACCCAGAGAGGGGGCAAGACGTAGGTGCGGGGGTATCTGCTGAGCACATGCGTGTGCTACTTTTTAAAAAGTTGTGTATCGTGTTTTTTTCGGTGATGTCAAAATATCCTCATGACCATACCAAAATGACTGTATCCAAATGTTGTCATTTATACCTGCCGGGGGACCTTACACCACTCACATTAATTCACAGCCTCAGTTTCCTCAACTGTAACTACCCTGCCTCCCACTGGGTTTGTTTCAGGTAGGAAGAAGATGAAGCTGTGAAAGCCAAGGACAAGTGTGTTTTCTACCTGGAAGCTGCCGCTATTACACTGTTTGTAAAATAAAGCCACAGAGTCCAGAGGTTCTAAGAGACAGGCAGAGACAACAGAGTCAGCTGTTCTCCTGGCTCCTGGTTCGTTGCTCTGTCTGCCGCATCACCACACCCAAGGGCAGGGCGAGGGATGATGGATGGAGAGTTTCAAAACCGGCTCTGAGCATAGACAGCCACCTTCTACACTAACCCATGAATTGACACATCCCAACTCCAGATGTGCAGGGACTTGTAATTCCCCTAGTGAAGGGGGAGAGTGACAGCGAAGGCTGTGCTGCAAAACAGCGCCGGCCACGTAGGTGACCTGGGGCAGTGGCACGCAGTGAGGCTGGTGAGGGATGCAGCTTGCAGAGCAGCTGTGCTTGTGCTGAGGGTCCCCTGGCTGGCCTGGGACACTGTCAGGATAAGAGAGCTGGTGTCTGAGGTCTCCTGGCTGCAGAGGCAACAGGAGCCTGAGAAGTGAAGAATGCTGCCTGCGCCTGGCAGGGGGCTCTGCCCGCCTAACTCACTTTCCTGGGAAGGACTTCATTTTTCCCAGCTTAGCAGGTACAGGATGAAACGGTGATGCACATTATACCTTGGGGTGGCAGGGATCTATGAGAGCAAAGTGGGGTTGAATTTGGAAAGGATCTCAGGGTGTCTTCGAAACCCAGAAAAATGGACTGCGTGTGCCTCCACCAGAAAGCTGAAAGGAGAAATTTTCAAGGACTAGAAGGGTACCCGCCTTGTACCAGGACCGGCATAGGCATTATCCTACCCGGGTCGGTCTGGTGCTCAATAGTCGTGGAATAACTGAACTGAATTGGAAAACACCAAAACAACTGTTATTTTGCTCTAGAGTTTTCAAAGCAATTTCACACATCTTTTTTCATTTGAATCTCACATCAACCATTAATGATCGGCCTTATTTTTATGACCATTTTGCACATTAGAAAACAGAGGCTGAGAGAGCAATTAGGTGACTTGCCTAAGGTCACAGTTAAATTATGGAGGAATTAGGAGGGAACTCAGAGACCAAATTTTGAGCAGAATGCCATGTGCCAAGCCCAGACATCCCTTCTTCCCACCTGCTGAGCATTCACCCCTGGACCTTGCTTTGTCTCTCTGGGATGCACCCAGGCTTGTGCCCATCAGCTCCCCCACGACACGCTTGGGCATGCGGGCGGTGGCCACATTCCTCTCATCCCCTTCTTTGGGGACTGGGGTTGTGCGTGCAGAGGGCCCTTCCCAGATGGCATCCTTTCGGGGACCCCAGAGCAGCCCCACTTACTTTGAGCTCCTTCCTCCTATCCCGTCAGCTTCGGGAGCACCGCTTGCTGACCAGTCCGCAGCCCTGGCTTTTCTAGAAGCCTCCGACGGGACACTGGATGCTGCTGCCAAAACTGAAACTGTGTGGTGCTTGACCCACACCTGGGCTCTTAAAGGGACACTCTCCCATGGGCATGGCGGCTGGCCAGCGGCACGTGACTCCCACAGAACCCTTGCTTTCCTTTCCTTTCCGCCTTCCTGCCTGGCTCCACTTGCTTCCCCTTGACCTTGGGGAGACTCTGTTACTTGGGAGTCCCCCATCATTGCACCGGCAGGATGGGAGGCAGGGTATCAAGCATGGAGAGCCTGTTCTGTTTGCTTTCCAGCTGCAAGATCTTAGGCAAGTCCCCTTCATTATTTCTTTTTTAGCTGGAAAATAGACAGAGTGATACCAAACCTACAGGCTGAGGCTAGCACCAGATATTAGCGCAGAGCTGACATGCATTTGAAGGGGTACAGGTGGCAGGAATAGCCTCACATCTCCACGCACCTGGGGACCCATCCCCCAATCCCTGGATTAAGTCCACTCTTTCTGCATCTCCTGCAGAGCCCCTTTCATCAGTCCCAGAGCCCCCAGGACCCAGGGGACCATGTTTTTCCCCTCTCACATGCTAGAGGAGCTGGAGGCTCCGGCTGCCCCAGGGTTCTGGGAATGACAGAGCTCAGGGTCTTGTTGGGACCCGGGCTTGGCGCCTCACTCGGCAAAGTGAGCGCTGACCGTCTGAGCGGCGGTAGAAGCCTCCCTCCCTGACTCGGTTAGTCCTTGGTGGTTTCCCTGACCTGACCTGGTTAGGACTCCCAGGAGTTCCCCAAACGATCTTCGTCCGAGTCATACAAGTGGAGCCCCTCCCCAACACCCGTGTGCTCCCCCCACCCCTCACACACTCACCCCATGCAAGAATCCCACCCAGTCCTACCTGTGCAGGGCCGGCCCAGGCTCTGTCTACAGCGTCCTGCAGGCCAGACCCCAGAAGGGGAAGAAGGAAAGGGGAAATAGAGTCCCGGAAAAAACACAAGGCAGGCAGAACCCGGGTCTTATTTTAGCTACCCACTCAGTCACAGTGGGCTATCAGCCTGAGGTCATGGGTTTGGATGGTGGGAAAATAAACCTTGTTTTCTATTATGCAGCTTTTTTTTTCAGACCTTAAAGCCATTATCTGACTGATGTTGGAAAAAAGTTACCTAGTCACTTATAGGTAAAGTCGGTCCGATTCAGTGATATCTCATTCACTTTCCTCCTGATTTAAAACTCAGTCTCATTCTGGGTTGGCTTTCGTTTCTGTCCCCCTGTCTCTGCTCTGGTGTTTCTGTGAACCCTGGGGGAGCCGGTCTGGGTGAAGGGGCAGCTTGCACCGGTGTGACTGTCAAGACGGAGGGAGAGAGCCCCCCACGTTGGCTCTGAGTGGGCCTCACGCCCTAGAAGGGAATAGCCCCGTCCGCTGCGGCGTGACCCCTCCTGCTGGCTGGTGGCCTTTACGCCGGCCCATCTTGAAAGGTCTGTTGCCAACCCTGGGTCTCCTTGTCTCTGCGTCTGGGCTCCTGCAGGTAGGACTTCCAGTGTGTGCAGGGCAAGTGTGGCTCACTCACATTTTTCTGGTACTTTCAGATCCCGTGCTGCAGAGCCTCATTTTCCCCAACACCCCTGTAGCTTTCTGCGCTCACCTGCCCCACGTAACTGGGGCTTCAGTGGACATTGGTAAGATGCCGACCCCAGGGCTCCATACAGGACAAGCAAGGCGCAGGCACCCTTGTCTGGCATCCCCAAACCCTTGGGGGTCTCTCCATCAATGTCAGTCTCCTCTCCAGCGGCAGCCCTGGACTAAGCCCCAAGGTGATGGGGGGCACAGAGACGCATGGGTAGCTGAGCCATCTTTCTTCCCCGCTCAGCCGTCCCCTTCCCTAGCCCCAGGGTCAATATAAAGTGGGAGAGTGTGAGGGGAGGTGGAGAAGGTTTGGGGACAGTGAGGGAAAAATTCTAGTTCTGCCAGGTTATACGGCTCCTTTCAAAGGTTTTTCCTTCTTATTTCTCTCTTTTTTGGAATTCGATCGTCAAGCTATTTGTAGGTTTTGCTCTCTTATTCTCATTTACCCACTTTCCCCAAAGCAGGGCTACCTTGTGTCTAGTTGTCTGGAGTCTGGCTTAAGGGGGACCCACTGAGCCCTAGGGCACAGCCTTGATGAGTTACGGGCCTGTGGGGAGGGAGGGAAGTGCGTCCAGGAAACAGCTGCTTCTCAGGCTCCTGGGGGGCCCAGGGCTCCTCTCCCAGCCCTACAGTCTGTGATGATGGGACATTTCCTGGAGCATGTATTGGTGTGTTCCCAGGAGCCCCCCAGACCATCTTAGCTGACAGTGCCCATGCCCCCACACGTACCCCAAGTCCACATTGCCTACTGACCCAGCTTAGGGAAAGAAGCAAATGAGAAGCAGAACCAGGGAAGAGTTATGAAGTCACAACCCTGCGTCCTATTTTGGGCTCAGCCACGTGCTAGCGGTGTGACTGGAGTCCCCCAGCTTCCCGTCTTTCGCTGCGGTTTCCCCACCGGGAACCCACTGGCCCCAAGACATAGGCCGTGCCTCCCAGTCCTGGGGGAGGAGAGTGGCCGCCCGACTCAAGAGTGATGACGGTAAAAGCAGGAGTTACACCTCCAAGATGGACAGCGCCTCATCTGTTTAAGAGCTCCCCCTCCCTCTTAAAATAATAATCAGAGAGGAAAATAATAATGAGAAAGTCTCGTTTGCCTTTCACGACTCTGGGACTCGGCAAGAATCAGTTGGGGAGCCCTGGCCTGGGGTCAGCGAGCCCGTACCCGGCTCTAACTTACTGAGCCCTTCAGGGCTGCAGGTGTTTCATCTGTTAAACCGGGGCACTGGACCAACTGACCTCCAAGGCTTTCCCGGTTCTAGGACTCTGTGTTTTGACTGAGCATTGCATTAGTTTCAATGCGATGCAACAAATGACCACAACCAGGGTGTCCTAAAACAGCTGAAAAGTGTTCTTTCTTGAAAGGCAAACGTCGGAGATCAGGGTGTGGGCTCAGGGCTCCCTCGGAGGCTCAGGGGAAGAACCAGACCCTTCTTTCTTCCAGCTCCTGGTGGCTGCTGGCATTCCTTGGCCCTCTTTGCCTTGCAGCCATGCCACTCGGATCTGTGTCCTTGGTTCACATTGTCTTCTGTGTGTCCCAAATGTTTCTCTGCCTCTCTCATAAGGACACTTGTGATAGGCTTTGGGGTCTGTCCAGATAATCCAGGATGATCTCATCTCAAGATCCTGATCTGAATTACATCTGCAAAGACCCTTTTCTCAAATAAGGTAACACTTATAGATTCTAGAGATCAGAGGTGGACCTGTCTTTGGAAGGCCATTTTTCAGCCTACCACAAACTTCTGCTGTGTCCGTGACCAGCTGTTCAATCAGTCTACCACAAAACTATGCCCCACAGCAAGTTCGAGGTCCAGGGAAATTTAAGACATGCAGGGGTGTGCATCCCTATTCCCCAAGGGCTTCTTGTCTAACTGAAGAGTCACCAGCCCCACACAGCAACCAGGCAGCCTTGGGAAAGCTCCCACACTCCAGACCTGGAACTCCCTGGGTTCACATCCAAGTCCTGCCACCTCCTAGCAGGGGGCCCCTTGACAAGTTATTTAGTGTCTCTGGGCCTTGGTTTTCTCATTTATAAAATGGGGCTAATTATCCTTACCCCATCACTATGGTGTGGAGATTAAGTATAATATGGACAGTGGCTGGCATCTAGAAGGTGCTGATGGTTCAGCACGGGGACAGCATAGGCTGTTGGAATGGACTGATTTCCTCGCTGACCCGTGAGGAACCAAGGGCAGGGAAGTGGGCGGACTTGGCCAGGTTTGCACAATGAGCTGATGGCATGGATGGGTCGAGAACCGAGCTCTCCTAACATTGAGCACTTTCCTCCACTTCCCAAAGCCTTTACTCCCCCGGATGAATCTTTTGAAGTCTGTTTTCCCAGGCAGCCAAGGGCTCCCATTTGCACTGAATTGATCCCGCCAAGACTGGAGAAGGCCAGGTCCACAGGCCCCCAGGCACTACCAGTGTGAAGCTCCCGGACCCTGGGCTGACCCAGCCACCAACAGAGAAGGCGAGGCCTACGCTATCTGGTCCTTCCCCAGATCTCCATTGCCCTTTCAGCATCGCTCACTGGGGACAGTCCTCACGAATGTGGCTTTGCGGGACAAGTGGGATAAGAGTGGAGAGAGGAAATGCCTACCCCTGCAGTTTGCTGCCAGCTCTCTGCTCCCCTGTGCAGGTCTTTAGCTGAGTCAATGTTTAACTCTTGTCTGCAGTCAATGTTTAATCCCAGGCCAGCCAGCCCTGAAATCGAGCATTTCTTGGTAAGCATTTATAGAGCATTTTAGTAACAATCGCCAGAAAAGAGAATTGTGACAGTGACCCTGCAAAAGCTAAATACCAAGCCCCTCTCCCCCAAACCCTGGTTTTAAAGGAAGTGGACCATTTGGGATTATTTATGCCCAGGTTGCCTGCCCTTGCCATCAGCAAATAATGATCTAGTATTTCCTGGCCCAGCTGTCATCCACTGGCAGGAGCACAGCGTTGGCTCTTGCTGTTTTAATTTCACCTTTGGGGCTTGAGAGAGGGCCTGGGACGTGGATGACTGCACTTTCGCTCGGCTTGGCAGTGTGGTCCCTAGTGTGGTCTTGGCAGTGTGGTCACTGTGTGGTCACTGCGGGGAGCCCCAGACTGGAACAGTCCAGTTGGCCTGGCTTAGCTCGGGTCAGATTCTGGAGGAGTCTCTGAGCCCAGACTTATGTTCAGAGGTTTTCTGGTGAACCGCCTCGTCAGGAAGTAAGTAGGAGGAAGCTTCCTTATAAATGTTTGCCTGGCTGGTGGGTGATTTCATAGAGGCTCCACAGGGCCCTTCTTAGGGGGCTCGGAGCAGAGTGTCTATGACCTGGCAGCTTCGTGTCCATGCCAAGAACAACCACAATGAGGGAAAAGTCACAGTGCCATGCCGGGTGGCAGGCGTGTGGGGAGTGTGAGGGGAGGAGGGGTGCTACCAAATTAAAGGTTCAGGTCACTGGATGTGTCGCAGAGAGCCACTGGCTGGCCACGTGTGTGCACCGGGGCCTCAGATCTTTTCTTCCATCTCCATGAACTCACTGAGTCACCTCCTTCTCCCTGACAACCTGCCTCCCCGTGTCACTGCCCAGATGTCCAGCCCCTCACTGTTTTCCTAGCTCCATTGATTTCTAATTAGAAAGTGAAAATGACATTTCTTCTAGGCCTTCTGGAGTGGGGCGGGAGCAGGGGTTGTCTATACTCGATCGTTGTGACTGGTGGGGGTGTGATGGCAGAGACGGCGGTGGGCACGCCTGAGCCCGAGGAGGCTAGGAGTGTCGAACCTGAACGTGAAAGATCCTGGAAGTGGAAAGTCGGCTTGGGTCACCAGGCTCCCTCAGTTTCCCCTAGGCCAGTTCCGGGACCCCAGAGAGCTTTTATTCTCTGATTCTGTGAGGCAGGAACAAATCAGCAAATCTTTTCTGAAGTTACCAAACCACTCTCTTGCCCTCTATTGCCTCCCTCCCCTGGCCAGGGAGGGGCGGAAGAAGGAAGATTTCCAGAGCAGACATCCAAAGTCAACAGGTAGAGTGTCAGGTAGCAGGGCCCAGCCCCTCTCATAAGCCACCGGGGTCCTCCTGAAAACTTGCTGTTTCCTTGTTCCTGGTCTGAGCTTGGCCTTTAGCCCAAGCTTTGCCTGGTGGCAGCCATTAAAAACACATCCTCTGAGATCCCCTGCCGCCCGTGCCCATCCGAGCCTCAACATTCCCATCTGTACAATGGTATTCAATCTGCTTCTTTCCAGTGACGTATACTGTAGTTGGTTTTCAGCTGTCTGTGCTACACGGGTCGGGGAGAGTTGTATTTCCTAACCCAGTCTGTCCTTCCCATGCCAGGATTTAAAGAAGCAAACTCCCCAGTGCCCTCTTCCTGAACTCTTGTCTGAAGTACAACATCGTCAAATTATGGGACAACTTGGAAAATGCTTTCGGTCACGTCATCGTGGCTCTCTTCCTTCTAAGATACTCAGGGTTGGGGAACCAGGAATCTGTAACGTTAGGAAAAGAAGTGGCCCTTGTTAACTGAACGTCTATGCTCAGAGCAAAACTGGTAGGTCTACATCAAGGCAACAAACAGGCAAAGGATGGGAACTTGGTCAGAGACTGGAAGAGGCAGAACAAAAAACCCGCGATGCTAATCAGGGAATGTTTCAGCCAAACAGGACCAGGAGGCAAACAGCGGCCCCCTGACTTAGCGTTTCAGTGCTCGTGATGTCTACGGGCCTCTAGGAGTGCGGCAGCAGGTCCGTTGCGGCAGCTGGCACCTCTCTGCTGCCCATCTGGGTTTCAGCTGCCCCCTTGGACGGTGGGCCGTGGGGTGACGGCTCAGCCCCTAGTTGACAGTGAGGGGAGCAGTTTGGTCTGGGAGGCCCAGTGCCTGTAAGTCATGCTGTGTCACTTCAAGAAAAATGGAGGGCTTGGTGGCCCTGGACTTGGCAAGCAGCGCCACCCACAGAGAGTACTTCCTTTAGTACGGGCTCGCCATTCTCCATTCGACCTTTGTCAAGCTCTTAGCCCTGGATTATCCGCACCATTGGAAAATAATCACATAATACATGTCTACTTGACTGAAGTGAGGTGTAAGTCCTTTCGTGGAAATACCTCCCTCTCTGTATCTATGGGAGCTGATTCTGTACTTCCCAGACCCCACTGGCTCCTGGAGGAGAGGAAGAAACCCCCCAAACCCTTGTGGAGAGTATCAGAAGTCGGCTGCCAAGTCAAGCGCTTGTCCTGAGTTGCCTGTGACAGATGGACACCCCTGCAAGTGGTTAGGATCTGAGCTCGATGTTTGCAAATGCCAGTAAGGACCTCAGGACTGGTCAGTGAAGTTTTCGCTCTTAGTTCCAGCTCTCTGAACTTTTCCACTTCACTTAGCCAGGACAGGAATAGGTCAGCTCAGTGACTGAAGAGAACAAATTGCTGGAAATGATTATGAGACTTTTTACACACAGGCCTAAAAGAGGAAAACAAGGACTTCTCTAGAATCTTAAACAGGGAGGCGTGTGACCAAAATAAGCAGGCTGTAAGTCCAGGCATGGCGGTGCAGTGCCATGATCAAGGATTTCGTTTGTGGCTGCCTTGTGTTCAGTGGCTCCCGGCCTCTTTCTGTCTCCTCAGTCTTCTCATCTGTAAAATGGGGATTATCTTGCCTATTTATAGAAATGTTGCATCAAGTGAATGTAGAATGTGAAAACACCCAGGAGTGTGCCTGCTTGGTAGAGATACTCAATGAACAGCAGCAGCATTGTTATGTAGCAAGGTGAGACTGGGAGGGTTGCTCCCTAATCCAGAGAACATGCTTGATTTTAGGAAAGGGAGTGCTTCCCTGTATCTTGGACACTTCCCATGAACACTTGGCTGATTCCAGCTTCAGAGACGGAAGTCCCCCTGCTCCTCGTCCCAGAGATGTGGGTATCAAGCTAGCTGGGGATAAGAGATTAAAACCGGAGTGTTGATAGTTCCCAGCAGTGGCCACGGACTTCTTAGCCTCCTTTGACTCTGACCCTTTAAATCCAGGCCCCCGCCCCTCTCCAGTATCCGTTAGCCCATAAAGGAGTGGGTTAAGCCTTAGGGGTTCCCCCACTTCCTTCCTGGCCAAGATTTCACTCAGATCTTATCTCTGTTCAGCTCCAAAGACTTTGGTCTTGGCTCTGCTCCATCCCTTTGAGCTTGTACTGGCTCTCCCCACGGGTGGACCGCAGCTTTCCCTGGAACACTCTGGTTTGGCAGCCTCTCCTACTTCTGGAAGCTGCCCCTGACCCCAACCCCTTGGACAACACCCTGGCAGGCAGGTGCCCTCCCTCCCCCAGGCAGGTGGTCAGGCAGAATGCCCAACTACTGCATCCCGGACAGAGGCTTACAAGGGCTCAGAAGGAGGAAGGTGCCAGCCAAGGGTGGTCAAGGGAAGCTGTTGAGGAGGTTGGAGTCAGATCCTTCATATCAGAGTGGGAAGTGGAGAGCCTCAGTTGGTTTTACGGTTTAATGCAGGGATTGGCATTAAGGCTGTAAATTAATTACCGCTCTTGAGCCAGATCCAGCCTGTGGCCTGCTTCTGTAAATAGATTTGTTGGAACACAGCCCAAAATTATTCACTTCAGGATGGTTTTTGGCCACTTCTGGGCGCCAGGGCAGAGTGGAACAGTTGCAACAGAGGCTTTACAGCCTGCAAAGTCTGAAGTATTTGTTCTCTGGCCCTTTATAGAAAAGGTTTGTGACCCCTGACTCAGTGCATCAGGCTTCCCCAAACAAGGAGTGATTTGAGGAGCCCAGTCCTGTGAGGTTGCTTCAAGCTAAATACGATAGTCCAAAACCTGGGGAAACACGTACAATGTCCCCTGACCCTCCCACCAGGGCTATTCACAATGCACCTTGGTGTATTAAAGTCTTCCAAAACTCCTGCACAAAACCTGCTTTTGGTTTAAGCCATGTTTCCCAAATTTCTTTGATCTACCAGACCTTTTCCTGAGAATAGCTTGTAACAGTCCTCAGAAGCTAGCGTTTTGTGGATGCCTCTGGAAAACACTGCGGAGTGGTCCTATACAGTCTAGACTTGCTCCCATTCCTGCATGCAGTGAGCTGAGGGACTGTGGTTGAACTCTAAACCCCTGAGGGCCTGTTTCCACATCGGCTGGATGGGATGATGGTGGCTCTTCTGTCTCTCTTGCAGGTGTTTGAGGCAGGCCCCTGCAATCATGTGCATGAAAATGGTCTAGAGCCAGGGGTGTGGTGTCTTTGATTCTCGAGTTTTGCTCTGATATGGTGTTTAGCAAAGGTGAAGTGAGGAAAGCACTAGGTCAAGGTCACGAGTTCCCTTTTCTAGTCCTCATCCTGCTATTCCTAACTGGGTTAACCGAGAGCCTTTCAGCAAGCTGTTTTGCTGCCACAGGGTCTCAGTTATCTCACTGGGCAGTGGGTTTTAGACTGGTTGATCTCTGAGGATCTATTAGTGTTGAAGTTCTGTAATCCATTTGGTTAGGTGCAGGCAACTTCACTGCTTATCCAAAACAGTGAGCCTTTCTCTCCCAAACCATGAAGAGCGTATCATATTTACGCTCTTTGGACAGCGTCTAGGTTTAGCCCCAGCTTTGCAGAGGCAGCAAGGTAGGATTTGTGGTGCTGCTGGCCGCTTAGGAGGCAGGGCTGAGCCTTCTGGGAATATCTACCTGACAATTCCTGACTTGATGCTGGAGCCTTTCTTTCCCTTCTCTTCCATGGCTGGAGGGCTGCTCTGTCCAAATGTGAAGCTCAGACGGCTTGTTGACAGATCTGGCAAAGTGACAGAGCAGAGGTAACACTTGATGAGACGTGACACCTGGGACTAGAGCAAACCCCCAACAAGCATGTGATGAAGTGGTCACAAAGCAGAATCCACATAAAATTCCTCTTGGCCATCTCCTTTCTTATCCACCCCTCTTAGCATAACCGCTTTCCAGCTTTATCAACAGTCCTTGGCATCAGGGAATTATAAGCAGTTGAATAAGAGGAGCTTTATGAAGAAGATGAGAATGTACTGAAAAATACCCTTCTCCTTCATGAACTTAGGAAAATCCCGGAAAATCTTGACTGGGTCAAAAGGTCTACAGCATAGTGAGTACGGGGCCAAATGGGGAGGGATGAATGGGGAACAAGCGTTCTTCCTCTTGGCCCCCATGTAGGGACCTGTGGGATCATCTATGGGCCGCCCCCCCCCCCACATTGAAAGCACTTCAGAGGACCTTCATGGGCAGGGTCACCAGAGGCCACAGAGACCACGCCCCTCCAGTCAGCCATTCAGTACAGTTATTTATTGGGGGCTCTACTGAGCTGAAGTTCTTCAAGGCTGTAGTGAGAAGGACAACACGCAATTACTGCCCCTAGAGCTTAGAATCTACTGGGAATGAATCAAATGTGTGCAGTAGGCTGGGTGCTAACAGACATCAGAAAAGGGGGCACTTATGAAGGCTAGGAGTGATGGCTGAAATTTTGTTAACATTGCACTCTGATTGGAAGCCTCTCATATTTTCAAACCTCCAGGAACGGAAATTTCACGCCTTATCCGGGTCCGCTGACCTCCACCAGTAGTGAACTGATTCTGTCTTGCAGCCTTCTTTGAGTCACAGTGTCACTTATGGCCGTGGAAAATGCTCGACCATCCTTGGCCCAGCCTTTGTCTCCCTAGATGGAGTCCCATTTCCCCAGCTCCCTCTGCCCCAGGTCGTTCACGTGGAGGAAGGAAGAGAAGAAGCTGGGCTATGGTATTCAGTCCTGGTTGCGCTTCCACAGTGACCGAGTGGTTTATCCTTCCATTCCTTAGGGTCCCGGGTCTCTTGCTGGGAGACTCAGGCTGGTGTGGAGAGGAGGAGGGTCAACCTGGAGCCTCTTCCTTCCCACCTGGGGTGGCTGGCCTGGCTGGAGGCCCAGCTCCGGGAACTGTGTCATCTGAATCAAGGTGACCCCTGATGACCTTCCTGTCTTCTGAGCTGCACAGACACAGAGCACACTGTGAGGGTCCTGGGCGCTGAGCCTGATTCCCCAAGAACCACCCTCACCCGCTGCAAGCGTCAAGGACTTCCTGACACAGACGGTTTCTAATCAGACCCTTAGATCTGCAGAGACTGGGCCAGGTCTTCAGGGCCCTGGGTCTGGGAAGCTTAGCCCCTTTTGCTTGCTCCCAGAGTATCTCACCCTTTCTTTGCCACATCTAACCACCGTGTAGCAGTTGCTTTAGATGTGTTTAAACCTGGGCCTGGTGCTGTAAGAGGTCTGCAGAGGGTGCAGGTATAGTTTGGCTGCCCCTCTGGGCCCTGCACTCCTGCCTGCTGCCAGCATTGTTCACGTGGTTCCTAGGTCTACACTGAGCAACAGTCTCACCATTCTCTGAAGAACGTCTCCCTAGGCTCTCGGACATCACCAGGACATAAATAAACAGATGACTTTCCCATTTGACAGATAAAGGAACCAAGGCCAAGCTTGGCTAGCATGGCCCAGACTAGCATTTAGCATTTCTGCATCCAGCAGTCCTGGCCCCGGCCTTGACCCGCCCCAGCCCTGAGGGTGTCAGAGGGGAACGAGCCCTCCCCTCTGCGGGCCTGGGGCGAATTAGACCCCACTCACAGCTCTCTTTCCTCTGGAGCTTCCTTTTCCACAGAACGAGGGTCACCAGCATAAGCGGGCACAGCACCGACGAGACTGGAGTCAGGATCCCGCAGAAGTTCTTCTCTTCCAGAGAAGCGCTGCAGAGTAAGCAGCAGGAATGGGTGTCAGAAAAGCACAAGAAAGGGGGCCCTGGAGAGCCCTGCACCCCTCATCTTAGAGGCGACCTGGAGGCCGGCTGCCCTCGTTCCATGGCTGGCCGGTTAGCTGCTGGCCTGGGCCGTGGTCCCCTGCCTCCCGGTTTCCAAGTCCTGAGTCCTGGCCCTCCCCGACCACCTGTGTGGGATCCCTGCCAATGGGCTGCAGGGGCCAAGAGAACTGAGTCAGTGTCAGGGAATCCACACTAGGCATTTGGCTCTGCCGCAAAGTCTCTCTTTGTGGCTTCAGTGGGTCACCCCGCCACCCCACCTTGCCACCCGCTGGAGCTTTGTTTCCTCATCTTTAAGAAACCAAAAGTCCCAACAGTCCCACCTAAATATTCTGAATATTCCGTTGCTTAGATGTTTGCTCAGTCACGTGAGAATACTCAGATGGTGTTCTCCCAGTGAGGACCTTGGAAGGAGGGAGCATTCTGATCCCCCTTGACCTTTGCCCTTAACTGTCCTGAGGCTACCGAGGGGGAGGAGAGGCATGAGCAGACCCAAGGGCGCGTGAAGCTGAGCTCACTGAGGGAGCAGGCAGAGGTGCAGCCCCAGGGGAGGGGGCCTGGGGATTACCTCTTTATGGAAGACTCCCTGGCCGGGGGCCCAAGGGGCTCCGCTGCCAGGGCCTGGCTCGGCATCACGTGCGGACCACCGTCTCTGGCAGGGGTGCTCAGGTCGCTATCACCGCTTCCCTCCGCAGATGCCATCTCTATGCGGGTTGGCTCTGAGGTCCACACAGCTGCAGCCGGGATGGTCCCTTCAATGGAGCCCAGGCTCTGTGGCTCAGAAGCCGATGTCTCCTCTTGGAGGGGATCCCACATCCATCTTCCTGAGGTCAGGGTCGGAGGCCTAATGCTCCCTGCGGCTGTCTCAGCGGTGCCCGGGGTTGCGCTGATGCTCTCTGTCTCCTCGCTTGGCCTGTCAGCCCCAGGAGTAGTTTCCTTCTCTCTTTTGCTGGCCCTGGCCCTGGTTGCTTCTGAATTGCTGGTGCTCCACACCAGACCCCGTTCTGTTGTACCGGTCATGCCTCTGACTGTTGAAGCCAGGCTCTGCACAGTGGGCACAGTTGCCCAGACGGAGCCCTCTACCTGGCTGCCTGTCCCTGGAGCCACTACCGCAGTTGCTCCTGGGGTTCTCCCTCTCGTGGCTGAAGCCATGGTTTTCCTGGCTCCTGGAGTCAGGGCAACTGTATCCCATCCTGTCCTCTGTCTTCCTGTCGTCTGGGTGTTTCCTCGTGTGCATCTTTTGGCTGCTGGGGATGATGCTATTTCAAAGGATCCTGTGATGAGCTCACCATAGGCCAGAGTGGCTGAGGGGATGGTTCTGGAAAGACCTGTGTGAACAGCAGAAGGAGGCCTAATGAGAGGGCTGTCCGGGCTGCCTACAGGCTTTAGCAAAGGACATCAGGCTTGAGGTATTTGCTGCTAGAATGTACCCTCACTAAGCAGTGCAGTCTTTGGCCAGTATATTGGATAAAACAGAGAAAGCCAGATGTATTCTCCAGTCTGTTGCAAATATTGACACTTTATGTTCCTGTCTCCTTTTATGCCCACATGTTCTCTATCCAACTGCCCCAGGACCCCATTCTGTCCTTCACGTACTGCTCTGCAAATGAGAAAAAAAGAAAAACTCCAGTCGCAGCAGAGTGGCCAGTGTCCGCAGATGGTCAGAGAGCAGCCTCTAATCGAACAGTCTTCTCTCTGGACTCCTGCCTGCCTGCACCTCCTCTCACAGCCTGGACACCCTTCCCTGGACTCCGGGTACCTGACTCCAGACAGCTCTCCGGAACTGGCTACACAGGACCCCGGCCTGGCCGCTGCCAGACGCCTGCTGAGAGGCTCCGTCCTAGGAAGGGCTCCGTCCTGCCCATCTCACCTGCTCCGCACGTCTGAACAAAGAGACAAGACCCTAAGAAGCCACATTATCTAACCCACTGGCTTCACGGAACCCTCTTCAAATACACATGCCACAACGTTCAGGGGGAATAGGGTGGGATCGCTTACGGGGAGACCCTAGTATTGGGCCATTGGCACAACTGGGCCATTTTCCCTGGTATCTACCTTCCCTCCATCTGAAATGCAAGCCCACACCTTTGGTCCTTGCATGACCCCAGCTTTCATCATCACTGTCCTCGTGTTTAACGCCCTCCTGGGCCTCTGGGCTTCCTGTGGTCTCTGCCCCTTCCTAGAATTCACCACACCTGACCCGCCAGCCGCCGGCCCTGACCTGGAGAGATCGTCAGGTTCATGCTGAAGAACAGCGCGTTGTTTGAGCTCCCGAGGCCACAGCGGTAGCGCCCCTCGTCCTCCGGGGTCAGCTGGGACAGCCTCACCACGAACAAGCCTCTTTTCGGGAAGTCTGCGAGGGCCACACGGCCGCGGTAGCGCAGGTGCGTGTAGTGGTTGGTGGACACGATGGTGCGGCAGACCCCCGTTGGGGGCCTGAGGCGGCACCAGTACTTCCTCTGGTGGCTGTTGATGGCCAAGCGGGGGTAGCGGCACCGGATGGTCACAGCTCCCCCAGGCTCCCCGGACACCAGCCGTGGGCCCGTCAGTGCACTGGCGGCTGCAGGCAGAGGGAGAAAAAAGTCCATGCAGAAAAGAGTGCTGGGTGTGTCGCCGTTTGAGGAGCTCTGAGCTCCAGACTCTGCTAGAATTAGGGAACAGGTCAGAAAGTGCCCCCGTGAAAGTAGAGCTTTCGTTGTTGTAGTTGTTTAGTTGCTAAAGTCATGTCTGCCTCTTCTGTGATCCCCCATGGACTGTGGCCCTGCCAGGCTCCACTGTCCATGGGGTTTCCCAAGCAAGAATACTGGAGTGGGTTGCCATTTCTTCTTCCGGGGGATCTTCCTGACCCAGGGATCGAACCTGTGCCTACTGTATTAACAGGAGGATTCTTCACCGCTGAGCCACCGGGGAAGCTGAGAAGAATCAACATGGAAATGTCAGTGCTTAGCACCAGATCAGGACTGGCCCCAAGGGGTGGAATGGAGCTGTGTGAAAGGCCCCATCTGAGAGATGAAAGTGCAAGAATGATCTTACCACTGTTCAGCTGACCACCATAGAATTTACCATGTGCCAGCTGATCTTCTGAGAGGCTGCCCAGAGCCTGGCTTCTAGCCACTGGGTTCCAGTGCTGATGTTTTTCAAAAATGCAGATGTTTAAAAAGCTGCTCCCTAAGCACCTATAAGGGGGTTAAGGCAACACCTGACAAAAGGCCCTGATTTGTTTGCACGGAATGTAAAAAAGAGATTCTAGAACAACGAGGTCCCACTGTATAGCAGAGGGAACTATATTCAGTATTCTTTGATAAACCACAATGGAAAAGGAGACGAAAAAGAATATACATATATGTATAACTGAATCACTTTGCGGTACAGCAGAAATTAATACAACATTGTGAAGGTATACTTCAATACATTTTTTAAAAAAAGAGAGACGTTAAATAGTAAAAATAGAAGCGTTTGCTTGCTGCTGAAAGGAGAGGGTGCTGGAACCACAGGAATCCTGCCCTGCTTGGCGGTACCTCCTCAGACCAGCGCTTGCAACACTGCTCACTTTTCTCTAGAAGTGGAAACCACCAAGGGCTGCCATCAAAGCCGAGCAGAACTGTGACTACGTCTGCTTTGGCACTGGCTGTGATCATAGCTGAAGCTCAGGCTACGGCCCTTTCACTGACCGCCTCTTCACACTGGCTCTGGGATGTCTCTGCCCCTTGACAAAATCTCAGACATAATTTCAAGTACAGTAGATTCTGTAGTCTCATTTGTATAAGAAAACACACAGTCCAGTGCTTGTTGCAATTCCAATCTCTTATCCAGTTGAAGCCTTTTTCCTTTCTTCCAGCTATGCTTGGAGGCCTGATGTTTGGGAGGGGGACAGCTCAGGGTCTTGTGCTTTGCTGGACCCCTTTCTCTACTCAGAACTGCTGTTGGGGCCCCTCTGGGGCTGGGCGTGGAGGGAAGAGGGGAGGGGAGGGGAGGAGGAGTCCTGGCCTGCGGGTGGCATCCTCCGGGCAAGGCAGCATCCAGCGTCACATCCTTCCCTGTTGCCTCCCAGATTCCCTGTCGGGGCCTCTCAGCAATTAGTTCCCTCCTGGCAGGAACTGCCTCTGCTTCTGCTGGCCTTTTAACGGCCCCTTGACATCAAGCCTGTGACCTGGGGCCGCGCACCCCTCCGGTTGAAGTCAGAGTCCCCTGTGGGTGGCCCTCTTGCTGGAGGCCCTGGGGCAGCTCCTTTTCTGGGATCCACATTTGGTCCCTGCTGGAACCGAGCTGTGGGGAGACTGCTGGGACTACAGCAAGCTTGTTGAGTGGCTTCCTAGAAGTTCCTTCTCTTACTCCTCTACAAGTGGGGAAGAGGTGAGCCCCCTGTCCCTCACAGACAGGTGGTGCAGGGCACATCACACTGCCTCTTTCCAGAAAGCTCTTACTGTGAGCTCTTCTTTTTGACCCCTGATGATTCTGCGGGGGACGACATGTTGGGCTATTTCTGGAACGACCAGCTTTGCCATCTCTCTCCACAGTCCTGTCCAGGTGCTTCAACGTCTTGCTTTAGGATACGGGTGCCTGGCATCTACAATTTGTTCTATGTCTTTGAAAGTGAAAGTGAAAGTCGCTCAGTCGTGTCTGACTCTTTGCGACCCCATAGTCTATGCAGTCCATGGAATTCTCCAGCCCAGAATACTGGAGTGGGTAGCCTTTCCCTTCTCCAGAGGATCTTCCCAACCCAGGGATCAAACCCACGTCTCCCACACTGTGGGCAGATTCTTTACCAGCTGAGCCACAAGGAAGCCAAGAATATTGGAGTGGGTAGTCTATCCCCTCTCCAGTGGATCTTCCTGACCCAGGAATTGAACCAGGGTCTCCCGCACTGCAGGGGGATTCTTTACCAACTGAGCTATCAGGGAAGCTCCATGTGTGTTTAACACCTCTGAACCCAAGAAAGTTTAATCCTGTTGCCAGGATTGGCTACATAATTTGCAAGGTCCAGTGCGAAATAAAAATGGAGGACCTCTCGTTCCAAAGTTACTAAGAGTTCGCTAAGGCAATAGTAGAGCATTAAACCAGGCACCTTATAAATGGGGGCCTGTGACTGCAGAAGGCACATACCCATAAAGCTGGCCTGCCTCTTGCATATGCCTTAAGGTCTCATCATAGGAAGAGTCAAGACCATTAATGTTAGAGATAGATCAATACTCACACTGGGTTTAATTAAATGACACACTGCAACTATAGCACTGTTGATAAACTTATATAGCAACTTATCATAAAAAGCAAGAATCTTTGTAATTACAAACAAGGACTATCTCAGGACAACAATGATGACGCTCTGATTTCTGCAATCTGTGTGTGATCTACATGTGTGTGGGGGGGGAGGGGGCGGAGCAAGAGGATTCATGAGCCCCATTGATCAGCAGGATGGGGTGTTCTGACTTTGCAGTTGAGAGCTGATTAGGAATCCTTAATCAACTTTCGCAAGGCACATTTGTTTCTCTTATCAATATCAAATTTCATGCATCCTTAAGAACTTATTCAGTGGATAACTGGTAGCTCTTGCGTGTGTGCGTGCCAAGTTGCTTCAGCCGTGTCTGACTCTTTGCAACCCCGTGGACTGTAGCCCGCGAGGTTCCTCTGTTCATGGGATTCTCCAGGCAAGAATAGTGAAGTGGGTTGCCGTGCCCTCCTCCAGGAGATCTTCCCGACCCAGGGGTCGAGCCTGCGTCTCTTATGTCTCCTGCATTGGCAGGCGGGTTCGTTACCACTGGAGCCACTCAGGAAGCCTGACTCTTATGTAAGTGCTTAGTTATGTATGATAAAGGCTTTGGGAATTTTGTACTGGTTGACTGTAAGAATTAAAGGAAGGGCTGGCGTTGTAGGGTCAGTGTGATGGCTCCCAGGGGCCCCTTTGGTGGAGGTGGTGCCTCTGCCGTCATTCACCCATCATCTCCCAGCAGTGTCCGCTGTGTGGCTTCAGGCAGCGATGGGCACGTGAGGCCTGCAGTTGGAGACCACAGACTGGAGCCTGACTTGGTGTGAGGAGGTGCAAGGGGCATGTGGCAGGAGCAGGGAGAGCCGGCTTGGGCCTGGGGTGGATCACTTCTGCCCCAGCAACAGGATGAGAAAGGCCCCACCTTTGCCCAGTGGTGGGGCCCAGCAGGGAGAGAAGCAGCCTGCAGCCATCTGAGAGGGGGTCAGATGGCCCCTGGAGGGGTCCGCAAAGACATCCACAAGAGGAAGCGCCAGCTCTGAAGCCTGCCAGGCCAGAGAGCTCCAGGCCACTCCATCAGGTATGAGCAGCCTGCCTCCTGCTTCCCCTCCCACTCGCCACTGTGACCCTGCTGGGGTCCCAGGTGCCAGCTGCCTCCGAGGCAGGGAGAAGGACCAGGGGAGAGGGGAAGGCAGCCTCACCCCCCTCCCTGCCTTTCTGACTGCAGGCTTGGGGTGGCCAGGGTGGGGGGAATATCTCTGAATGAAGATGAAATGGTTGACCAAAATATTTAACTGGTTACTTAAAATGATCCAATTAGAACTTTCGAGACTTGAAAAATCATGGGCCTGCCTGAGTTTTCATCTGGGGGCCAGGAAGCTTGCTCCTACTGAAAAATTTTAAAGTGGGCAGTGAGAGATGAAAATAAAGAGGTGGTGTGATTATATCACAGAGGTTTCTTGCTCCAACATTAGCTACCTTTGATTCATTAAAATCTGATTTGTTTATAAGCCAAACAAAATTGTTTTTGGTGTTATTATTTGTTGTTCAGTCAATAGATCATGTCTGACTCTTTGTGACCCCGTGGACACCAGACTTCCCTGTCCATCACCATCTCCTGGAGCTTTCTCAAACTCATGTCCATTAAGTTGGTGATGCCATCCAACCATTTCATCCTCTGTCATCCCCTTCTCCTCCTGCCTTCAATCTTTCCTAGCATCAGGGTGTTATCATAGCATTTATTTGTTAATTTACTATTTCAATATTTTTTATTAAGCAGCTACTTGGATACTCTGGGCACAGACTTACTGCCTTCCTCAGTGGCTCCCCATTACCATCAGAATAAAACCAGACACCACAGCATGGAGACAGGACTGTGCTGCCCTGTCTGAGCCTGATCACCACACCAGTCTGCAACTTGACTTTCATCCATCTGTCCCTAGTGCCTGACACAGGGTAGGCCCTCCATAAGTGTGCATTGACTAAAGAACAAAATGCATCCATGTGGTTTTCATTTACCCATCTGGTTTCTTTGTAGACTCTGCACTCTCTAAGGCAAGGTCTTCATCTTTACCTGACTGGTACTGTGGCCCGGCACTTGAGTTATTTTAGAATGAGTGCTAATAGAGCAGTGGTATCCTGGAACCCATATCTCGGAAATGCAGCTGACTTTCAGTCTTCAACTTGAATTGAAGAGGGCAGAGACAGATCAAAACACTGAATATCCCAGAGATCATCAGGTCAGACATACATGTTTTCATGTGAGCTCTTGCCTCCCACACTCTCCCTGGGCCCAGATCCAATCACTCCCTCGTTCCAAAGCCATGGAGAATGCCTGTACTTTGGAGGGGTTGCTGAAGGCCACTGAGGTGCCCACCAGGCTGAAGCCCGGAAAGCTCAGGTGTGGGTGTGCAAGCTCTGAATCTGGCTGTTTGGGACTCACCCTGCAGCAGGCACATCAGGAGGAAGATGAGCATTCTCCATCCTGCCCTCTGGCTGGTGACCTGCAAGAAAAACCACTGTCGATGAGGAGGCCTGAGAGCAGGTGAGTGAGACACCAGTCCAGGAGCCCTGGGACCTGGTTGGTCACCTTCTCACTCTGGGATCGGGGTGAGCTCAGCGCTGGGGCCAGATCAGCTCCATTTTGAGAGAAGCCTGGCTCCATCCTCATGGCCCCAGACATGCACATTTGGCCTGGCTTGCTGCCACCAAGCCTGGAAAAACTCCCTCCGTGGCATGCCAGCCCCAGCACCCGCTTGCCAGCCTGGGGCTCTAGATCTGGGGGAGCATTGTGTAGTGGAAACTCTCCAAGCCAGAAGTTTAAGCCTTAGTTGGAACTGTGGGACCCTGGAAAGGTTACTCAGTGTTGGAGATCAGCTTCCTCTCCCGGGGAATGAGACTCAGTACAGGGTGCTGCGCCACTTAAATGACTGAGTTAGAAGTGTCCACAGGGGGCCTGGTGCCGAGTCTCTCACTTCCCCTTCTGTTTCACAGAAGGATTGCTTCCTTCAAGGAAAAATCTCTCTCACTGGTGTGAGCCTCCAGGCAACAGCAGGAGTTAAAAATCAACTCTCAGGCCAAGTCTTTCCTGCCTGAGGGTCCTGTTCGGTCTCTCCTCCACATGCTCTCGAAATCCCTCCCTGGCCCCTGGCCCTTGGTGATCTCCCCCTGCTCTGGTCTCTCCCACAGGCCGGGAGCTCCTGGAAGGTAGGACTTTGAGCCTCCAGGCTCTGAATTGGGATCTAGCTTGGTGTAGGTGCCCAAGGCACCTACGTAACTGAGCATAACCAAACAAGTTATGAACAAGAACCTCTCACTCTTTTGACAAACACCATACTGACCATTATCAATGGCCTTTTGTTGCTTGCTGATTGAAAAAAGGCTAGGATTGTGTTAATACATTATGCTTCTTTTGTAGTCCCCAGAGGGTTTTCATGGATGCTTTTTGGGCGGTTAAAAAAATCTCTTCTTTGAATATATCTACTGCCTGCAGCTCCTGGGACCTGTGGATACTTTTTCTAAAGAAATCAAACTGAAGTTAGCCATTGTTTCCTCCTTCCCACTCTAATGCCTGTCCTGCTCATGTTGAGAACAGCTTCATGCAGTCATAATCTGGTCCCCTCACCCCACTCCCTGTCCAAATAGACAAAACCACCTGTGGCCAGTGGCCAGGCTGGGCTTGGGCTAAAGGAGGAGAAAAGGGAACAAGGTAGGAGTGGTGGGGGTGTGCAGAGGAAACAGGAGAAGGGGGAAGGAAGGGTGAGGCAGGAGGTGAAGGAAAGGAGAGAGAGGAGAGAAGGAGATGGAGTCCGTGGTCAGCTCTGTGAAGCACCTCGTAGCCTCAGCATGGCTCTGCCTGGCCACGTCCACTCAAGCCTCTGCCAGCTGTACCCAGGTGGAGACCCCAGGGTGGTCAGATTTGGCAAGGTTCACAGGTTCCCTCTGCCTCCTGTCTCAGGCACCATTATGGCAGCCTCAAGCCCTCCCTGCCCTCTAAGCTGCTGGCTTCCTGCTCTCATCTGGAGGCTCTCCCAGGTGTGTCTGCACCTAATCTGTTGTTTGATTAATATCCACCAGGTCCAGGCTACTTCTGGGGCTGCTGTCCAGGTTCCCCCAGGCGGGTTTTTCTCAAGTGCCAAGTGCTGACACAGTGCATGCTGGGGCCAAAGTCTGCACAGGCCTGCCCAGCTTCTCTGAAGCCCCAGTGGGTGCAGCTATCTCTCGGCTGCAGGAGCAAAACCGCCTCTACGGGGCAATGAGGAAGCATGGGGTGTGAGATAAAATGCCTCCAAGGAGTTATCAGCCTTGATTGGAGGTTGCGAGGATAACATTCAACGGAAAGCCTCCAAGTCAACAAACCTCTTTCCAGGAGACAGGGAGCCCCAGCTCAGTAGCTTGGGGCCAAATACCTCTAGGATCGTGCATCGCATTTTAGAGGACAGGGCACATTGGGGAATTCTCGTGTCCCTCAGTCCCACTGGGAAGGGCTCTATCCCAGCTTCAGCCCAGGCTGGTGTGTAACTCCCAAAGTCCTTGCTGCCCCCTTGAGCTCTGCTTCTCTCTTGTCCTCCCACCTGTGGCAGCAGACGAGAAAGGAAGGAGGCAGGTGTAGAGGAAAGAGCACAGAACCAGGATTCAGGAGGTTCCGTGTTGCCCATGGCAATGACCTTGAGCAAAGCATCTCCACAGCCTCTCAAAAGCTTTGACTGAAGGAGCTCCACGCTTCCTTCTCCTTCTTAATGTTAACATGTGTGTGTGCTAAGTTGCTTTAGTTGTGTCTGACTCTTTGCAACCCTAAGGACTGTAACCCCGCAGGCTCCTCTGTCCATGGGATTCTCCAGATAAGAATACTGGAGTGGGTTGCCATGCTCTCCTCCACGGGATCTTCTGACACCAGGGATCGAACCTGTGTCTCTCATGTCTCCTGCATCAGCAGGCTGGGTTCTTTGCCACTAGTAGCACCTGGGAAGCCCTTCTTAGCGTTAGTTGGTTCTAAGTCACTCAGGGGACTGTAAGGAGTCCTGCACTCTGGCGGGAGGGAGGGTGGGAGTGAGAGAAGACTAGGACCGTAGGAGGGAGATGCTGGCCTGACCTCCAGAATCCTTCCCTGGCCCCTGGGGGCAGGGCCTGGCTGTTCTGGGACAGCTGCTGCTGCCCTTCATCACCCACATCAGGAGACAAGCCCCCAACCCCTTGGGGAAAGCCTCATCTCACCTTTGGATCTCCAGGCTTAGCTGGGGATTCTAGATCCATCTCAATCCAGAAATAAAATCCACTTGGACTTTTCGTTTTCTGTTTTGACGTGCTGGTGATTGGAAACCTTCTAGTTTCTTTTCTTTAAACCTTGAGGCTGAGTTGGCTGTCCGATGCGCTGGAAGGCAGCTGGAGTTAGCACTGGAAACTGGAGGCGTGAGGCATAGGGCTGCCGCTCTCCACTCTCCACTCCCATTAGGTCACTTCACGCTGGGCCTTAGTCTTTATTTCTTATCATAAGGAGCCAGTCCAGGCCCCCTGTCATTCTTACCACCCCTTATTCCTGCAGAACTTTTCCAGGGGTGATGACAGTAGCTTTAAAGGAAACGCACTGCCACATATCCTTCTACCTCTTACGGCCCCTCCAGTCCAGGGCCCAGAGCTTTTAGAATGCCCCAGATCAGCCAGTTCATTCAGAACTCTTCTGGATAAGTGATGCAACAGCTTGGGCAGAAGAGAAAATTCAGGAAAGGAATTTCCCTGCTGTCTGGCTGGCAGCTGGTGCCTACTAGCTGACCTGTCCCCTTCGACTTCCATGGGGAGGCAGTTTGAGGCCCTGACTCCAGTTCAGCTGCATGCTTGGCAGCTACTGCTCATGCTCTGGACAAAACACAAAACAGTAAATGAGATGATCTCCATGGAGAGGGAACACTGGCAAGTGTAGCTTATCCAGGTGGATGACGTACTTCAAAATTACCCAAATATTTCCCTGTGGAAAATATTTCATGGAAATATCTTGCAGAAGATGTAATTTGTCTTCCTCTTTTGGCTTTAAACTGACATTAAAATGACAGGCATAGCCCAAGCACTCAACAACGAAAGGGCTTCAGGGGATACAAGTGCTACAGCTGAAGACTCTCGCCAGGACCACTGATAGATTAGGTAGTACTCTTGAGCCAAGTAGAAATGACACTTCTTCCTTAAAATAAATAGATGTCGTTGACGTATTGTTACATATTGGAAACCACTGGGAAAGCATGTATTGCCTGTGCTTTCCCCCTTCCAGGTTTGCAGACAGACTAGGCATAGGAACTGAGTCATTGAAAGCAATAGGAGAGGAAAAGAAATACCTCCAGGGGATGCCTAGAGTATGGTTGGGACAAGACCGTCTCATGCAGTGATGCATGTCAGTGTCCTTGTGTTACAGAACCCAGGTCTGGCTGCGTGCTGCTCAAAAGCCATTAAAGAGGCCAGGTTGGTGCAAAGGAAAGTTTGCTTTATTTTGGATGCAGGCCATTGTTGCGGAAGCTGGACACCTGTCCAAAGGTCTATCATTGGCACTGACAGTCAAGGGTAAGAGCTTTTATAGACAGAGGGAGGGGGCTATTTGCACAAACAGCACGGTCAGCTCTGATAGTCATCTTGAAATTGGTCATCAGTGATCTGGCCAGTATCATCTTGATTAAGTACAGTTAATCTTCTGTTCCAGGATCTGTTTTTTTCCACTTCCTGAGGCCTGTTCTCAGAATTGTGGCAGCTTATGTCATGGCTACAGTCTGGCCACCATGTACTTAACTTCTCCACCTGGTGGGGGTTTCAGTATCTATAAGAGCTCATGGGATATGGCTCAGAATATTCCCTGTAGCCCTTGACAAGGAACTAATGGTACTTGACTGTTCTTAATGAGCACATTATTATTATTATTATTTGGTTTCCTTTTACTGTTTCCCCTTGTTTCTACATTTCTTACTTCTCTGATTAAACGTATTCTTTGGCTAAAGTATTTCCGCAGACAAAAGGCAGGCTGAGGACCCAGGGGGCCAGGGCCATAGGGCCCTGCTGCTGCTGCTGCTGCTAAATCACTTCAGTCGTGTCTGACTCTTGGCGACCCCATGGGCTGCAGCCCCCTGGGCTCCTCCATGCATGGGATTTTCCAGGCGAGAGTACCGCAGTGAGGTGCCATCGCCTTCTCCGCCATAGGCCCCTGCTCCGTCTCTTTTGTGTACAGCTGTGTGTGCTGCTGCCCCAGGACTTGGTCATGGCCTTCAGATCTTCGCGAATACCTAGAGCCTCCCTTGTGAGTTAGAACACATCTACCATGTGGGTGGCCTCCCCTCAGCTGTGGCATCCTGTCGCAGTGTACAGGCTGAAGAACTGTGCATGGCAGTCCTGCCTTCAGAAACTCAACCTCAGAGTTGAATGACCCCTATGCAGGTGCAGAGAGGATTGATGCTTGGCTAGAGTCTCCCCTTCCAGCTCCTCAGAAAGCGTATGGCCTTGCGGTTCATCACAAAGACTTTGGAATTAGGCCCCCCTAAACTGATATCCCAGTTGTATTTTTCACTGGGAAAGTGATGTGGGTCAGATTACTTATCTTTTGGAAACTTCGTTTTCCTAATCTTTAAAACAGGAGAATAGTAGCACCTACCTCATAAAATTATTATGTGAATTAAGTGTGATAAGCCATGGAACTTGAAGTGCCTAACAGGCAGTAAAGTCTCAGTAAATATTAGCTGATAGTGTTAATAGCTTAACACACAGCAACAGGGAGCAAGTGTCTTACAATGATCAAACCGTCCCCCAAAGTCCTTTTTGAATGTTTTCACCTATTCTGAGGTCTGCTGCTCTTTATCCTTTTTTTTTTTTTTTTGCTTTTGCCATTTGAAAGATTAAAGGAAAGTCAGTTTTACTCAGGATATGTAAATGGAATGATCTTGTATTTAAAAATAAATACCTGCCAAATTTTCATTATTTTATAACCTATGTGGTCATTTAAAAATAATAATAATGTCTTCTGGAACACCTTACAGGCATTTTTATTATCAGTTCAGTTCAGTCGCTCAGTCGTGTCCGACTCTTTGCTACCCCATGAATTGCAGCACGCCAGGCCTCCCTGTCCATCACCATCTCCTGGAGTTCACTCAGACTCACGTCCATCTAGTCCATGATGCCATCCAGCTATCTCATCTTCGGTCATCCCCTTCTCCTCCTGCCCCCAGTCCCTCTCAGCATCAGAGTCTTTTCCAATGAGTCAACTCTTTGCATGAGGTGGCCAAAGTATTGGAGTGTCAGCTTTAGCATCATTCCTTCCAAAGAAATCCCAGGGTTGATCTCCTTCAGAATGGACTGGTTGGATCTCCTTGCAGTCCAAGGGACTCTCCAGAGTCTTCTCCAACACCACAGTTCAAATGCATCAATTCTTTGGCGCTCAGCCTTCTTCACAGTCCAACTCTCACATCCATACATGACCACTGGAAAACCCATAGCCTTGACTAGACGGACCTTAGTCGGCAAAGTAATGTCTCTGCTTTTGAACATGCTATCTAGGTTGGTCATAACTTTTCTTCCAAGGAGTAAACATCTTTTAATTTCATGGCTTCAATCACCATCTGCAGTGATTTTGGAGCCCCCCAAAATAAAGTCTGACACTGTTTCCACTGTTTCCCCATCTATTTCCCATGAAGTGATGGGACCAGATGCCATGATCTTCGTTTTCTGAATGTTGAGCTTTAAGGCAACTTTTTCACTCTCCTCTTTCACTCTCATCAAGAGGCTCTTTAGCTCCTCTTCACTTTCTGCCATAAGGGTGGTGTCATCTGCATATCTGAGGTTATTGATATTTCTCCCAGCAATCTTGATTCCAGCTTGTGCTTCTTCCAGTCCAGTGTTTCTCATGAGGTACTCTGAATATAAGTTAAATAAGCAGGGTGACAATATACAGCCTTGACGCACTCTTTTTCCTATTTGGAACCAGTCTGTTGTTCCATGTCCAGTTCTAACTGTTGCTTCCTGACCTGCACACAGATTTCTCAAGAGGCAGGTCAGGTGGTCTGGTATTCCCATCTCTTTCAGAATTTTCCACAGTTTATTGTGATCCACACAGTCAAAGGCTTTGGCATAGTCAATAAAGCAGAAATAGATGTTTTTCTGGGACTCTCTTGCTTTTTCCTTGATCCAGTGGATGTTGGCAATTTGATCTCTGGTTCCTCTGCCTTTCCTAAAACCAGCTTGAACATCAGGGAGTTCATGGTTCACGTATTGCTGAAGTCTGGCTTGGAGAATTTTGAGCATTACTTTACTAGCATGTGAGATGAGTGCAACTGTGTGGTAGTTTGAGCATTCTTTGGCATTGCCTTTCTTTGGGATTGGAATGAAAACTGCCCTTTTCCAGTCCTGTGGCCACTGCTGAGTTTTCCAAATTTGCTGGCATATTGAGTGTAGCACTTTCATAGCATCATCTTTCAGGATTTGAAACAGCTCAACTGGAATTCCATCACCTCCACTAGCTTTGTTCTTAGTGATGCTTTCTAAGGCCCACTTGACCTCACATTCTAAGATGTCTGGCTCTAGATTAGTGATCACATCATCATGATTATCTGGGTTGTGAAGATCTTTTTTGTACAGTTCTTCCGTGTATTCTTGCCACCTCTTAATATCTTCTGCTTCTGTTAGGTCCATACCATTTCTGTCCTTTATTGAGCCCATCTTTGCATGAAATGTTCCCTTGGTATCTCTCATTTTCTTGATGAGATTTCTAGTCTTTCCCATTCTGTTGTTTTCCTCTATTTCTTTGCATTGATCACTGAAGATGGCTTTCTTATCTCTTCTTGCTATTCTTTGGAACTCTGCATTCAAATGCTTATATCTTTCCTTTTCTCCTTTGCTTTTTGCCTCTCTTCTTTTCACAGCTATTTGTAAGGCCTCCCCAGACAGCCATTTTGCTTTTTTTGCATTTCTTTTCCATGGGGATGGTCTTGGTCCCTGTCTCCTGTACAATGTCACGAACCTCATTCCATAGTTTATCAGGCACTCTATCTATCAGATCTAGACCCTTAAACCTATTTCTCACTTCCTCTGTATAATCATAAAGGATTTGATTTAGGTCATACCTGAATGGTCTAGCGGTTTTCCCTACTTTCTTCAATTTAAGTCTGAATTTGGCAATAAGGAGTTCATGATCTGAGCCACAGTCAGCTCCCGGTCTTGTTTTTGTTAACTGTATAGAGCTTTTCCATCTTTGGCTGCAAATAATATAATCAATCTGATTTCGGTGTTGACCATCTGGTGATGTCCATGTGTAGAGTCTTCTCTTGTGTTGTTGGAAGAGGGTATTTGCTATGACCAGTGCATTTTCTTGGCAAAACTCTAGTAGTCTTTGCCTTGCTTCATTCCGCATTCCAAGGCCAAATCTGCCTGTTACTCCAGGTGTTTCTTGACTTCCTACTTTTGCATTCCAGTCCCCTATAATGAAAAGGGCATCTTTTTTGGGTGTTAGTTCTAAAAGATCTTGTAGGTCTTCATAAAACCGTTCAACTTCAGTTCTTCAGCGTTACTGGTTGGGGCATAGACTTGGATAACTTACATGAATTACAAAGCCAGTTAGTTTGGAAAGCACGGGCTAGTTTTCAGAGCATTGGTCCAAAGCCAAAGTGGTCCCCTCTCTGAAACTTAGTGGGGTTAAAAACTGTGCTGGCTACTTCTCTTGGGAGCATAACTGAATTCTCTTGCCCAGCAGAAAGGCACAGGTGGCCTGTTTACATGGATTTGTGACACTGTGACCTTCTGATTACAGGGCCCAGAGGCCAGAAAAAGGGGAAATAATACTTAGACCAAATGTCAGATCTGGGAAGAGCTTTATTCACTTCCTGACCTCCCCATCTCCAATCCCCAATTCCAGTTGTAGCAAAGGCTCTTATTCGCTCAATAGACACACTAGAGTGAAAATCAGCATACAAAATACTAACCAATGCAAAAAAATCATTTGTTCTGAAAGAATCTATATTAATCTCTCTCCTCTCCAAAACATGTTTTCTAATGAATAATTAAGAATAATGTATAGAGATGTTTTACGCTTCCATGTTGCTAGTGGTCAAGATTTACATTCCTCCTTGCACATCATTAAGAAGAGGTGGCAAGAATACACAGAAGAATTGTACAAAAAAGATCTTCACAACCGAGATAATCATGATGGTATGATCACTTACCTAGTGCCAGACATCCTGGAATGTGAAGTCAAGTGGGCCTTAGAAAGCATCACTACAAACAAAGCTAGTGGAGGTGATGGAATTCCAGTGGAGCTGTTTCAAATCCTGAAAGATGATGCTGTGAAAGTGCTGCACTCAATACGCCAGCAAATTTGGGAAACTCAGCAGTGGCCACAGGACTGGAAAAGGTCAGTTTTCATTCCAATCCCAAAGAAAAGCAATGCCAAAGAATGCTCAAAGTACTGCACAATTGCACTCATCTCACACGCTTGTAAAGTAATGCTCAAAATTCTGCAAGCCAGGCTTCAGCAGTACATGAACCGTGAAATTCCAGATGTTCAAGCTGGTTTTAGAAAAGGCAGAGGAATCAGAGATCAAATTGCCAACATCTGCTGGATCATGGAAAAAGCAAGAGAGTTCCAGAAAATCATCTATTTCTGCTTTATTGACTATGCCAAAGCCTTTGACTGTGTGGATCACAATAAACTGTGGAAAATTCTGAAAGAGATGGGAATACCAGACCACCTGACCTGCCTCTTGAGAAACCTATATGCAGGTCAGGAAGCAACAGTTAGAACTGGACACGGAACAACAGATTGGTTCCAAATAGGAAAAAGAGTGTGTCAAGGCTGTATATTGTCACCCTGCTTATTTAACTTCTATGCAGAGTACCTCATGAGAAATGCTGGGCTGGAAGAAGCACAAGCTGGAATCAAGATTGCCGGGAGAAATATCAGTAACCTCAGATATGCAGATGACACCACCCTTATAGCAGAAAGTGAAGAGGAGCTAAAGAGCCTCTTGATGAGAGTGAAAGAGGAGAGTGAAAAAGTTGCCTTAAAGCTCAACATTCAGAAAACATGGCATCTGGTCCCATTAGTTCATGGGAAATAGATGGGGAAACAGTGGAAACAGTGTCAGACTTTATTTTTTGGGGCTCCAAAATCACTGCAGATGATGATTGAAGCCATGAAATTAAAAGACACTTACTCCTTGGAAGGAAAGTTATGACCAACCTAGATAGCATGTTCAAAAGCAGAGACATTACTTTGCCGACTAAGGTCCGTCTAGTCAAGGCTATGGGTTTTCCAGTGGTCATGTATGGATGTGAGAGTTGGACTGTGAAGAAAGCTGAGTGCCGAAGAATTGATGCTTTTGAACATGAAAGGCATGTTGATGTTGAACACACAAAAGCATGTGTTGGAGAAGACTCTGGAGAGTCCCTTGGACTGCAAGGAGATCCAACCAGTCCATTCTAAAGGAGATCAGTCCTTGGTGTTCTTTGGAAGAAATGATGCTAAACCTGAAACTCTAGTACTTTGGCTACCTCATGTGAAGAGTTGATTCATTGGAAAATATTCTGATGCTGGGAGGGACTGGGGGCAGGAGGAGAAGGGGACGACAGAGGATGAGATGGCTGGATGGCATCACCAACTCGATGGACATGAGTTTGAGTGAACTCCGGGAGTTGGTGATGGACAGGGAGGCCTGGCGTGTTGCAATTCATGGGGTCGCAAAGAGTCAGACACGACTGAGCGAATGAACTGAACTGAACTGAACTGAACTGAACTTGCACATCATTGTACATTTTTCTGCTTACTCTACACAAACATGTAAGCTTTTTTTCTATCCTTGTTATTTGCAGGAGAGACTCTTCCCTCCTGCCCCTCCCTCACCAAAGCTCTGGTCAGAATACTGAAGGCTGCAGAAAGCATTATATAAAAATGCCTGGAGGGACTTCCCTGGCAGTCCAGTGGTTAAGACTCTTTCTGCCAATGCATGGGACATGGGTTCCACCCCTGATCTGGGAACCAAGATCCCCACATGGCTCGAGGCAACTAAGCCCACTTGCTACAATTACTTAGCCCACTTGGCCTTGGGCCCATAATGCATGACAAAAGCACTCACTGGAATAAGAAATACTGTAACTAGAGAGAACCTCCTGCTCCCTGCAACTAGAGAAAGCCTGCACACAGCAATGAAGATGCAGAGCAGTCAGAAAAAATAAAGTCATTTGGATTACAAGTCTTTTATGACTTCCTTAGAAATTCATAGGGGAAAGTGAACTATGAGACTTGTCACTCGTCCAGATGATAACAGAAGAAAGTGTTTGTATAGAACAAATGATCAGGCTATAATGCCATTAACAAGCTTTTACAACTCCAATCATCATTGGGCTGATAGCAAAGATTACAATCCAGCAACATTCACACCCTCCAAACACAGAAGACATTCTAAAGGCAGCCAGGAGAGTGCTGAGGTGGTTTAACTTCCTCCTGGGAAGAGCGCAGAGTAAAGAACCCCAGGAGACCATACCATAGCTCATGGCAGTGTACTCATAGCCTAAGATCTTAGCTGATACTCATCTCGGGGTGCTGGTGGAGACCACTGTGGGAAAACATGCTCCACATCTCCTAGCGTAAGCTTTCTGGAGTGACTTGAGTCTGGGGATTAAAACAAATGTATTTCTTACTGGTTGGGATTATTGGGTTAAGATCCTGTTTGGAATAGACATTATCCTGTGATGACTAACCACTGGCCCTTGCAGGATGGAAGGGGCCCCAAATAACTACTTTGTCACGGAAGAGCAGCTGGTCTCCCCGAGGAATGGTGCTGGACGGGGGTCTTGGGTCAGCTCTATTGCTCGCAGGCTGTATGGTCGTTAGCAACAGTGCTAAACTCAGCCTGGTTAGCGGGAGTCCAGGCTGCTCGTGGGAGCCCATCGTCCTTCCCTCTGACCCTGACCACTTCTCTGTTGTGTCCATTGTGCCAGCACCATGGTGGCCGAGCCTGAAACTGGCTGATGTCAGGTGGCCAGATCATCCTGTCCGCTTGCTACTTTAGTGCCTCTTCCATGGTGGATACTTTCTAGTGGGCATTAGCCTACGATATGAAGAGCTTCATGCTCCACACCACGCCCCCATTCACCCGCATGTCTCTAACCAATCTTTCTCTACCCAGACCTCTGAATATACTCTAACATCAGGACATTTTTCCTTTAACGCAAATTAGATGACCAGGTGCACTGCCTAAAGCTCTACTTATTGGAAGGATTCCCTTGCTTTCACTGTTTCTCAAGGCTACTCCTTGTAGCCCAACTAACTACTGTTTACTTTCAACTTGAACCCACATATGGAACAATCGTGAAAGTGAAAGTCATTCAGTCGTGTCCGACTCTTTGTGACCCCCTGGACTATACAGTCCATGAGATTCTCCAGGCCAGAATACTGGAGTGGGTAGCCTTTCCCTTCCCCAGGGGATCTTCCCAACCCAGGGATCCAACCCAGGTCTCCTGCATTGCAGGCAGATTCTTTACCAGCTGAGCCACCACTCAACTACAGATGAAGCCTGGGTTTTGTTCCTCTGCCATGTGGTTTAAGACGTGCTCCTGTGTGGCCCCTTTTGAATGGAGTGGTGGGGGGCGGGGCACTGCTGCAGCTGTGGTCATGGAGATGAGGGGCAGCCTACTGGCTCATGCAGCCTGCATGCGCCCTCAATCCCAGTACTTCCCATTTCTGCTGAGTTGCTGCTGGCCGACTTGACCTTAAGACCTCGTAGGTATAGTAGCCCTCAGTTCATGATGGGCAGTTCCAGATGTATATTCATCTTCAAAGGACACATGATTCTTCCTTGCAGACGGTATGGCCTTTCCAAAGAACCACAGGGGACTGGCAACCATAAGCTCCACATAGCATCTTTTGCCAACACCTGTGCTTCTCAGATTAAGTGGCAGGAATGCTTCCATCTCAGCCTGGACCTGCTGCTGAGCCTTTTCCCGACCTGGGCCCCACTCAAAGGGAAGAGCATTTTGTGCCACTTGCTGCCTGGCCTGGAGCAGGTCTCCCATGCGCTGCCTCCAGAGCCAGGGACTTGTCAAATATGCTGTTTCCTTCATTGGGGTGGAAGAGACAGGATATGATGTCCTGTCTTTCACTTGAGATGAGAGTCCCTGGCAGGTCCTTAAAAATATTGCTGACGTGACTACCCCCCAGAATTTCCGTGAGGTTTTCCTCCGAGTCATGTATATCTTACTGGGGCCTCCAACATGCTAACCGCTTCTTGCTCACATGGCCTGATTAGCATAATATCGTCAATAAATAATAGATCCATATAACATTCTCCAGGGTGTCCAGATGGTCAGATCCTTTTGGACTGTATTGTGACAAAGGGCAGGGGAGTTAACATAGCCTTGGGGCCAAATTGTAAGTAAATGTTGTTATTCACCCAGACAAATGCAAATAGTCTCTAACCCTCTCCTCTGAAGGGAAAAGCAAAGAATGCATTCACCAAACCAAAGCTTCATTTAATGTGCCTGAGGCCATATCCAGTCTGCTATAGTAGATAAACAGATATGGTAGCTAGAATTGGGGTTAATAATTGGTTATGTTCGCAGTGGTTTATTGTCATCCTCTAGAGTCCACTAGCTTTCTGTAGGGGCCAACTGTTGAGTTGAAAAAAGATATTATGGGAATTGCCACTCTGCATCCTTAGATCCTTAAGTGAAGTGAAGTGAAGTCGCTCAGTCGTGTCCGACTCTTTGAGACCCCATAGACTGCAGCCTGCCAGGCTCCTTTGTCCATGGGATTTTCTAGGCAATAGTATTGGAGTGGATTGTCATTTCCTTCTCCAGGGGATCTTCCCAACCCAGGGCTCGAACCCGGGTCTCCCGCGTTGCAGACAGAGGCTTTACCGTCTGAGCCACCAGGGAAGTCCTTAGATCCTTAAGGGTGATGCAAATATTAACAGTTCCTCCCTACCATGAGATACTGTTTTGTATTTACGATCTTGGCTAGAGATGGGGCACTTTCACAAGCTTCCACCTGGCTTTCCTCACTATGATAGCTCTTACCCGAAAGCCTAAGACCCAGTGACTAACAAGCAGGTCAGCCCCAGTTACACTTTCAGGGGCTGGAGAAATTATCACTGGGTATATCTGTAGACTCAGTGGGCACACTGTAACCAGACCTTGGCAGGGACTTTAGTCATTACCTGGCCCCCATATGCCCCACTGGTTAGAATAGGGGGTCAGGGTGATACACTGGTTCTCTGGGTATCATGTCAGCTCAGACTCTGTGTCCAATAGTCCTCAGAACAACTGGGGGTCCTCTTCTCTCAGTTACCCAGCAGAACAACTGTGGGTCCCTTTGGGAAGGACTTACGGGATCACAACTCCGCATGTTAGGTGTGGTGTTGTAGGCTTTTTTTTTCCTTTTTCTTTTCGGGACCTGGCTGAATCTGAGTCTGACATTTTTATTGGGGTGGCTGCCCTTAGACTGTCATCCATCGCTGACTTCTTTTAATGGTAGAATCTAAGAAACGATCTTGTTGGTTTTCATTTTGCCTGTGTGTGTGTCCTCAGTCCCTCAGTCATGTTCAACTTTGCAGCCCTATAGACTGTAGCCTGCCAGGCTCCTCTGTCCATGGGATTTTTCCTGCAAGAATACTGGACTGCGTTGCCATTTCCTTCTCCACGAATCTTCTTGGCCCAGGGATCAAACTCATATCTTCTGTGTCGGCAAGCAGATTTTTTTTTTACCACTGCGCTACCTGGGAAACCCCATTTATTTTGCCTGTAAGAACACCAGATTCTTTTAATCATCTCTATAACTCTCTGGAGTCAGGGCCTGTGTCTGTACTCCAATCCTGTTACTCATTGAATAATTGCATCCACTTGGCCTCTCTGGTTCTGGGCCTCTTATCACCGTTGGTATCACTGAGCCAAATTCTCCACCTACCTCTCCTACCAGCAGCCTGGCTTATGGAGAGCCCCCATCTATCTTTTTTAGTAATATTGGCTCATTTCTTGTAGTTTTTGTAAATATATATTCCCCAGGCCTTCTCATGGAACAAAATCATCTGGTAGGTGTTCCAAATGTATGGAACGTCCATTCTAGCACGATCCCTTCCTGAATCCTTTTATTTCTTCCTCCACGGCCTGCTGGAGGAGCACTGACATTTCATTTGCCTCTAGCTTGGGCCATCACTTTCTCCATGCTTCTAGGAGTCACGGGAACAGCGAGGACTTCCTGAAGTCCCTGCCAGAGTGTTAAATCTTATATCCTTGGAAAGCTCTTCCTGGCGCTATATTCTATCTCAGCCTCCTTGGTCCAGACCTTCTGAATCTAGTCTGACATGATTGCCTCTGACTTTGGCTGAGTCACGCTGACTAGGGCTTGCAGCTCATTTTCTTCCATTATCAGGACCAGCACATCCCAACTGGGTGATGCTGGGACTTACCTCTACTTCATAAGCTTAGTTAGCAGGAAGGTAGATGGTGGGGAGAGGTCTCTGTAGGGTCTTCAAGCAAGATGGGGTGGTAGGGTTTGGGGGTTAGACAGAGTGGTGCTAGTTCTTCATAGGGAGAGGTGGATCAATTATGCAGGCTCTGAGAGTTTAGAAGAATCTGGGATTTAAAATTTTGCAAGCGTCATGCACCAGCTGTCCCATCCCAAGCTCCAGAACCCCATCTCCCCACCAGATGTCTCCCTTCTCTAGACCTCACTGTAGAGAACAGAAAGGACAGGTTCAGCTTTCCTTGCCCAACTTGCCCTGAAATTTGACAGCAGCTGATAACAGGAGGGTCTTGAGGGCCGTTTCCCCACCAAATGTTGAAACCAGCAGATGGATGCGTATCCAGATTTGCTATGATGGGGCAAGCTCCATAACGACTGGTAATTGACATTTCATTCAGTTCTAAGTGCTAAATAAAGCCTATTTGTTCACATTCTCATCTGGTAAGCTCCACAGTAACAAAATGTCTTAATTTGCGGAGGGAGATTATTTTCAGAGATCATTGCCCTTAATCCTCCATATTTTAAAAATCTTTTTTTTTTAATGGCTTCTACAAAGATGCCTAAGGAAATGTTGAAGCCTCAGTCTTCATTTCAGAAGCTAATACCTAGGATCCTCAAAGTTCCTGAGGTTTTCTCCTTCCTAACTGTTCAATTTTTGAGGCTGAGATTTATCTTGAAGGAGAGAAGGGGCTGGAATCCTGCAGCCCTATCTACTTCAGCCTGGAAGAATTGCTGTCTAAAAGCAAGACTAGTCGCTAGAATTTTGTTGAGGACTTTTGCATCTATGTTCATCAGTGATATTGTCCTGTAGTTTTCTTTTTTTGTGGCATCTTTGTGTGGTTTTGGTATTAGGGTGATTGTGGCCTCATAGAATGAGTTTGGCAGTTTACCTTTCTCTGCAATTTTCTGGAATAGTTTGAGTAGGATAGGTGTTAGCTCTTCTCTAAATTTTTGGTAGAATTCACCTGTGAAGCCATCTGGTCCTGGGCTTTTGTTTGTTGGAAGATTTTTTTATTACAATTTCGATTTCCATGCTTGTGATGGGTCTGTTAAGATTTTCTCTTCCTTCCTGGTTCAGTTTGGGAAGGTCATACTTTTCTCAGAATTCGTCCATTTCTTCCACGTTGTCCATTTTATTGGCATATGGTTGCTGATAGTAGTCTCTTATCCTCCTTTGTATTTCTGTGTTGTCTGTTGTGATCTCTCCATTTTCATTTCTAATTTTGTTGATTTGATTCTTCTCCCTTTTTTTCTTGATGAGTTGGGCTAATGGTTTGTCTATCTAATTATCTTCTCAAAGAACCAGCTTTTAGTTTTGTTGATTTTTGCTATAGTCTCCTTTATTTCTTTTTCATTTATTTCTGCCCTAATTTTTATGATTTCTTTCCTTCTACTAACCCTGGGGTTCTTCATTTCTTCTTTTTCTAGTTGCTTTAGGTGTACAGTTAGGGTATTTATTTGATTTTTCTCTTGTTTCTTGAGGTAAGCTTGTAATGCTATGAACCTTCCCCTTAGCACTGCTTCTACTGAATCCCAGTAATTTGCCCCCCCCCCACTCTTCCACCCTTATATTGCCTTCCCCTATCGGTAACCCCTCATCTGTTCTCTGTATCTATGAGTCTGCCTCTTTTTTGTTATATTCACTAGTTTGTTGTACTTTTCAGATTCCACATGTAAGTGATATCATATGGTATTATATTTCTCTTTCTGGTTTACTTCATTTAGTATGCTCCTCTAAGTTCATTCACATTGTTGCAAATGGCATTATTTCATTCTTTTTTATGGCTGAGTAGTACAAGCTGGTTTTAGAAAAGGCAGAGGAACCAGAGATCAAATTGCCAACATCTGCTGGATCATGGAAAAAGCAAGAGAGTTCCAGAAAATCATCTATTTCTGCTTTATTGACTATGCCAAAGCCTTTGACTGTGTGGATCACAATAAACTGTGGAAAATTCTGAAAGAGATGGGAATACCAGACCACCTGACCTGCCTCTTGAGAAACCTATATGCAGGTCAGGAAGCAACAGTTAGAACTGGACATGGAACAACAGACTGGTTCCAAATAGGAAAAGGAGTGCGTCAAGGCTGTATATTGTCACCCTGCTTATTTAACTTCTATGTGGAGTACATCATGAGAAACACTGGGCTGGAAGAAGCACAAGCTGGAATCAAGATTGCCGGGAGAAATATCAATAACCTCAGATATGCAGATGACACCACCCTTATGGCAGAAAGTGAAGAGGAACTAAAAAACCTCTTGATGAAAGTGAAAGAGGAGAGTGAAAAAGATGGCTTAAAACTCAACATTCAGAAAACGAAGATCATGGCATCTGGTCCCATCACTTCATGGGAAATAGATGGGAAACAGTGGAAAGAGTATCAGACTTTATTTTTGGGGGCTCCAAAATCACTGCAGATGGTGACTGCAGCCATGAAATTAAAAGATGCTTACTCCTTGGAAGAAAAGCTATGACCAACCTAGATAGCATATTGAAAAGCAGAGACATTAGTTTGCCAACAAAAGTCCATCTAGTCAAGGCTATGGTTTTTCCTTTGGTCATGTATGGATGTGAGAGTTGGACTGTGAAGAAAGCTGAGCACTGAAGAATTGATGCATTTGAACTGTGGTGTTGGAGAAGACTCTTGAGATTTCCTTGGACTGCAAGGAGATCCAACCAGTCCATTCTAAAGGAGATCAACCCTGGGATTTCTTTGGAAGGAATGATGTTAAAGCTGAAACTCCAGTACTTTGGCCACCTCATGCGAAGAGTTGACTCATTGGAAAAGACTCTGGTGCTGAGAGGGATTGGGGGCAGGAGGAAAAGGGGAAGACAGAGGATGAGATGGCTGGATAGCATCACTGACTTGATGGATGTGAGTTTGAGTGAACTCCGGGATATGGTAATGGACAGGGAGGCCTGGCGGGCTGCGATTCGTGGGGTCGCAAAGAGTCGGACATGACTGAGCGACTGAACTGAGTATTGTATAGTATATATACCATACTTTTATCCATTTATCTGTTCACAGACACTTAGGTTGTTTCCACATCTTGACAATTGTAAACAGTGCTGCTATGAACATCGGGGTGCATGTATGTTTTTGAATTAGTGTTTTTGTTTTTTTCAGATATATACCCAAAAGTGGAATTGTTGGTCACATTTATTTTTAGTTTTTTGAGAGATCTCCATGCTGTTTTCCATAGTGGCTACACCAGTTTACAGTCCATCCACTATGTATAAGGGTTTCCTTTTCTCCACATCCTCGCCAAATATTTGTTGTGTTCTTTCTGCTCATGGCCATGCTGACAGGTATGAGGTTGACTCATTGATTTGACTTGCATTTCCCTGATGATTAGTGACATTTTCTTATGCCTGTTGGCCATCTACATTTCCTTTTTGAAAAAGCATCTATTCAGTTTCAAAGACCTATTTTAAAATGAGGCATTCCACCTCAGTTTGATTACTTCCAGTGACAGGAAACTCATAAAAAGCCATCACATTCTCAAATGTCTCTAATTTTTAGGAAATTCTAATTGAGAAAACTCTAACTGCTTTTAATTCCTTCCTATTGATAATGCTAATACCTTCTGGAAAGAGGAATATAAGATTAAATCTACTCCCGCTTCCCTTAGTAGCCTTTGAACTCATCTACTAGGGTCTTCTCTGCTCACTTGAACAGTCCCCATTCCTTTGAACTAAAATCATAGAATATTTTCAATGTAAAAATGCGTCCTTCATTAAATGTTTATTTTCTGCTTGCCCTCATGCCTACTACAGTCTCATTTAAGTGCTGCAGTGACCCTTAAGGCAGTATTACTATCCCCACTACATAGACAAGAGTTTTTAGACAAGAGTCTAAAAACAAGAATTTTCAGATGTATTCCCATAGTGGAATTTCAGCATTCTCCCTCCCAACCCCACTATCAAAACTGCTCCTTTCTAGATACACTTTTTTTTAGTATGTCTTGAAAGCAGTTGGAAATTGGCCCCGCGGGTAATGGTCTTTCAAGCCGGGTGGAGGAGAGGACAAAATGTACTGGGGGGAGGTCCCTGGCGGGCCAGTGGTTAGAACACGGTGCTTTCACTTCAGGGGCCTGGGTTCTATTGTTGGTCAGGAAACTAAGATCCCATGAGCTGTGTGGGGTGGCCTAAAAGTAAACTAAAGTAATCCATAGAAATGTATTTTTAAAAATGTATTGGAGAGCAAACATTTGGGAAAATGAAAGCCTATTAGGAAATTCTGATAAAACCAAAGGTGATGAGTTTGGGATGGCAGTGAGGAGTCACATGGGGCTGTGCTGATGTTATACAATTGTAACACCTGTAGTTATATACTAGCAGCACTTAGAGTGGCTGGCCCCTCTGATGAATGAGAAGCCCATCTTCTTGCTTAAAGTGATGTGCTCCAGGGTCAAGTCTGGTCCCTGACTGTTCACAACTGGACTGTGAGAACCTGAACTGGAGATTTGGATGATGCTTGTCACGAAGAACCTTCTAGTATCAAGGAAAGAAAGGTAATAGCCTGAGAGAGCGGGAGCTGGGGAAGGAAGAAAAAATTTAATTGTTTTGGAGATGGGAGGCCCAGTCCTTTTCCTAGGCCGAGGAGACACCCCCAGGGACCTGTGCTGGCAGGTTGAGGATAAGGTTAAAGTGAGTACCACCCTGGTGCCCCAGAGTGCACACCTGTATCCCTGCCAGTAAAACAGGATGAGCCTGGAGCAGCTCCCTTGCTTTGCATGTTTATTTATTTACTCTTTCCCAAAGCCTTAAGAGTAGAGCCTATTTTACAGGTGTGGAGACAGAGGCACAGAGATTATGTAATTTGCCCAAAGTCATGTAGCTTGTAAGTGGCATAGAATAGAATGAGTTGTCAGTGTTGCCTTCCATGTGGCCCGGCAGATCCGTCAAGCCCGGTGCCAGTTCTGGAGGTTTCAGAATCGCTGGCTAAGCTTCTCTTTATACCGTTTTGCCTGAGGCTGATAAAGAAGCCCAGATGAAGGTGATCAGGAAGGGTACTTATCGCTAAGCTGATGTAATAGACAAATTTCAAAGCCCAAGTGGCTTAATGCAATGAACCTCACTTCTCAGTCAAGTGATACCCCTCTGTGGGTTAGCAAGGGCTTTTGGGCAAGGAGAACCATGTGTCAGGATCCAAGCTCCCTCCATCTTTAGCGTCACCCTCTCAGCACTAGGCCTCCAAGCTTGCTGAGTCCGGGGAGAAAGGAACGGAGGAGACACACTGGACTTAAATTTCTTCACACAAGAGTGTCGCACCAAACATACAGGGCCTGCACGGGTCACATGGCCCCGCCTAATGGCAAAGGAGTACGGGAAAGCGCAAGGTCATGGACCACTGAGAGCATGCTGTCCCTCCAGAAAGTGGGACTGACCCCGTGCCCAGAAGGAGGCAAGGCAGAAGTGAGTGAGGGTGAGCAGGGCTCATTCATCCCTGAAAGAGGGTAGTACCCACCGGGTTCAGGGAGAACACAGCCTCTCCTTGCCTCGGATCAGACTGTTTACAGCTTTCAATCTCTGCCCCGTCCCAGAATTTAAGGGCCTCCTGTGACATGTTCAGTTGGCAGCAGAGAGGAAGCAGGAAGTGTGGGAAGGGAGTCACCCCACAGACAAGTGAGAAGTTGCTTTCAATGTGGGAATGGGGAGGGAAAAATCATTTTATTGTTTGGATATGTGGGAAGGTATCCCACATCTCTTAAAGAGATGGGAATACCAGACCACCTGACCTGCCTCCTGAGAAATCTGTATGCAGGTCAAGAAGTAACAGATAGAACCAGAGATGGAACAACAGACTGGTTCCAAATAGGGAAAGGAGTACGCCAAGGCTGTATATTGCCACTCTGCTTATTTAACTTCTATGCAGCGAAATACTGAGCTGGATGAAGCACAAGCTGGAATCAAGATTGCCGGGAGAAATATCAAAATCCTCAGATATGCAGATGACACCACCTTTATGGCAGAAAGTGAAGAGGAACTAAAGAGCCTCTTGATGAAAGTGAAAGAGGAGAGTGAAGAAGCTGGCTTAAAACTCAACATTCAGAAAACTAAGATCATGGCATCTGGTCCCATCACTTCATGGCAAATAGTTGGGGAAACAATGGAAACAGTGACAGATTTTATTTTCTTGGGCTCCAAAATCACTTCAGATGGTGACTGAAGCCATGAAATTAAAAGACGCTTGCTCCTTGGAAGAAAAGCTATGACCAACCTAGACAGCATATTGAAAAGCAGAGACATTACTTTGCCAACAAATGTCCGTCTAGTCAAAGCTATGGTTTTTCCAGTAGTCATGTGTGGATGTGAGAGTTGGACCATAAAGAAGGCTGAGCGCTGAAGAATTGATGCTTTTGAACTGTGGTGTTGGAGAAGACTCTTGAGAGTCCCTTGGACTGCAAGGTGATCCAACCAGTCCATCCTAAAGGAAATAAGTCCTGAAAATTCATTGGAATGACTGATGCTTAAGCTGAAACTCCAATATTATGGCCACCTGATATGAAGAACTGACTCATTGGAAAAGACCCTGATGCTGGGAGGGACTGGGGGCAGGAGGAGAAGGGGATGACAGAGGATGAGATGGTTGGAAGGCATCACCAACTCAATGGACATGAGTTTGAGCAAGCTCTGGGAGTTGGTGATGGACAGAAAAGCGTGTTGTGCTGCAGTCCATGGGGTCACAAAGAGTTGGACACGAATGAATGACTTAACTGAACTGTGGGAAGGTAGGGGCAAGGGAGAGCTATAGGGACTCACGTCCCTGGATGTTTGGCCTGGAAATTTCATCTCCAAGTAATTTGTTGTCCATAGCCTTGCTAGATGGTGGCTTCCAGATCCCTGCCTCCTGGTGCTCATGATTTTTCCTCAAATGTGAGTGTAGTCTGTGACTTACCTAAACCAAGAGCATAGGTGATGAGAGGTCACTTTTATGATTAAGATGCATACGATTGTAAGGAGACTTTTTTCTTTGTGGGCTTTGCTGAGGCAGTTGCCCTATTGTGAGCTGCTGTAAGGAAAGGGCATTGGGGCAAGGAAATGAGGGTAGCCTTGGCTCAAATGGTAAAGAATCTGCCTGCAAAATGCAGAAGACCCAGGTTTGATCCCTGGATCAGGAAGATCCCCTGGAGAAGGGAATGGCTACCCAATCCAGTATTCTTGCCTGGAGAGTTCCATGGACAGAGGAGACAGGAAAGCTATAGTCCATGGGGTCGCAGAGAGTCGGACCCGAGTGAGCGGCTAACACTTTCACTTGGCCTCCAACCAACAAGAAACTGAGGCTCTCAGTCCAGCACCCTCAAGGACCTGAATTGTACCAATAATCAGGCAAGTGGAAGTGGATTCTTCCTCAACTGAGCTCTCAGATGAGAACTCAGCCTTGGCTGATGCCTTGATTGCAGTCTTGCAGAGATCTCAGCTAACCCCTGCTGGGGCTCTTGACTCAAGGAAACCATGAGAAAATAAATGTGAGCTGTTTTATCTGCTAACTGTACGGTAGCATGGTTATGCAGCAATCAATGCTAATCATTGGGATCGGTGAGTGAAAAAAATTTTCTGGGGCTGTTGTAAAATATCACAAGCTGAGTGGCTGGAGAAACAAAAATGTTTTCTCTCATAGTTACAGAGGTTAGAAGTGCAAAATCAAGGTGTTGGCAGGGCCATGACCGCTCTGAAGCCTCCAGGAAGTGATTTATCCTTCCCTGTTCCACCCCAGGTGTCCCGTGACCCACGTCAGCATCACTCCAGTCCGTTCCTCTTCTTTTCTTATATGGACACCAGCCATATTGGATTAAGGGTCCGCTCTACTCTGAATGGCTTCATTTTAGCTAATTGCTTCTTTAATGACCTTATTTTCAAGAGGTCCTTGGGGGTTAGAACTTCAGCCTATCCTTTCAGAGGAAAGAATTCAGCCTGAAAACAGGAAGAATAAAAAGAAGAGAGCTGACAATGAAAGGATTGTTGGGAAAACCAAACAGGCACGTTGAACACATCTAAGCAGTGTGCACCTTCAGAGCAAGGACTAGTGTCTTTGTAGGTCAGGATCTCAGAAACTGCTGGTGGAGAGGACCCTTCCCTGGTATCACCCAGGAAATGCTTGAACAAAGGGCTAAGAGAATCCCTATCCCGGGGACAGCCTCTCTCATCCCTCTCAGGTCTGGAGGGTGGACAAGATGACCCTCTTACAAGTCCTTGAATTCTAAGTTACCCTCATTTCGTTGGTCTGGTGCTATATTTCCACCCTTCTCCTGGGTTAAGGAAGGGGGTGCTTTCTGTCGCAGACACTGGGATCACCCACCAGCTGCAGGGCTTTTTCAACGATGAACAGATGTTGCCACCTTGTGGCCGCAAGGCTTCATGGCGAGGGTGACCACGTCTTTTATTACTAAGATCCTGAGCCTGCATGCCCTCTCTGTGACACCATGGACTGCAGCCCGCCAGGCTCCTCTATGGATGGTATTTTTCAGGCAAGAGTACTGCGGTGGGTTGCCATTGCCTCCTCCAAGGGATCTTTCCTACCAAAGCATCGAACCCGTGTCTCCCGCATCTCCTGCACTGCAGGTGGATTCTTGACCGCTGAGTCATGGGGGAAGTCCCATTACTCAGATGAGGACACTTTTTAAAGTGGAAGGGGGCTTTTAATCTTAGTGCAGGAACAGCAGGTGTAAATTGGAACTATGCCAGGCAAACTGGGACAGGGAATGTGAGGGAAAAAGAGGACGATCTGGGGTTCTTCAGAGGCAGCGTTTTAAATTGTGCTACTCCCCTCTGTCTACTCCCAGCAAGAAGCTTCCTACAACTACCCATGCTGGCCATCCTCCACTTCAGTCAAGGTTAGTAATACATGAAAGGGTCTTGAGACCCTCTGACACAAAGTATAAGGAAACCCCGACTACACCTATTAAAAGAGGGGCAGGGAGGAGGGGAAGATAGATGTCTTTCTACATTGCCTATGGATCCAAAATGCCCCAAGCACATTTAATGTTTAGTTCTGACTTTAAAGATACATTTTAGGGATTTCCCTGGTGGTCCAGTGGCTAAGATGCCAAGCTCCAGGTTCAATCCCTGGTCAGGGGACTAGATCTCACATGCTGCAGCTAAGAGTTTGTATGCTGCAGCCAAGACCGGGCATAGGTTATATGGGCATCTTGACAATGTTAATTCTTTCAATCTTTTCATTTACTTGTGACTTCTTCAACTTCTTTCATCAGTGTTTTATAGTCGTTCACTTCTTTGGTTAAATTTATTCCTAGGTATTTTATTCTTTTGTTGTAGTTGCAAATGAGATTTCTTTCTCAATTGTTCTTTCTGTAAGCTCATCCTTAACATATAGAAATGCAACAGATTTTTGTACCCTACAGATTTATTTGTTATTATTTCTAACAACTTCTGAATGTCTTTAGGGTTTTCTTTTTTAATATAAATTTATTTATTTTAATTGGAAGCTAATTACTTTACAATATTGTATTGGTTTTGTCATACATTGACATGAATCCGCCACGGGTGTACATGCGTTCCCCATCCTGAACCCCCCTCCCACCTCCCTCCCCATATCATCTCTCTGGGTCATCCCAGTGCACCAGCCCCGAGCATCCTGTATCATGCATCAAACCTGGACTGGTGATTCGTTTCACATATGATATTATATATGCTTCAATGTCATTCTCCCGAATCATCCTACCCTCACCCTCTCCCACAGAGTCCAAAAGACTGTTCTATACATCTGTGTCTCTTTTGCTGTCTCGCATACAGGGTTATTGTTACCATCTTTCTAAATTCCATATATATGTGTTAGTATACTGTATTGGTGTTTTTCTTTCTGACTTACTTCACTCTGTATAATAGGCTCCAGTTTCATCCACCTCATTAGAACTGATTCAAATGTATTCTTTTTAATGGCTGAGTAATGCTCCATTGTGTATATGTACCACAGCTTTCTTATCTATTCATCTGCAGATGGACATCTAGGTTGCTTCCATGTCCTGGTCATAAATATTTTACTTCTTCCTTTCCAATTTAGATGTCTTTTATTTCCTTTTTTTACCCAATTGATCTGGCTAGCACTTTCAATAATATGTTGAATAAGAAAACTACAAAGAACTAAAACAAGTGAATAACCCCCCCAATTGCATGTATGACTTCATTATAACTGCATGAACATTAT